>NC_140292.1:1749146-1752601 GCF_964030765.1 Micromesistius poutassou
CCGTTACCAGCCAGCCCGCTCTACCTCCTCCCCTCCCGCCGCCCCCCACATACTGTCCCATTGGATCAGCGTCAGTAGAGACGTAGCTAAAGCTGGTCTCAGACTACCTCCTGGTCTATAGAGTGATCCGGACCGAGCAGTGGTACTCTGTGGAGCGTCAAAGTCAGTCCAGGCGGCCGGAGACGAAGCAGAAGGTCTGCTGTGTGATGGAGACCGACTGGTCCCAGGGAGGAGGAGTCAGGGCAGGAATCAAACTACAGACCTCGACCCTCAAGGCCGTGGTGTCGGGGAGGGGGAGTCTGTGCAGGAATCAAACTACAGACCTTAGGGCGACCAGACCCACCTCAGAGCGGTGGTGTAGTGGTGGATCGCCTCCTGGTGCCGCCCGCCATCTTTCAGGAAGTTGGCGTAGTTGTAGTGAACCTTCGCGTTGTGAGGAAGAGTCTGGATACCAGACCTGGACACGAGGAGAGTGATGGTGAATATAGTGATGTGGAATATAGGCCAGTGACTATAGTGATAGAGAATATAGTCATAGTGAATATAGTGATAGTGAATATAGGATAGTGAATAGTGAATATAGTGATAGTGAATACAGGATAGTGAAAAGTGAATAGTGCATATAGTGATAGGCAAGGCAAGGCAACTTTATTTATATAGCACTTTTCATACACAAGGCAGACTCAAAGTGCTTCACATATAAACATTTTCATACAATAAAAGAAAATAATAAATAAGTAAAAAGGCAAAGTTAAAAAAAAAATGCATTTTAGAAAGTGAGAAAATAAAGGCAAAGTTAGTAATAAAATAAAAAATAGAAGCATTGTAGATTTAAGATTTAGCAGAAAGCTAAAGCAAACATAAAAGTCTTCAGTCTTGTTTTAAAAGCTGTCAGAGTTGGGGCAAGTCTTAAATCCTCAGGGAGTTTATTCCAGCTATTTGTTGCATAGTAACTAAATCCTGCTTCCCCATGTTTCGTGTTGACTCTGGGGATAATTAACAGATTGGTCTCAGAGGATCTTAGTGGCCTAGAAGGCTTATGTAGTGGAAGCATATCAGTTAAATATTTTGGCCCTAAACCATGTAGGGATTTATAGGTTAGCAACATGATTTTAAAATCAATTATCTGACATACAGGGAGCCAATGTAACGATTTAAGAATTGGTGTAATATGTTCAAATTTTTTGGTCTAAGTTTTTAAGGTGATAATATGCAGATTTTGTAACTGATTTGATGTGACTGTCGAAATGTAAATCTGAATCCATGATAACCCCTACATGTAGGGGTTATCATAACCCCTACATGTAGGGGTTATCATGGTTATCATGGATTCAGATTTACATTTCGACTCAATCAAAGCCAGAAATGTATACATTTCTGGCTTTGATTGAGGTTTTCAGGGACAGAGAGTGAAGGTGTTGGGTAACTTTAAGCCTTTCGGTTTTAGCACCAAATACAATTATCTCGGTTTTGTCCTCATTTAGTTGAAGGAAATTTCGGCACATCCAGTCTTTGACTTGCTCAATGCACTGGCACAACAGATCTATGGGCTGATAGTCATTTGGTGATAGCGATACATAGATTTGCGTGTCATCAGCATAGCAGTGATGGTCAATATTGTTATTTTTCATGATTTTCCCTAGTGTGCCCGATGTCTGATGCCTTCAATTTTATCAGTATAAAATGCTGCAAACTCATTGCATTTCTGCGTGGAATGAAGGTCAGGTGGAATTTGTGTTGGGGGCTTGGTCAGTCTGTCAACAGTTGCAAATAGGGTTTTGGCATTATTAGTATTGGTTTTAATGATATTGGAGAAAATGTTTCTCTAGCAATTTTCAGCCTTCCTGCATTCTTTTTTCTGGGCTGTTACAAAAGCAGCTTTTCTCCAGGGTGCCTTTTGCTTTCCAGAAATCGTTTTAACCTTATAAGGTGCAATGACATCTATGACTTTCAAAATTTTCAAATTAAAGTTTTCTAAAAGATCATCAGCAGAACATGGGTTGAGAGGTGGCAGCAAGGAGATGGCCTTTTTAAAAAGTACATTAGAATTAGATTATTAGAACATTAGATTGTTCATTGATATACCGTTTTTTTTTTACAATATTTGATTTTGTTTGTATGTTGTGAATAAAAGATATATTAAAGAAAACACAGAAATGGTCCGACAGTGAAGGATCAGTCACCGAGAGATCTGAAACATTGAGACCCTTTGTGATAACCAGGTCTAGAGTGTGCCCCTTACAATGAGTGGCCTCTTTCACATGTTGAGACATTTCAAATGTGTCCAAAATGGTAAAAAGTTTTTTTGCACACTTATCATTAAAATCATCAGTATGAAAATTGAAGTCACCAGTTATAACTAGACAGTCAAATCTGTGGAGATGCTAGACAATAATTCTGTAATGTCATCGAAGAAATTTGCAGCGTATGTGGGTGGCCTGTAAATAATTAATAGGAGAACTCTGGGGGAACATTTCAATACAGCACAAAGGTATTAGAATGGAAAATCACCAAATAACTGTAATAATATCTGTTTCCCCTGAAATACATTTTTAAATATAGCAGCAACCCCTCCACCTCTTTTTCCAGATCTACATACATCAAAAAAGTTATAGTTGGGAGGAGCTGTCTCTATCAGAACGGTTGCACTGTTATTTTGTTCTAGCCATGTTTCAGTTAAAAACATAAAATCCAGTTGAGAAGTGGTAATAAAATCATTAACTAAAAAAGATTTGTTATTAAGAGACCTAACATTAAGTAGACCCATCCTGATGGTGTTATTGATAGGCTTTAAGGTTGATTTTGTTGTTGGAGGGAATAGGTATGAGATTTTGAGAGGTTAGCAGTGCATCTAAGTTTCCCTTTGTTTACTCTCTTAGTGGTTACAGCACGAATGCAAAAGTTGCCATGTTTTGATGTAGGCAACCTTTGGTTCAGCAGATTATGCAAAACTTCCTTGTGCTGTGTCTACGGCTGAACCCTTTTTTTGTCTCAGTAATAATCAGGGACTACTATCAGTATTATATGATTGTATGATAATATCATTATCAGACTGTGGTCATGACGTGGGGATGGTATCATTGACGCAGATGCAAGTTTGATGCCAACATTTCTCAGTTTCTTAATTCATCTGGAAAATCATAAAGGGAGGAGACAGTGGAACTGGAGTTGTTGTGGCTATGGGAGAGATGAGGCTGGTGGTCATCGTCGGTGGGGGAGTGCTGGAGTCATCGTTGATAGTGAATAGTGATTAGTGAATATAGTGATAGTAAATAATGAATATAGTAATAGTGAATATAGGCGATAGTGAATATAGGATAGTGAATAGTGAATATAGTGATAGTGAATACAGTGATAGTGATAATGAATATAGTAATAGTGAATATAGGCGATAGTGAACCACTACAGATGAGGATCATCTGGTCCCCACCTGAAGAGGGCCTCCCGGGACAGCC
>NC_140292.1:1757801-1782801 GCF_964030765.1 Micromesistius poutassou
TCATTATGTACCATCGCTCAAACACGCACATACGCCAGACACTCCAAACAGACATGTCTATGTTTAGCATCCCAGCTAAGCGCTTGTTTCTAAAGTCTGTTTCACTCAAGTTCCATACGTAAAGCCATAATTCAGTCATCAGCAAACCAAAATCGGTCATCAGCCAGCCATTCAGGGGAAAAGGCACAGTTGTAAAGTTACAGCAGAGGTCACAGTAGAGTCACCCACTCATGGTCTGACCAGGTAGTGACATGAGAGCACGAATACCTGGAGCCATCAGGACCGTTTTATTAACCCTGGCACTTTTGGACCGGGACACCCGGGCGTAAACACCCATCAACCCATGAGCCACAGAGGCCCGGAGTGAGCCGTCAAGTCCTGGTTTTGCTGCGGGTAGAAACCTCCACACCGCTGGAACCCATGACGTTCCAAATGTCTTCCAGAAGCGCAAACTATGCCAAAGCTTGGCGACATCTTAGCACAGAATTGTTTGTGTGTCTCACACGAGAGCCTCAGTCCTGGCGGAGCAGGAGCTTGAGAAGGTGCTGTTCCTCCTAGCAGAGAAGGGAGCACAGAAGGTGCCGTTCCTCCTTGCCCTGGTACGGCAGGAAGCTTGAGAAGGTGTGGTTCCTCCATGCTCTGGTAGAGAAGGCTAAGAAGGTGTGGTAACTTCATGCCCTGGTAGATCAGGAGGCTGAGAAGGTGCTGTTCTTCCAGGTCCTGGTAGACCACTAGGGTCCTGTCAGTCCCTGTTAAGAGCAGCACGCGCCTCAGTCCTGGTAGAGCAGGAACCCTGAGAAGGTGCTGTACTTCCAGGTGCTCCCGTAGATGGCCCCGCGGTGCAGCCGCAGCCACACCTGGTCCCCGGGGTACAGCGGCAGGATGGCGTGGTTGCTGGCCGTCTCGTGGTCCGGCGCGCCATCGTTGGCGTATGCAGACACCATCACCTCGTCGTTGCACATCAGGTTGACGTAGAGCGGCACGTTGATGGCCAGCTTCAGGATGTGGAAGAGGAAGACGTAGGCGCCGGCCACCGGGCAGGTGAAGCGGCCCACGCGGGCGTCGTACGTCGCGCCCACGTTGGTGTGCAGCTGGTCGAACACCACGGGCTGGTCCAGGTTCCCCGGGGCGAAGTTGGCCGTGCGGGAGGCCGTGAAGGCCACGCGGACCGGCTGGGTCAGCGGGTACATGGGCACGGGCAGCAGGGTCGGCTGGTGCTGGGGGTGGGGGTGCTGCTGCTGCTGGTGGTGGTGGTGGTGGTGGGGCGTGACCGGAACGTCCAGAGTGGAGACGGACAGGGAGTCTCCGTGCCCCGAGTCCATCAGGGGGTACACGCCGTCCCGGTCGGGGCTGCTCACCTGTGAGGAGTCGCTCCAACCTGAGAAGATAAGAACATGACATGTGTGGGTCCCTGACCACTCTTATGGTGGTGCCTTTTGAGGGGAACCAAACCCCCGATGATGGGTTCAGCCTCGTTTCTGCTGCAGCGGCTTGGGTCTTCACTCTTCAGGTCTTTTTCAATAAGCAGAGGACGGTTATGGCATCATCAGATCGGCTACCATATGGAGCCGACTGAAGACTGGTTGGGGTTAGACAACGCCCCCCTCTAGATCAGGCTGCCGTTAGACAACGCCCTCTCTGGGTCGACACCCCCTCTAGATGACGTTGGCGTTAGACCACGCCCCCCTCTAGATGACATTAGACCACGCCCCCCTCTAGATGACGTTGGCCCACGCCCCCCTCTAAATGACGTTAAGACGCCCCCCCTCTAGATGACGTTGGCGTTAGACAACGCCGCCCCTCTAGATGACGTTAGACCACTCCCCCCTCTAGGTGACGTTAAGACGCCCCCCCTCTAGGTGATGTTAGACCACGCCCCCCTCTAGATGACGTTAGACCACGCCCCCCTCTAGATGACGTTGGCGTTAAGACGACACCCCCCTCTAGATCAGGTGGACGTTAAGACGACGCCCTCTCTAGATTAGGCGCTCCTGGTGTCAGGGTTTTGGATCTCCTTTGAAACGTTTGGGTCTACTAAGTAAGACCAGCAAGACATTTAGAAGACAAGTGGAGGAAAGCTCTAGCTTGTAGTTTCTCTCACCGCTGGAGTTGTGTCTGGCCGCCCCTCCTCGCCTGTAGCCGTGCTGGAAAACAGACTCCTGGTGAAACGGGAAATGACACGTTGACGGCAGGAAATGACATTTGTGGCACAACACACTTGAAAAGGTAATGAAAGACTGCTTCTATGCAAAATCGGTAGTGTGGAGGAACATTTATGTAACATGTCTTTGGATAAGTTGGAATTCCAAACAAGAAATTTAAAAATCATGCAAGAATGACACAAATACAAGTTGGTAACCAAATGCAGTTAATGGCTGTTAAACAGCAACTCAGATGGGTTACCAAGACCATTCACTTGGTCTTTCTAACTAAGTGCAGGTAAAGTTGTTTTGTGCGCTACAAGTCTGACAAGTTTGGCTGAGTACCCTGTACACACACCGAGGTTATGGAAGCCCAACATAGCGCTTCTGTGTGTGAAACACGCAGCTATAGCTTAGTCTATCAGGGCCTTGGCACAGCCAATCTGAGGGATGGAGAACCTACCCTGGCACCGTACAGCAGGGGTCCAGGTTCTCTGTGGGGAACCGCTTGAACGAAGGCCGGTCCTGGGGAGGGGAGACAAAACGGAGAAGGTTTTGTCCCCAGGACTACTCTCAGATCAACCCTCAGCTCTGACTGAACCCTAGCATTTCAATTATCTTTTATATTGTACATGATCTGCCAAACATCAATAAAATAAATCTCATAACTTAATGAAAACTGACAAAAAAAAAAAAAAAAAAGTGTGGTTACGTAGATGAAATTATGAAGTCCTATAGCCAACATTAGCATCAATCATGCAATCCAAACAGTGACAAGCATTTAGCCAGAGAGGATAGCCGCCGCTAGCCAGAGAGGATAGCCGTCACTAGCCAGAGAGGATAGCCGCCGCTAGCCAGAGAGGATAGCCGCCGCTAGCCAGAGAGGATAGCCGCCGCTAGCCAGAGAGGATAGCCGCCGCTAGCCAGAGAGGATAGCCGCCGCTAGCATAGCAGCAGTTAGCACAGCAGCAGTTAGCCGTCAGTTAAGGTGCAGAAGCGAGCTTTTCAGGGGAGGGAAGAAGAGTGAAGACCCATAGCTACCTCTCTGCCACCAGGGAGAGCGAAAGGAGTGAGTGGGGCCCTTGCCCCCCCGCGCCGTACCTCTAGCGTAGCCTCTGCTGTGGTACGATCGCCCGGTGCTGGGCTGGCTGGGGGACAGAAATACCTGACCGCCGCCTTCCACCGGGTAGTCCGACTGGTACGCTGCAGGAGACAACATGCACTGTACACTTACAAACTACAGTCTTCCAACACTATACTTAAATACTGCAGTCTAGAGTCTCCAGACACTTAGAAACTACAGTCTCTAGACACTTAGAAACTATCGCCAACACAGAACCTGGCACTTGCCATACAATAAAACAACGCTACACAACAGTAATTCAATGCAGTCAACGGTCCGACTTTCTAAGAGACAGAGCGCCGTCAGTCCCGTACCGGACTGGGGCTCGTCGTCTGAGGGGGCGAACTCTGGGGGCGTCTGGGTGCTGGCCGTGTTGTAGCTGGTCCCCGTTTCGTAGCCCAACTCCGTGGTCGGAGACGCCGATCCGGAAGCCTTGAAAACCTATAAATGGTAAAAGGAGTGCATTAATACAGGGCTTTTCTAACCAGTGGCCAGTCAAAAGCGCTTTACAATGTTGTTATTCTTTACAATAACATTCACCCATTCATGCACATGTTCACACACAGACGGCGGCGTCAACTATGCAGCCAGCTCGTCGGGAGCAGTCAGGGATAGTGCCTTGTTCAGGGAGGGACACCTCAACACTCAGCTAGGAGGAGCAGGAGATCGACCTAGCAACCTTCCGGTTACCAGCCAACCCGCTCTACCTCCTGAGCCACATGCCGCCTATACACACATGCCGGCGACTCACCGACTGAACGCTGTCGAACTGGTCGGCGGTCAGGGCGCGGCGGGTCGGCGGTGTGGTGAACGGGTGACCCACGGCGGTCACGGAGGGGGAGGACATCCCGTTACAGGGGGACTGCTTCCCTGAGTCCATCACCGGCGTCTGAGAGGGTAGAGAAGGAGAGTTCCTCTCCAAGAGGGAAGCCCAGTATGAGCCTCTTGCGGAAGCTGGTGAAGCTGGTTTACAGTCCTGACGCCGGCAGGGAGCTCGTTCCAGGCACTCACCAGCTTCCGCAAGAGACTCAAGACTCACTGGTTCAGAGTTGACTAAGACACTGCATAGCCACCCCCCTAACGCACTTATTGTATGTCCTTTCACTTAAAAATAGTACTTAACATTATGTGGCATCTTATCCTAGCTATCTTTGTTGTATACGGGGAATGGCTTAACCTAGAGATTGTTAGTGATTGGCTATATGAACATCCTTACTGTACCGACAGCGATATATTATCATTTCTCTTTCTTCTGACAAATGTAGTTATTGTAAGTCGCTTTGGATAAAAGCGTCTGCTAAATGCCCTCAATGTAAATTAGTTGGTGGAGCCATGTTACCTCAGCCGTCTGAGACAAACACCAGGGATAAAAATCTGCCGTTAACGGCGGTCGCGGTAAGACGTTTACCCGTGGGAGACTGCGGTTCTCGGGGGAGACAGAGACGACTGAGTCGCGTCGGTACAGTGGAGGAGAGACCAGGGGAGGAGAGACCAGAGGAGGAGAGACCAGGGGAGGAGAGACCAGGGGAGGAGAGACCAGGGGAGGAGAGACCAGGGGAGGAGAGATCAGGGGAGGAGAGATCAGGGGCTGGTCGTCCAGCTGCAGAGACTCCTGAGGGAAAAGAACCACAGCTTACAGGTGTTGTCCGATACAACCACATGGTGGACCCACTCCGAGCCAGCGTACCGGTCCTTACGTTAGAAACATCTCTTGCAGAGAAGCTTAGGTCAAATGTGTTCAGAGCGTGCTCCCCATTGGTCAAACTGGCTCTTCGTTCCATGCTTCTGGCAGGCAGTGGAGTGGACTGGAAAGAACAAAAAGACACTAAAGTAAGTGGAGACCAAAACCAAATTACGCCAATTCTGTGTGAATGTGTGGCGCTTACCTGCAGCATTTCCGGAAGCACCTCTATCAGGCTTTTAATCACTTCCTGCTTCGCTGCTGTAGGGGAAAACGGCGTCAAAGAGTTTGACAAATAGGAGACAGAGGCCGACAGACATCCATGCGTGTGTGGAGCTACCAAGAAGAGACGGAGATCCAGACGCTCTGCGGCCCAGCCGAGTGTGTCCTTCGATGGGGAACCCCTCGGGATCCAGAAGAGACTCCTGAGGAACACCAGAGTCAGGAACAGATCCAGATGGGTCGACGTGTAACAACAGTCTGAACTTTGAAGTTAACTATAGGCAAATTGTGGTGGAACGAGCTCCCTGCCGATGTCAGGACAGCAGAGTCGCTCACCAGCTTCCGCAAAAGACTCAAGACTCACTTTTTCAGAGTTCACCTGGACTCTGCATAGCCTCCCTCAATACCCCCCTCACCCCTCCTACACACTTAAGCTGTGTTCGAAATCGTTCCCCATCACGGATATAGTGCACTATATAGGGTGCTCGCCATTTTGTAGTGCTGTTCGAATTCTCAGTGGTTAATTTCATTCACTATATAGTGGACTATAAAATACCCAAAATTTGAGTGAACATACGATGTTCCCTACACGTTACTCCTGTATACCACAATGCAATGCGGGCGCATTTACTGACGCAAAGGACGTTCAGAAATGTTCAGCGTAGTGTCCGAATTCTCGTTTGTTCGTTCCCTATATAGTTCACTATATCATAGACACTATATAGGGAATAGTGAGTGAGGGAATAGGGAACGATTTCAAACACAGCTTTATTGTATGTTGTATGTCCTGCCACTTAATGTACGCACTTATGCCTCTGCTAAATGCCCTAAATGTGACTGTAAACGTAGTCTACCAAAGAGCACACCAGTCTACTGATGAGCATGCAGGTCTTGAATCATCATACCTGCATGAAACTGAAGGAGCCGTGGATTTTGTGCATCAGGTCTTCCAGTTGTTGTTTCCTCAGGACCGGGTCGTTGGGCAGGACCGCCTGAGAGTTGAACACCTCTAAGGGGGCGTCCACGATGGCAGCCTGTCAAAGACACTCAAACCTGAAGCCCTCGTTTACCCGATGACCAAATAAGCCATTAAGAATAATTTGTGTGAAAACGCACCAGTTTGACACTCTGGCCTCCTTTGACTTTCTTCCCTTTCTTCTGCAAAGAAGATTGATCAAACATGTGGACAGGGTAAATCATTTCAAATGCAGACTGTGAAAAGACGCAGGGCCAGGGTTTGATACTGTATAGTCCAATGAGAACACAGTCCAGTGTTTTTGTCAAGGTTCAAATGTGCATGCTACACCTGCAGTCAGCTTACAGTTAAACAGCCAGAAAGCCTCCACTTTTTGCTTTGATGAACAAGAGTCTTGACTTTTTGAGTGGAACTCCTGGCAAGGTTCTTCTGACAGTTTGATGCCACGTAGAGATAATTCACTGTGCACAGCCCATGAGGGCGGTCATAGTGAAACCATTTGGTTAACATTTAAGAGGGTTTGGTTAACATTACATTTAAAAAACATCACCACCATAGTGCAAAAGTAATTTATTATAATTCAGTCAAGCTAGGCAAATTTATGCCGTTATTGAATTGATTCAGATTTCACATTCCTCATGAATCGATTCACGTTCCTCATAAGTCGATTCCAATTGATGTTCCTCATGATCTGATTCCAATTCAACTCTTGAGTTGATTCCAATTAAGTAAACAATTCATTCATGATCGGATCATTCCCCCGCCCCCAGCTGCTCACCCTCTTGGGTCTGATGGGCAGGGCTTGGGGCTCCGCTCCTCTGGGGATGAAGGTGGCCGCTCCCCTCGAGGGCTTGGGGGCTGAGAGTCGGTCCGACAGGAACTCCACGTCCCAGGAGTCCGGCGGCTCGCGCTCCTTCATGGCCTGGAACTCCGCCTTCAGGTTGGGAGGGGGCGGGGGGGGCAGGGTCTGTGTGACGGTGATCCGCGGTCTGCTGACCGGCTGGAACATCAACACCACAACAACGTAAACCAACACAACAACGCTAACCAACACAACCCCAACCACTTTAACCAACAGAACCACAACCACTTTAACTAATGTCTCAGGAGCAAATGTGTACATACCTTGTTTTTAGGCATTTCCTTTGTTTTGGGCTGTGGTACGACTAAAAGATGGTGGGGGTAGAACAGTAAACATATTAATATGTAATGCGACTGATCCATGATCAGTTAGTTCTAACGCCAGCTCCGGGACCTCCTACTGGTCTAAAAGGTCACCAGTGGGAGCTTACTGGTGTGGCTGGGAGGGCTGGGAACCACGACTGGAGCCTTGCCGGGCGGCGGAGGAGGAGGAGGACGCAGAACCTTGAAGTACTCGCAGTCCAGGAACAAGGTGAGCTGATCCTTCAGGTCTTTAACTGCAAGGGGCCAAACAAAAAGGGATTCACCGGGGAGCGAGCGGAGGAAGACCGGGCGCAGCGGCCCCCTGAACCGGTTCACCTCAGGAACCCAACCGACGACCCGGCGCAACCCGACACAAACACTCACAGAACCAGGGCAGCACCGACTCAGGCGCTCAGGGTTTTCTGAGTGTTGTGTGTCAGGCCCTCTCAGACTGGGTCGCCCACCCCCGTTGGGGTCCCGACCCCGGGTTAGAGAAGCGCTGCCTGGGGGGGGGGGGGGGGGGGGGGGCGAGCCTTGCGTACTCACAGGTAGAACCGGCCACTGGCGTGTGCTTTGCCTCCAGCAGGTCAAAGTACAGCAGCGCAGCCTTCTCCATCTGTTTGTCCACGCTAGAACAATGCACAGAGGGTCTACGTTAAGCTGGGATATACACATTAATGGAGACACTTTAACACAAGGTTATTGGTTAAGGAAACCGCTGGGTTCGGAAAAAAAAAATTCATGCAGGGCCCTAACCCTTACTAAAAGGCTGCTATACAAATATTAAATCAAAAATAAAATATCTAAATATACTCCCCAGACAACTTTAAATGGATTCTTACAGACCCTGTCTAAGCAGACCCCCCAGACCAGGTCTAACCAGACCAGGTTTAACCCTCCTCCAGACCTCAGCAGGGGGTCTCTCTGGCCCAGCCCCAGGAGGCCAGAGAGCTGGGTGAGGCTGTCCAGCCGCTGGGGGGAGACCAGGGGGGCCGGGCCGCGCCCCGCCAGCAGGTCTCCCTGGATCTGCTCTTGCTGGAGGCTGGCCAGGAGGTGCTGGAAGCGGAGCACCATGCTCAGCCTCCTCCTCTCCTCCTCCACCCTCTCCTGCTGCTCCTTCTTGGCAGCCTTCTTCTGGGCCCGGAGGAGCTGGGGGGGGGGGGGTACATTTATTTATATAGTACATTTCATACATCAAGGCAACCCAATGTGCTTCACAAAAAACATAGAATCAAAGCAGCAGAAAAAATTAATTTGAGAATCACAAGTATGAAAATTCAGCAAGAAAGTATTTGATTTAAAATTTAACTAATTGAATAAATACATAGAAAATGTATACATTATATGGGTTCATCTATTCAAATGCTTTGATGGCCATTCGTATTCGATAGTCCTCAACGTTTTACTTTATAGAACGAAATGTGAAGAATGCTACGTTTCTGTCACGCCAACAAAGCCAACGTAATCTCCGGAGCGGTAAGCCGAGCGGCGCCACACCGGTGGACGGTTCCTTACGTTCTGGGTCAGGCCGTCCAGACTGCAGTGCATCTCCTGCGCGAAGGCCAGGTTGTGAATCAGCTCCTGGTACTGCCCCACTGCATCCTGGGAGGAGAGGGACCGCGCGTTTAAAGCAGGATTAAAGTCTGCTCACCGGAGAAGGCTCCCCCGCGCGTGTCGTTCTACACCATAAACACACTGGCTCCGTCGCACTCTAAGACGCTACTCGGGGGTTTGGGACTGCGGTCAGTATCAGAACGCAGAACTCATTACAGACGCAGTCAGGCTTTAAAAAAAAAAAAGAGCTTCTCACCATCTGGTCCTTGTTCAGAGTGCCTCCGTCCTCCACCCACTTCATGTAGTGCTCTAGTTTCAGCTGAGGAGACAAGAGACACGCCGCTGGAAGACTCCTACTGACAATCATCTGGTCAAGTAGGCCTACCGCTCCTCTATAAGTCCACCTCACACTACTCTATAGGCCTACCTCATCTTAACTAAAGACCTACCTCATCTTAACTCTATAGGCCTACCTCATCTTAACTCTATAGGCCTACCTCATCTTAACTCTATAGGCCTACCTCATCTTAACTAAAGACCTACCTCATCTTAACTCTACAGGCCTACCAAACTGTACTATTGTACTGTACTACAATCTATAGGCTTACTTAACACTATTCTATAGGCCTACCTCATCTTAACTCTCTAGGCCTACCACTCCTCTACAGGCCTACCAAACTGTACTATTGTACTGTACTACAATCCATAGCCTTACTTAACACTACTCTATAGGCCTACCCCAACTTATCTCTATAGGCCTACCTCATCTCAACTCTATAGGCCTACCTAACGATAGCCCTACTTCTTCATAACTCTTTTGGCCTACCTCTTCATAATTCTTTAAGTCTATTTCTTCATAACCGTCTCCAAGCCTACCTCTTGATAACTCCAGCCCTACCTCATCATAACTCCATAGGCCTACCTCATCATAACTCCATAGGCCTACCTAATCATACATGCAGGCCTACCTTTCTCTTGTCCATGTTGCGGATTTTGTGTTTAAGACAGAGGAGACCATCCTCTATGTAGTTGTCGTAGCCCTGGTAGGCGGTGGACACCTCCAGGTGGAGGTGGAGGGGGCTCAGGCCGCCGGGAGAGCCCGTCTTCGGGCTGTAGGTCTCCGGGGGGTCCCCCACTACGGGACAGGGAGACAGCTGCACCATGATGTCGAGATCCTTGCTGTGGACTAACAAAGTGGACTCGTGTTCAGAACCCGGTCTCCCGGGGTGCGGGTCGCGGTCTGGCCCACCGCGTGAGTGACTCTGCATTTAGAGTTGCCAGTCGCGCGGTCAGACTCCCGTCATCGATAGCATCCTGCACCCTACAGCTTAAGGAGACATGCAAGACATCAAGCGGCTACTTTGTAAAGATCATCTCCCGTTTAGTAAAGTATTGAGCCGACATCAGAAACAGACGCGACCGGAAGAGTTGGACGGACTCGGTTTGCAGATGACTGAGCATCACCGCGGCTGACAACACAGAACAAGTCGAGTTAATCAATAACACGTGTCTGGAGGCGTCATTAACCCCATGAGACCAGGACCTACCGATATGCGGTCCGACCGGGGACGTGGACCACAGGCGGACCCACCTCGTGTCTTTGATCCGCGTCGTTCTCTGCGATGATGATGATCCAGAACCACGCCGTCTCTGCCCTCTGACGTCACCGGGACTGACCGTCGACCGCGAGACGCCTTTTAAAGAGGCGCGGCTGCGGCTCGCGCGCTCCTCTTTATACCCGTTGGGAGGGAGGAGGGATGGGGGGGAGACACACCGTGACGTCACCTGGACTCAACACCTGGTCACGGGCACGCCGGTGTGGGTCCGTGTCAGTTGCGCAAGTTCTCATCATAGTTCGTCATGGACCAAAGTTATGTCCTCTCTCTCTAACTAATTCGACATCTGATCATTGGTGCACATATGCACACTAAAAAGTGTAACGTTGTTTAATGGAATCCAAGTTATGTTTCTGCAGCCCAACATGTCGGACCCTGGAACATGAAGAACCAGACTCAACACTAACATGACAAACATTTATTCAAGGCGTACAAATCAGAGTGTAGAAAAGACAGTCTTTATAGAAACACGTCGTGTAACAATATCCCGGATCAAACTGCGCTGAATGCAAAATCCTGACACCTAATTATCGTCACATTATCAATTATCCCCTATTTATAAGTGAATACATAAGAGCGAAAATAAAGACATTTAATGCAAACAGTTTTTATGTTCAGTGATGACATACTGCGACTTTTATCATAACCAATATATTTGATCTATCCTGAACACAGAAACACAGAAAAGGGCAGGAAACTACAACTTGTTTAACCAAATCTCTGACTCATTGAAATAAGATAATTGTAATAAAAAATGTCAATACTGGCAATTTAATAAACAGAAAAAAAGTCTGCATTCTCTTCGGTTTTTTTGGACAAAACACAAAATAAAGTGACGGAATGAATGTCTGGCAATTTATATACAAGAACACTAGAATATGTTGTGGTCTACAACATATTCAGCGCCCCCTAGTGGCGGGAGATGTTTCCCCTGCAGGTGAAGACCGCTTAATGACAAGTCACCACATGTATTTACAATACATAAGAAAAGGGAGAGCTAGCTTATTCAAATAACTAGAAGTCACTAAATTCCCAAAATAGGGATGTCGCTGAATCATTCACCTGTGTTCGCTTTATTCACCGTATGTACAAAAATATATCTCCAAGCCGAGCAGCTTCTCAACCCTTCAGAAGCTCATGCAGGCCGTCATGCACCATGCTGCTACGTCTATCCGCTCGGCCAAAGAAAAACTATTTACATTAGACAGTTTCTTGAGCTACTGTTTAAATGCATATTGATAGAAAGGGCATATAGCTATCCGTCAGGTATCAGTGAGTGAAATGCTGCGTGAGTGTCTCTGTGCTGGTCGACCTCTTCTTTTAGATGAGACCATTTAGAGTTTAGACTCTCCCGGCACATTTATGGCCAATGAAGACCTCTCTTGCCATCTCTCCTGTCAAACACAGGTGTGAATGAAACACTTATCAATGGTGAAACGCAGAGAGGAGACCTCTTCAAATGAAATCAACACATTAAATGTATTGCCATTCGAAGTAGAATCACACATGGAGGATAAAACGTAACACTAGTTTGAACGTCAGTTTGTGTAATAAAACCTCCTGGAGTTTGAATCGCTCATCCAATCCAGGGTGAGTGGGCGTGGCCGTGATATTGTTATCATATTAAGATTAGAATCGTTCCTCAGTATCGCACCAATCACATCTAGAATCAGGGAAGGAATTATGGACAATTATGAATGACTATGAACGTGTTCTGATCGGCTGAATACAAAGTTATGTCTGACATCAGTGTAGTAAAACTAGCATTAGAACTTTCCTTTGTACACAATCTGAAGGGCAGATAAATAAAGAATGTAACAATGGCAGGAACATCACAATGTTTGTTTCTAAGACCAAATAGTCATGTTAGCCGCCTAATGAACACATCATCTTAGCGTATCGAGGTTTAGTGTTGTCCGTAGCTGCTGCATTGTGTCCCTGATAAGATATTTGGTTTGTGCTTCCATCGTGAACCGTGACTTCTTCTATGAATTTATTTATCTGAACAGCGATCCACAGACATGCTTTGCGTCTTTACAGTCTTTTTTTCTTTTTACAGATTCTAGAATCATTGAGTTCATCATTTCCGTTGAGTAATTTCAAAAGTTTTCCTCTCTGGAGGAGCGGAGACGGTTGCCAGGGAAAGGGTCATAACATACACACCCCACCCCACCCCCCCACGAAAACAGTTCATACACAAACAAAACACATTAACAAAATTATTTTTAGCTTATTCCTGTGATTTGCGTAGAAATCGTGGGTGGAGGAACGGCGTTCTGGCCGTCCAGGGGTCAAGGGTCATGTTGGAGGTCCCGGGGTCGTGCTGGAGGTCAGGGGTCAAGGGGTCGTGTTGAATGTCCCGGGGTCAAGGGGTCTTGCTGGAGGTCCCGGGGTCAAGGGGTCGTGCTGGAGGTCCCGGGGTCGTGGTGGAGGTCCCAGGGTCAGGGGTCGTGGTGGAGGTCCCGGGGTCAAGGGGTCATACTGAAGGTCCCGGGGTCAAGGGTCGTGTTGGATGTCCCGGGGTCAAGGGGTCATACTGAAGGTCCCAGGGTCAAGGGTCGTGCTGGAGGTCCCGGGGTCAAGGGGTCATACTGAAGGTCCCGGGGTCAAGGGTCGTGTTGGATGTCCCGGGGTCAAGGGGTCGTGCTGGAGGTCCCGGGGTCGTGTTTGAGGTATACCAAAGTCTGGCCGCTTGCTGGGATCCAGCGTCTCAAACACAAGAAAAACAAAACCGATTCCCCAAGACTCTTCAGCGTCGCCTGCAGGCCAGCGGGACCCAAACGAAGAAAAGTTGGCAGCCGCTTCAGATAGAAAAGCTTCAAACGTCTTCAGAGTCTTGCAGCATCCAGGAAGTGCATGTCGTTGACACCTCTCCTCTCCTTCCTGTCACTCACTCACACTCACTCACTCACTCACTTCCTGTTGGACCTGAGGATGCTGGGAGCTCCTTGCCGTGTCAGTGTGCCCTTCCTCCTCCATCTCCTTCTGCTGCTGCTGCTGCTCCACCTTCTTCTGCTCCACCTCCTGCTGCTCCACCTCCTGCTGCTGCTCCACCTTCTTCTGCTCCACCTCCTGCTGCTGCTCCACCTTCTTCTGCTCCACCTCCTGCTGCTCCACCTTCTTCTGCTCCACCTCCTGCTGCTGCTCCACCTTCTTCTGCTCCACCTCCTGCTGCTCCACCCATTGCGCCACCCCCTCCTCAACCCCTTGCTCCACCTTCTTCTGCTCCACCTCCTGCTCCACGGGCAGCTTGCGACAGCAGGGTTTGAACAGCTGGGGGTCAATGATGACCTCACCGTAGCGGCCGGCGTAGACGATGCCACAGCACACACGCCGCCTGAGGAGAGGTCAGAGGTCAACTAGAGACCGGAGGTCACATAGAGACCAGAGAGGTCACCCAATAGAGAGACCAGAGAGGTCACCCAATAGAGACGAGAGGTCAAGGAGAGACGAGAGGTCACCCAATAGAGAGACCAGAGAGGTCACCCAATAGAGAGACCAGAGAGGTCACCCAATAGAGAGACCAGAGAGGTCACCCAATAGAGAGACCAGAGGTCAAATAGAGAGGAGAGAGGTCAAATAGAGAGGAGAGAGGTCAAGGGTCAACAGGAAGGAGAGGTCGTCTTACCGTTTCCAGTAGGTGAGGTCCAGGAAGGTGAATGCTGGGGAGTGGGCGGGGCCAGGCCTGAGCTCCGTGTCCGAGCCCTCGTCTGATTGGTTGCTGTAGCTGGGCGACGGGGGAGGGGAGGTGCTGGAGGAGCTGTGGGCGTCGGAGTCTGGGGGGAGGGGGGGAGAGAACACATCTTAAGCAAATACATTTTAACTAAACACACCCAGGAAGTGAAGGTTTCAGCCTTAAGGTCCTGAAAAACCGCGTTTTGTTCAAGACTAATTCAGTGTAAATGATGATTATGTGTGAATATTTATATACTTCATATGTATTTATTACTGCATTCTGTGTTCAGGTTTTCCATTGTATCAGTGAGGGTGGGATCCTGGGTCGAGCCACCAAAGCGGTTTCCATGGCGACGGGTCGAAGCCCTCAGATCGAAGTGTTCTGATTGGTCAGTCGGTCGGTGCGGCGCTTACTCAGCGTTTTGAGGTGCTTCTCCGCCCGGCTGTGGTGGCTCGGCCGACTCTTCCGCCTCCTCTTCGTCGTCGTCTTCAGGGCGGTCTTCAGACTGGACCCCCCCTTCGTGTCCACCACCTGCAGAAACAAAAGAGACCTATCAGAGGGCAGCCTGACTGAGCTCTGCTCCTCTCGTCCTATCAGAGGGCTGTTCAAGTCTTGGGCCGTGTTCCAATTCAATTCCAGTTCTGCATTCCCTAAACTCCATATATAAAGCACACCATCGAGGGAGCAAGTATAGGGGGGATTCAGGTTCTGTAGTGTATTTGACTCGTAAACGAGCCACCATGTGACAGCTCATTTACATAAAGAACCTGCATGTGTCAAACATTTCTATTGGATGAACCTGATTACAATCCAAGCTTTGCATCATGGGATATTGTTCAGAAATAAGTGATACATTGTTTAATGTTGCGTTGAGGGCATCAAGAGGTGCACTATATAGGGAACCAGACTTTAGACAGACAGCACTACAAAAGGAGACACCCCCAATAATGCACACACACACACACACAGAGGCCTTACGTGGTTCCAGTTCTTCTTGGACCCTTCTGGAAGCTTCTTCCACCTCTTGACCAGCAGGACGCAGGCATTACAGATGTCCCCGTAACGCACTTCCCCGAGGCTGGAGCACGCACACACACACACACACACACACACACACACACACACACACACACACACACACACACACACACACACACACACACACACACACACACACACACACACACACACACACACACACACACACACACACGAAAAAAGAACAACAGGTTGAAGCAGAAGACCATATTCCATGCCACACACCCAGGCCCCCGGCCTTAGTCCTCATCCAGGTCCCCGCCTGATGGACTCACCTGAAGCAGGCCTGGAGGTGGGGCTCGTAGCGCTGGCTGTGGGTGAATCGGGAGCTGGAGGACTTGGCCCTGCAGATGCAGCAGCCCTCCAGGCTGCGGTACATCTTGGGCTTGTGGAAGCCGAACATCTAGGACAGGAACACAGAGCCGCTCAGAGAATCTATACCTCAGAGCTAGGACCCGCCCACCTCCTGTCACTCAGCAGGACGGAGGAGGAATGAGTCGATGCAAGTGACACACGGTAAAGCAGTGCATGAAACATATCTTAGATTATGTATAAGTTATATTATTGAAACAGGCAGAAAATATTTTTTAGAAATGTATAAATGATCAAACATAAACATCATAACCAAAGTGTCCCTAAGTGGATTCAGATCAGTTTGAATTTAATCATAGCGGGTTGTCCACATTCAGTTCATAAAACCCGTCTTTATGAAACTGTCAACGTTAATGATCGTAACTCCAGTTGTTGGTCTAGGGGCGGGGCCGGGGCCAGAGCCCCAGCATCTCTGCTCCGCCCTTAGCAACAGTGGTGCTGATGCAATGGAAGCCTGGCCACGTGCTCCACGGGATGGAGAAGTGATGCACGAGGCGAGGAGATAGACTCCAGCGCGAAAGAAATTGTTCGCAATCGGCGTTAGAAAAAAAAAAAGAGGCAAAAAAAGGAAACAGGCACGCTATGTTTGATGATATCCTGGCCTTCTAGAAACCAAATTATGAATAATTTATTTGAGATTAAATCGTTCATCGTTAATAAACGAGTCGTCCATATAAGGGCATATATAAAATCTATATTCTTTAAAACGTTCCCATCGTCCCATCGGTTGGCGGTTAGAATTGGAGGGAGCGGGAGGCTGGGTGGTGGAGGCGGGAGGCTGGATGATGGAGGCTGGGTGGCCGTGACGCAGGAACACACCCACCCCGCCTTTTACGCTCCGACTCGATAACCACAACTTCTACTGGAGATACGCCGCGGAAAACGAACATTTAACACCGTGAAATGACACGCCAACTGGGTTACTTTACAAAGTGTTGAAACACAGAGGTTAAAACCCCGGGTAGCTTATGGTATCTGAAGGTATTTTAGGAGACGGACTGCGTGGAGAACACTTCACACACTGCGCTGTGCGCGTCAGACACCGCGTCCGTGTGAACAGCCTTTAAACATGTCTAACCAAACTACAGAGCTGCACAACAACCGTTTCCCGGTCCCAGTGGATCCGAACCCGCGACCTGCTTGCAGGCTGCAGGAGGTCCAACGCATCGATCGGTGAAACGAAACCAGACATCGATCCCAACTTCAGAGCTGCACGCCGACAGCGTGGTGGGACTGACATGTGAGTTCCCCGTTTAAAACCACGAAAACACGCACGTACCTTGTGGCAGGATATCGCCTGAGACCCGAGTAGACACTTTGGGACTAAACCTGGTCCTGGAAGTGTTGTTGCGGTCAACGAAAGCGCTGCAGACCCGCTGGGTCAACGCTGTCTGCTGGGGAATCCGTAGTAGGAATGTTCACGCATGCGCAGTACACGATCCCACACGCCTCCATTTTCTGATTTTCTTCAATCAGAGATATTTACATCTGGCAGTGACGTCGACCGAGCCATGCCCATTTATGGAGGGAGAATACGCGGGAAATGGGCGACGGGTCGAGAGGTGGAGTTCGTAAAAACGCCACACGGGGGCGTTGTTCCACACAGAGCGGTGGACAACATTAATGATGCGCTATTGGAAATCTAATTATAAAGGCTGGCTGCAGTGCACATCATAAATATCAGACTACACCTTCTAGAATACTTAATATCATTGCCTCCCATATTAAACACTAAAAAGAAAAAAGAGCTTTAACAATTTAATAATAAAGTAAATCCTGTAGACCAGTGGTTCTCAACTGGTCTGGCCTTGGGACCCACATTTTCCATGGTCATTATGTCACGACCCATTTTTATTAAAACAAGCAAATTTATTTCTCTAAAATGTCACACATACACAATGTCATCATGGCGTTTTTTTTTTCTCACTTAAATAACCAAACATTTTCATCCCTGCATACAGAGCACTCTAGTAATAACAAACTGATCCATCAAAACGGCGTGCTGCTGATTCTGGTGAACTGATCACACAAATATAATCTCTTCAAGTAGGCCTACTTAACTTTGTTTTTACTCATCAAGCATTTGGGGAAGCTAATGCGATAGTTGGGGATGTGCTTTTTTCCTGATAAGAGTTTCAAGGTCTGGGGTGATGGTTGACAGAGATACTCTCAGGTCCTCCAACCTGCTCCTCTGCTTGGACTTTGAGCTGGACCAAAGTTGAGAAGCCACTTTCGCAGAGATAGGTAGTGCTGAACTTAGTAATTTAAGTGATATATAGGCCTGCACATAGGAATCATAAGTCAAAACGGGCTACATTTGACTGAATTATAAAAGGTATAAGTGGTAATATTAGCCGGCTCTTGTTGGTGAGCTGAACCAAACAATCTGGCTCACTAAAAATAACCGAAATTCCCGTCTCCCATCAGATGGCCTAATCACTGGAACTATTTTTAGCTTCTTTTTTTTCTCCTACACTCCGTGACCCATTCAAAACGAGTCTGCGACCCACCAGTTGAGAAACGCTGCGTAGACCACAACAGACCAAGATACACACACATCACTCATCCATGCTTTGGATATTTTTTATTGAAACATGAATAAATATCAGAGCAAAACAATAAATTGTACAGCAACAACAAGATCCCCTGTCCAGTGGTAACGTGGTCGTCACAGTGTGACCTCCTCTCAGCTGCAGGTCAGGTCCTCTCAGCTGCTGAGAGCAGAAAAGATTTGGAAAATAAAACAAAAAAACGTCCTGTCCCATTCTCTCCTCCCTTTCTCTGCTATTGAGATGTTGCAGTCACTCACCTGTGATTGACAGGCATCAGGCAAGTGCACAGATTTTCTAAATAGTTTCAGACAGAGGCAGTAAACTCCAAACAGGTCATTTCAGATGGTGTCACTCCGCTCACAGAGAGCTAGGACTAACAAACTGATCTCAAAGTACAGATCTCAGGTCCTACTTTCAGCTCCCTTCAGGTTTATGGTCTTCAGGAACCCAGTGTGTCTGTAGGAGCTACAGGACCTCACGGAAAGACCTTGTGGAACCAACCAGAAAAACAGGATCCAGAGGAGAGGAAGGGGTCTCCAGCCTCACAGGAACCAGAACCAGAGGAGAGGAAGGGGTCTCCAGCCTCACAGGAACCAGAACCAGAGGAGAGGAAGGGGTCTCCAGCCTCACAGGAACCAGAGGAGAGGAAGGGGTATCCAGCCTCACAGGAACCAGAGGAGAGGAAGGGGTCTCCAGCCTCACAGGAACCAGAACCAGAGGAGAGGAAGGGGTCTCCAGCCTCACAGGAACCAGAGGAGAGGAAGGGGTCTCCAGCCTCACAGGAACAGGAACCAGAGGAGAAGAAGGGGTCTCCAGCCTCACAACGAGACCCGTTGGGAGGTTCTGGGTCAGCAGGTTCAACGCAGACAGAAACATTGGCTATAGTTGCTGGTTTGGTTTCACTGTTACTTCAAAAGAATGACCTCACACCTAATACACTAACTAAAATATAGAACCGGTTTGTCACTTCACAGAGTAATCGGCTTCATGTTTAGGCACCCGGAAGAGAGAGAGAGAGTGCGACAGAGTATGACAGAGAACGAGACAGAGAGAGAGAATAATGGAGACTCCAGTTATTTGTAGATTCTATGGTTTGAGTGGTTTCATCCTAAAACAACTAATCCAGTAAAAATTAAGGAAATTTGTTAAAAACACAAAGTCCTTGTCTCACAGACCAAACTCTCATCACGCGCTGCACTTTGAGAAGTAACTCAATGAGATGTTGTCCAGTGTGTTCCTCTGCTTTCTGGTCCCGGTCAGAGCAGACCTTCAGACAGGAGGTCCCCACCAACACACTCCGGTCAGGACCTTCTAGTCTGGAGGTCCCAGGAGCTGTTCTGGGTCTTCACAAAGACGCCACTGTCCATCAGAAACACGGGACAGGAACGGCGTCTTGCGGGACGTTTACACACACACACACACACACAGAAACCGGTGGTCCGAGTAGATCGCATTAGGGAACCACACCTACCCGCTATGGATACAAACAATTAAAACCAGGATTGTTTGTGTGTGTTAGTGAGATGGTCTGGATGCTGATAACATCTTGTATCTCAGGGCCAGAAGACGAGGCAGACATGAATATCAACACAGGTTTGAACAGCAAACGGTCTCAGAGAAGTGTCCTTCGACTTCAAAATGCACTCCAGTGTTTGTCCTGTTGTGCGTACAGATCTGTTGTGTAACGGAGTCCACATCTGCCCTCACAACACAACTCAGTAGAACTAGTAGAAGTAGAAAATAAATTAAACAGCCGCAAATAAAATGGTACTTCACTTGAAATCACTGTCTCACACACACACACACACACACACACACACACACACACACACACACACACACACACACACACACACACACACACACACACACACACACACACACACACACACACACACACACACACACACCCAGTCCAATACTTGCTTGGATCCGTGGAGGCTAGATATGATGCATTACACCCGGCGCTCTTTGAACCACAGCTTTGAGGAGCGAGAGAGCGTCACACTGGGGTGTTTCCTCCCCGCAAAAGACTCTCTGGTCACTAAAGTGTTCCAGTCTCCCTCTGTGATGAATCAGTGCTTCCTCTAACCAACGGAGCACATTATTGGCTCCGGGGCATGCTACACTCCTGAGAGAGGAGAGGAGAGAGAGAAGAGAGAGATGAGAGATGAGGGACTCCATCTTCCCCCTACGGACCCAATGCTCCACAGACCCTATGGTCTATGGAGCAGAACTCGAGGGGGGCTCGGCTGAAGAACTGTCTCTCTAAAAGGTCCAAACATCTCAGATCCCCAGGAGAGCAGAACGGTCTCTCTAAAGGTCCAAACATCTCAGATCCCCAGGAGAGCAGAACTGTCTCTCTAAAGGTCTCCAGGAGAGTAGACCCATACTGCTGCGGTGTCACTGTCTTTAACGTCCAATACTTCCTCCCCTCCCTTCAGTGGTCACATGACTCATCCGAGAGCCCATCCAGTGTGTTGGGGGGGGGGGGGGAGGGGGGGTCAAGGGCGCTCCCTGCAGGGTCAGGGATCAAAGGTCGACTCCCTTGACCAGGGAGGTCTCCAGGGTGATGTGGAAGTGGTGCAGGGTCTCCAGCACCCCGATCAGGGTGTTGACGGTGGTGCGGTCCCGCAGCAGGGCCGAGTCGTCGTACATGCGCTGCAGGACGGGACACTCCACCAGCAGGGGGAGCCACTGGTCCATCAGGTGGTCACTGCACACGGGACAGGGCAGACAGAACACGTCAAACATGAGCAGAATACAGTCAGGGTAGAGAGACGCACGCTCTGACCCGAGCGTCGGTCAGTCGATGGCTTGTTGGGGGGGCGGCATGTGGCTCAGGAGGTAGAGCGGGTTGGCTGGTAACCGGCAGGTCGCTAGTTCGATCCCTGGCTCCTTGCTAAGTGTTGAGGTTTCCCTGCTCCTGACGAGCTGGCTGTCACTTTGCATGGTTGAGCCGGGGATCAAACTAGCAAACATAGCGTCCGGAGCCACATGTCTCCTCCGCCATGTTCGCATCTTTCGGAACATTTCCCAGCACTCCGGGAGTGGTCCGCCGTCGTCACGGTAACCTACCGCGCTCCGAGGCAGACCAGCAGCTGGAACTTCCCGTCCTTGCCGATGCTGCGGCGGGTGGAGTTGATGGCGTTGGCATAGCGACAGAGCGAGTGACAGGTCAGCCCCAGCGGCTCGGGGGTCTCCTGCAGGTCGCCCATCTGGTCACATGACTCCATGTAGGCCACGGCCTTCTCTGTGGAGAGAGAGGCAGAGAGACAGAGAGACAGAGAGAGAGAGACAGAGAAAGACAGAGAGACAGAGAGAGAGAGAGACAGAGAGAGAGAGAGAGAGACAGAGAGAGACAGAGAAAGACAGAGAGAGAGTTTTTCAGACTATTGTGTATATAATATATAACGGTGTAATATATAATTATGTATGCTTTCAATAGTGTAGCATACACAGGGTAGTAAATGATAAGTCAACGTTGGATATTTATAATTGAGGGACAGCAGGGGGCGCTACAGCAGCGCAGGGGGAACCCCTTTACCTATGAAGTCCCAGACGAAGACGGTCTTCTGGAAGAGCCGGGCCGACTTGAAGCCGTGGTGGAAGAACTGCTCCAGGGCCCCCACCAGACCGCTTTCCCCGCACAGCAGGATGGTCAGGCTGCCCCTCTGATAGGACGAGAGGAGCACATGACAGTCAGGCAGAGATAAAGAGATAAAGAGACAGAGAGACATAGACATAGACAGAGAGAGAGAGGGACAGAGACGGCCATCAAACCAACTCATGAAGTGGTCAGAGAGCAGCTCTGATCCCTCATCATGTGGTCTTCACCACGCATAACTCAGCATAACGCTGCATACTGCAGCTGGTACCGCTGTTGACCGTTTCTGCTGTAGTTTAGAGACGCGTTCACACACACACACTCACCACTACACACGTACAGTCAGGTCCATAACTATTGGGACATTGACACAATTCTAATCTTTTTGGCTCTATACACCACCACAATGGATTTGAAATGAAATGAACAAGATGTGCTTTAACTGCAGACTTTCAGCTTTGATTTGAGGGTATTTACATCCAAATCAGGTGAACGGTGTAGGAATTACAACAGTTTGTATATGTGCCTCCCACTTTTTAAGGGAACAAAAGTAATGGGACAATTGGTTACTCAGATGTTCCATGGCCAGGTGTGTGTTATTCCCTCATTATCCCATTAACAAGGAGCAGAGAAAAGGTCTAGTTAATTTAAAGAGTTAATTTCAGGTGTGCTATTTGCATTTGGAATCTGTTGCTGTTAACTCTCAATATGAGATCCAAAGAGCTGTCACTATCAGTGAAGCAAGCCATCATTAAGCTGAAAAATCAAAACAAACCCATCAGAGAGATAGCAAAAACATTAGGTGTGGCCAAATCAACTGTTTGGAACATTCTTAAAAAGAAAGAACGCACCGGTGAGCTCAGCAACACCAAAAGACCCGGAAGACCACGGAAAACAACTGTGGTGGATGATCGAAGAATTCTTTCCCTGGTGAAGAAAACACCCTTCACAACAGTTGGCCAGATCAAGAACACTCTCCAGGAGGTCGGTGTATATGTGTCAAAGTCAACAATCAAGAGAAGACTTCACCAGAGTGACTACAGAGGGTTCACCACAAGATGTAAACCATTGGTGAGCCTCAAAAACAGGAAGGCCAGATTAGAGTTTGCCAAACAACATCTAAAAAAGCCTTCACAGTTCTGGAACAAGATCCTATGGACAGATGAGACAAAGATCAACTTGTACCAGAATGATGGGAAGAGAAGAGTATGGAGAAGGAAAGGAACTGCTCATGATCCAAAGCATACCACCTCATCAGTGAAGCATGGTGGTGGTAGTGTCATGGCGTGGGCATGTATGGCTGCCAATGGAACAGGTTCCCTTGTATTTATTGATGATGTGACTGCTGACAAAAGCAGCAGGATGAATTCTGAAGTGTTTCGGGCAATATTATCTGCTCATATTCAGCCAAATGCTTCAGAACTCATTGGACGGCACTTCACAGTGCAGATGGACAATGACCCGAAGCATACTGCGAAAGCAACCAAAGAGTTTTTTAAGGCAAAGAAGTGGAATGTTATGCAATGGCCAAGTCAATCACCTGACCTGAATCCGATTGAGCATGCATTTCACTTGCTGAAGACAAAACTGAAGGGAAAATGCCCCAAGAACAAGCAGGAACTGAAGACAGTTGCAGTAGAGGCCTGGCAGAGCATCACTAGGGATGAAACCCAGTGTCTGGTGATGTCTATGCGTTCCAGACTTCAGGCTGTAATTGACTGCAAAGGATTTGCAACCAAGTATTAAAAAGTGAAAGTTTGATTTATGATTGTTAATTTGTCCCATTACTTTTGGTCCCTTAAAAAGTGGGAGGCACATATACAAACTGTTGTAATTCCTACACCGTTCACCTGATTTGGATGTAAATACCCTCAAATCAAAGCTGAAAGTCTGCAGTTAAAGCACATCTTGTTCATTTCATTTCAAATCCATTGTGGTGGTGTATAGAGCCAAAAAGATTAGAATTGTGTCGATGTCCCAATAGTTATGGACCTGACTGTATATACACACACACACACACACACACACACACACACACACACACACACACACACACACACACACACACACACACACACACACACACACACACACACACACACACACACACACACACACACACACACACACACACACACACACACCCACCCACCCACCCACCCACCTCTTTCTCCGGCTTGTGGAAGTGTTTGATGATGTTGTTCACCGCCTCTCCGATGGTCTCCTGGATTTGTCCTGAAGTGAGTTCTGCGAGACAGGACAGGACCGGTCAGGGACTTTAAGACCCTCAGGACTAGAGCGGGAACCCCAGAGAACCAGGCTACCCTACACGGGTTCACCTTCAAAACCCCCCCCATGCTACGGTAAATGGTAGATGGAAAAAACTCAAACTCAAAGCGCTTTACAATACTGCCTAACATTCACCCATTCATGCACACATTCACACACTGATGGCGGTGACAACCATGCAAGGCGCCAGCCAGCTCGTCGGGAACAGCCTGCTCCCGACAAGACAGAGAGATAGAGAGACAGAGCGACAGAGAGAGACAGAGAGAGAGAGAGACACACACACACACACACACACACACACACACAGACAGAGAGAGAGAAAGAGAGACATAGAGAGAGAGCGACACACAGAGGGACAGAGAGACACAGATTGACTGACTCTGTCCACGTCCCGCCATGATGCTGCTCCTCCTGGTCTGGGAGGGGGACCTCTGCAGCTCGGGGGTCCGGCTGCCCCTCCCAGAGTCCTCCTCGGCCCCCGGGACCAGCAGCTCCCCGATCAGGACGCGCTCCAGGCTGCCGTCGTCCACGCCGCGCCCCAGCCATCGGCCGCAAGGGAACCTGGGGGGGGGGGGGGGGGGGGAAACCGGGTGAGACCGGGACGGGGGAGGTGGTTCTACCTGTAGGTGAGGTGGTTCTACCTGTAGGTGGTTCTACCTGTAGGTGAGGTGGTTCTACCTGTAGGTGAGGTGGTTCTACCTGTAGGTGGTTCTACCTGTAGGTGGGGTGGTTCTACCTGTAGGTGGGGTGGTTCTACCTGTAGGTGGTTCTACCTGTAGGTGGGGTGGTTCTACCTGTAGGTGGTTCTACCTGTAGGTGGTTCTACCTGTAGGTGAGGTGGTTCTACCTGTAGGTGGTTCTACCTGTAGGTGGTTCTACCTGTAGGTGAGGTGGTTCTACCTGTAGGTGAGGTGGTTCTACCTGTAGGTGAGGTGGTTCTACCTGTAGGTGGTTCTACCTGTAGGTGGGGTGGTTCTACCTGTAGGTAG
>NC_140292.1:1787801-1830301 GCF_964030765.1 Micromesistius poutassou
ACCAGGGGTGAGGGGTGAGGGGTGAGGGGGTCCAGGGTCTACAGGAGGTCTGGGGGTCCAGACTAGGGTTCTAGGGTCTAAAGGAGGTGTGGGGGTCCACGGTCTAAAGGAGGTGTGGGGGTCCACGGTCTACAGGAGGTGTGGGGGTCTAGACTAGGGGTCCAGGGTCTTCAGGAGGTGTGGGGGTCTAGACTAGTGGTCCAGGGTCTTCAGGAGGTGTGGGGGTCTAGACTAGGGGGTCCAGGGGTCTGACATCACATACCAGGCAGGACGCAGACGCAGATTTTTTGGGAGGTTTGAAAGGCGGGGGGGACGCATTGTCCCACTCCCAAAAGGCCATGGAGTTGGGCGTGGCCAGACACCCCTGGGCCGGGTCAAGTTGGTACGACCCAAACCCAACCCAGAGCAACCAGAGACAGGACCGACGTGAAGACACAGGAAGAAAACCAAAGAGATGACAGCAAAAGGAAAGGGAGGAACCAGAGAAGAAGAAGATGGAGGAAGAGAAGAAGAAGAAGAAAGAAGCATGGAGGAAGAGAAGAAGAAGAAGAAGAAGAAGAAAGAAGCATGGAGGAAGAGAAGAAGAAGAAGAAGAAGAAGAACATGGAGGAAGAGAAGAAGAAAATAAAGATGGAGGAGGAACATGGAGGAAGAGACTAAATTAAAGACAAACTTAAAGACAGCATGCTGTTGCTCAAATGAATAACGAGACACGGAATAAACAAAAGGACAGAAAGAGATGACCAGACAGAACCACACCCAGACGGGGTCTACAGAGAAGGTCTTCAGAGAGGGGTCTGGAGACTGAGGGTCTGGAGAGGGGCTCTACCTCCTTGAGGTCGTTGTCCAGGGTCAGGTGGTCCGGGTTCTGTTCTCTCCGTCGCTGGGCGGTGGAGGTCCGGTGGGTCAGCCTGCAGACCAACACAGAAAGTCAAGACTCAAACAAGGCATGGAGAGTGGAAACGCCTCGTCTCCTTCAGGCGTCCTAGACCACATCGGTTGCATAATCTTGACAATAAAAATAAACATCACTTGACATTTCTACTGAAGGTCGGTATCCAGCCCTGGTGGGGGGGGGGGGGGGGGTACTGGAGGGTACTGGTGGGTACTGACTTGTTGCTGGTGGGTACTGACTTGTTGCTGGTGGGGGGGTACTGGTGGGTACTGACTTGTTACTGGTGGGTACTGGTAGGTACTGGTGGATACTGACTTGTTGCTGGTGGGGGGGTACTGGTGGGTACTGACTTGCTGGTGGAGGGGTACTGGTGGGTACTGACTTGCTGGTGGAGGGGTACTGGTGGGTACTGGTAGGTACTGACTTGTTACTGGTGGGCCCTGTGTTGAGCACGGCGGCCTGCAGCTTGGGGAAGAAGCCCCTCTGGTAGCGGCCCTCCCCGATCTTCATGTCCAGCAGGTGGGGGTGCAGCGCGGTGTGGTCCACCTTCAGCAGCCGCTGCTCGATGGCCTGGGCTGGGGGGGGGGGGGGGCACAGCGAGGGGTTACAGATAGGACGACACACGGCACATATACAGGGGCTCAGACCCCCCACTGTGACCCCACTAACCCTAACCCTGCACAGTCCCCTCCCTCTGGACATAGAGGAAGGAGCTCCGCGAAAAAGAGGGAGGAGCTCCTTTTTGGCTGTTAATTGGACACCGGCACGCACCGTCACCCCGGACAGCACAGCCCACGCAATTAAGGCTTAACACCAACCGCTCGTTAGACACTGATTACATGGAGGTGTGTGTGTGTGTGTGTGTGTGTGTGTCAACATCCATTGCGTTTCCCTCTGGCACAAAGGAACAGGCAGAAACATACTTTTTTTTTTATTTGCTAATCACACACACGCACGCACACACGCGCACGCACACGCATACACACACACGGCTTCTGACCCTGTGTCAGTGCTGCTTATTCATCATTCAGCAGCAATTACCAGATCCCCCTGGGACTTAACAAGATTAACGAGGCCTCATTAAGACAAAGGCCTGAGCCAACATCGCTAGGAGCAGAATGCAGCAGGAATGCCTGCAGGTTGGTAGACGTGTATGTGTGTACGTGTGTGTGGGCTGTTCAACACACTGGGGGACCAGCTGATAGAGGCAGATAAACAACATGGAGCGGACGATGGAGGGCTAATCCCTTCTACTGCCCTTCAGCCTAGTCTGAACCAGGACCTATGAGCAGGGCATTATGCGTTATATTATGCTATTCTACATTATGTTGAGACATTATGTGTTACGTCATATTATTCTACATTATACACAGACATCTTGTACAGGACAGAACATAACTCGATGAGATCTGAGGCCCACAGGGGCCAGAACACCCTCACACACACACACCAACTCCCACACAGACTACCACACATTCAAACACACACCACGTCTCACACACTCACACACATTCAAACACACACCAAGTCTCACACACATTCAAAACACACACCACGTCTCACACACAATTCAAACACACACCACGTCTCACACACAATTCAAACACACACCACGTCTCACACACGCACACACATTCAAACACACAGACTCTCACACACATTCAAAACACACACCAAGTCTCACACACAATTCAAACACACACCACGTGTCTCACACACACACAGTCTCACACACTGGGGGGGGGGGGTCTAACTCTGCACTCACCGGCCTCCTTCAGGCGGGTGCAGCGCTGGTAGTTGGAGGAGCGCAGGCTGGGCGCCCGCACGTTGTAGAGGCGGGCCTTGTCGATGCGGCCGTCGAACACGCGCAGCAGCGGCTCCTTGGCCTCCCACTGGGACATGATCTTGTTGTCGATGAAGGTGGCGAACATCTGCGTCTCGATGAAGTGCGACAGGAAGGGGAGGTACGGCTCGGGCTGGTCCGACAGGAAGGACGCCTGGGTGGGGGTGGGGGGAGAGTGTGTGTTAGAACAAGCGACCGTGTGTGTGCGCGTCATACTGACCGTGCACAGGTAGATCAATGTGCGTACATGCAGGCGGGTGTGTGTGTGTGTTTGTGTGTATGTGCAAACAGGTGTGCGTGTGTGTGTGTGTATGTGCGTGTGTGTGGGTGGGTGTGTGTGTGCAGGCAGATGTGCATGTGTGTGTATTCTTGTCACCTTCAAAGTCACCGTCAAAGTTTTGCATGCAGGCATGTGGGCGTGTGTATTCGTGTGTGTGCACGTCACCTTGTCAAAGTTTTGCATGTGCGTGTGTTTATGCGTGCTTGTGCATGCCTGCAGGGGGGGTGTGTGTGTGTGTGTGTGTGTGTCACCTTGTCAAAGTTGTGCATGTGCTCGCGGCTGCTGAGCCAGGACTCCAGGTCGGGGCTCTGGATGACGAAGGCCTCGTAGTCCGAGAACATGGCGGTGAAGCGGCCCGCGAACACCTCCCTGAGCTGCACGCTCAGCTTGGCGTTACTCAGCTCCTCCTCCTCCTCCGCCGTCCGCACCGCACCCCCCTGACCGCCCTGACCCCCGGGACCGCCCTGACCCTGACCCTGACCCCCCTGACCCAGCCCCTGCGGCCGGAGCCCCGCCCTCAGCGCGTCCACGCCCGCCACGGTCACCCCCGTGCGGCGGGTCAAGGCCTGCAGGCGCTCCAGGGTGGCGTTCCCCTGCAGGCGCTCCATCACCTCCTGCTCCTCCCGCGCCAGGTTCCCGTTGCGGCCGTCCTCATCCTCCCTGCTGTCCCGGCGTGATCCTGCTCCCCATCCTCTTCCTCCTCCTCCCCCTCCTCCTCTTCCCCCTCCTCCTCGCTGTTCCAGCGAGGAGGAGGAGGAGTTGGAGGAGGTGGTGGCCCCGCGCCGGGAGCCCCCCGCTCCTCCTCCTCCCCCTCCGTTGGGGGAGATGCCGTACTGCCGCAGGACGTCGCTGATCTCCTCCCTGAACTCGGCCATGTTGGGCAGCTGGGGGAAGTCCTCTGGCAGCTCGATGCGGTGGTTATCGATGTCCACGAAGCACAGGTTAGCCTGGGGACAGAGGGGACAGGGGGGGGGGGGGCACTAGGTCAGGCTGGAGGACAGACAAACAGACTGACACTAGTCTAGACCGCTCCGATCTAGCAGTGATGCTTGCAGAACCACTTGTAGATGGGTCTTCATTAGCTCTCTCTAGAGGTGAACACGTGGTACTGCAGGCATATTATGTTGGACGTCCTCGTCCTGCCACTTAATGTACACACTTATTGTATGTTGCACGTCCTTGCACTGAAAAATAGTACTTAGCATTGGGTAGCATCTTATCCGAGCTGTCTTTGTTAGTCACTCACATGTCAGTACTGTTCAGTGTGTGTCAGTTTGTGTTCTTGGCGCTCTGTTTTGACAGCTGAAGCTGAGCGTGTGTTCACCAGGTTGAGATGTGTTCTGTGGTGAATCTAGGTCAGGGTGTGATTGACAGATTATCCATCTAAATCGGAGGTAATGGATTTAGCACCAGAGCATCTAGATGGGATTACATGCACCCTTGGAACCCAATAATGTAAAAAAAAAAAACATTGCCCCTTCATAAGGTAGATGGGTAACAGGATGATTGATTGATACTCTTCTCTCTGCTGTGAGGCCGTCCGTCCCTCCCATCCTCATTATTGTCCTCCTTCTCTCATCCTCTTTCTGGGTCACTCTGCTCCCGGCCTCAAACACAGAACCAGGGGCCGCAGACAGGGTGTGTGTGTGTGTGTGTGTGAGTGTGTGTGTGAGTGTGAGTGTGAGTGTGGGTGTGTGTGCGTGTGTGTGTGTGTGAGTGAGTGAGACAGAGCGAGAGAGGGAATATATGTTTGGGAAAACAACAACAAGACCCAGACGCTAAAGTTCTGCAGAAGATGGGAGGGAGCCAGCCTGTCTGGGGCTTACTTGCAGTTACTCGCAGATTCATTATTAATAAATAAAACTGTAACCATTATCATATTTTTAACGAGCGGAGGTGTGTGTACACTGGGCTGTGATTGGCCTGGGCTGTGATTGGCCTGGAGCCTGATTGGCCTGGGCTGTGATTGGCCGTACCTCCTGGGGTAGCTCCAGCTTGGACCGGTCGGCCCCCTCCCGGGACTGCAGCCCCATCAGGTAGGGGACGGGCGCGTCCAGGAAGTGGAGCAGCGAGGGGGGCAGGATGGGCACGTACACGTGCTGCCACTGGAAGGGGAAGAGCAGCGAGGTCACGCCCTCCGCCACCGTCATCAGCCGCTGGTAGTCTGACGATCACAACACATAAACATGTTAATATATCATTATTATTAATACTAAGGTCCGCCACCATCATCAGACTCTGATAGTCTGGAGAATACAACATAGACATATTATATATATAGATATATTATATAGAGCAGCAAGGTCACAATACACATAGAAATATATTAATAACATTATTTGATCATAATTGTTAATATTATGGTCCGCCACCGCCATCAGACACAGGCAGCCTGGAGAACATATAGATATGTCATTATTAGATCATAATTATTAATATTATTATTAGGGTCTGTCATCAGACACAGGCAGCCTGGAGAACACATAGATATGTCATTATTAGATCATAATTATTAATATTATTATTATTATTAGGGTCTGTCATCAGACACTTGTAGTCTGGGAGATTACAACATATATATATTTATATCATTGTTATTAATAATAATGATATATATTGCAATGAAAGGTCAGTCCTCAGCCGGAAGGGAGGGAGAGGTTTGTGGTGACCATGAGGAGAACATTACTGCTCAGGAACCTCCGTCACTGCGTCACGTTCGTCTCTCAGATTAAGGCCACAAAACAATCATACTAATCCATAATTCATCAATTCATCCAGTAATCTTCATTTTTCATCTCCTCAATCCCTTTTCCTCATTCTGCCTCTTCCTCCACCTCCACCCATCATCTCCACTTACACCCATCCCCTACATCTCCACCCATCCCCTTCACCCTACCTAGTGTGTGTGTGCGGGTGGGTTTGTGCGTGTGTGTGTGTGGTGCTGGGTGCTGTGGGGTGCGTTTCATCTGTGCGTGCATCATTAACAGTAACAGTAAACACTTTACTCAGTAAACTGTGTGCCTCATGTCTGAACCGGTTCAGGCCGGAAGCCGTTCGTGGGAACCAGATGAGTGTCGCACTGATTGGTGTTCCTGTCTGAACCCGTCCTGTCTGACGTCACTGCCCACGGCGTACGATGGAAGAAGGGTTCAGTTGTTCTACGGAATTTTGATTTATGTCGCCCTGCAAGCACACCCACGCACATACAAACGCACACACAAACACAAGCCCAGACACCCACGGCGCACACACAAACAAACACAAGCACAGACACCCTTTCAGTGTCTGTTGCTTGTTTTTCAGTCCTTGCATTTGTTTCTCCTTCAGAAAGAGAAAGACCAGACAGAGGGAGAGATGTAGGCCAACCCCCCCAAAAATCACTGATGCTAAATCGAGACACACTGGCCAAGTGGGGCAGTTGTGCCAGTCTACTGTCGCGCACACACACACACACACACACACACACACACACACACCCCCCCCCCCCCCCCACTTACCCTGGGAGTAGAGCAGCAGCTGCATCTCCAGCAGGGTGCAGGTGTAGAGCTGCAGCAGGTTCTCCACGCCCAGCAGGGCGAAGGCGTCGCCCAGGGGGTAGTCGGCCAGGGGCAGCTCCCCGGGGCCGGGCCGCTGGCACACCACCGGCTCGTACACGCCGTGGAACCGCAGCGAGCGGCCGGGCGCCGGCAGCGGCACCTCGTACAGGATGTTGTGCACGTAGCTCTCCAGCGGCAGCGGCGGCGGCTCCGGCGCCGTCACGGCCCGCAGCAGCTGGGCCAGGAAGCGGCGGCACGCCGTCATGAAGGGCACCGGCGCCAGCAGGCACAGCGCCTTGGTGACGTACAGCGTGTCCCGCGTCGCGTCATAGCCGCCGCCGCCGCCGCCGGGGCGTGGCACGGCGAGGGAGGAGGGCGAGGGGGGGTCGGTGGCGGCGCCGTCCTCCAGGCTGCTGGCCAGGGAGTCCATGCTGGAGGAGGAGGAGGAGCTGGAGGGCGGGGCGCGCTCGGCCTGGTGCATGTGGTGCAGCGTCTGCATGGCGGCGCGCACCGGCCCGCTGGTCACCTCCTCGTAGAAGGTCTGCACGAAGCCGTAGCTGCGCGAGCCGTCCTCCCGCGTGATGATGAAGGAATGGAAGGCGGGCTCGCGCCGGTCCGCCTGCGTGCAGAACGACAGGCCGCGCGGCATGCACAGCTGGGGGGGGGGGAGGGGGAGGACGGAGGACATGTGCAGGGTTACAGGAGGTCAGCCGACAGACACACACAGACTGACCGACAGACACATGGACAGACAGACGCATACACACACATGGACAGACAGATACAGACCGATGCACACACACAGACAGACACACACAGACACACAACACAAAAACACAAACACGCGCACACGCGTACATAAAGACAGACACACACACGATCGGACGGTTCATCTGAGCTCCCTGCACGGGCTGCAGTGATAGGAGCCTAATGGCCGCTTCGGTCGGGTCCAAACCAGCTGGGGAGGAAGTGCATCATCACCGTTACAGGAAGTCAGCCAGACTAAGCCCCGCCCTCTTGAAGAGCTCTTGGGTATGTTCGCCTTCAGTTCACCTCACTACACACAGGTGTGGCATCAGCCTCATCAGCAGGTGACCGGGTAGCCCAATCTGCCAATCAGAGGTCCTGCCTGCAGTACCACGTCTAACCTCTAGAGGGAGTCGTCTGATGTGGGGTAGACTGGTTTGGCTTTAACAGGATTCACACCATCAATCTCATCTTTCACTATATTGACTTTCCACCGACCCGCCATTCATGTTAATGCTTGCCCTCTATCTCATGTTATGCATGTTTAATGAGCACACCTGAACACACACACACACACACACACACCTGATTGAATCAGCGTTGATAGGTGCTGAAGACATGACACACACCACTGTGTGTGTGTGTGTGTCAGAGGGCAGTAAACCCATCAGTGTATCAGCCCATCAGAGATAAAGAGTCAGTCCTCATTGCAGACCTTCTGCAAGTGAACTCTGTTCTCCTCAAAGTCAGGGGTCACCCTGATGTGTGAGGAGGGGAGACGAGAGAGAGAGCGAGAGAGAGAGAGAGTGAGAGAGAGAAAGATAAGTGACTTCAATGTCTCTCTCTCTCGTCTTCCACTAGACAATCAGGCTGGTGTTTGATTTCATTCTCCAGCGAGGCCAGCGGAGGTAAGAGGAGAGCAGAGGTGAATTATTCAGAGGTTCTGAGTGACGCCGAGGAGGACACAGAACCCTGGTACCAGAACCCTGGATACATATCTCTATATCTCTATATCTCTATCAACTATATCTCTATCTCTTTCTAAATATTATATCTCTCTCTATATATATATATAGTGAGAGATATATTATATTACTTATTATATTACTGCTGGTTCCTGATGAATGATCCTCCCAATGGATGCTCCATCTCCCTCTCTATGAATATATTTCTATAGTATTCTTTCTCTCCATCTCTCCTCTCCTATCATTCGTCGTGTTTTCTAAGGTTACCCTCAGCGTTGATCACCAAGCGGAGGACAGCTCCAGGTACAAATGACATCAGAGGTAGACACCACCCCCCCCCCCCCCCCCCCCACTAGGACCACCGCTGGAGGGGATGGAGGAGGGAGGAGGAGGGACCTGTCTGCGCCTCCGGTAACGGAGCGAGCTCAACTTCATCACCACACTCTTCCTCAGGGAGAACCAGAGTCACCGCATTAAAGCTTAATGACCTCCCTACACCTCGCTTTCCACCACACATGAGAGCACACACACAGAGACACACACAGGAAAACACACACACACACACACAGAGACACACGCACACAAAGACAGACAAACACACACACACACACAGACCCAAGAACCAGGCCCAACTCCTACCATGTTGACAGCATCCTGGTCGAAGGGGTTCCACTCCACCGTCTCCGGGTAGTGGGCCAAGATCTTGGACTTGAAGGTTCTCCTCAGAGGACTCTGGTCAAAGTTCTCCCCTGAGAGAGAGAGCGAGAGAGCAAGAGAGAGAGAGCGAGAGAGAGATAACAGAATCACATGAGCGACTTCACGCTGTGCTAAAACGGTTCATATGGGTATGAGGATTCCATGCGTTGTGATTGGCTAAACCACGGGCTGGATATTGTCAGGCCGTGAGCTTCAACACCAGAGCTGTGATGTAAAATCACAGATCAAAATGTGAGGTTTCACGTCGGAGTTTCAGAGTTTCATCTACGGGCTCCAACCAGCGGCCATCTTGGCTGTAAAACGTGAGTGCGGGGAGGCGAACCCAACAAGGAATTCCGGCCGGCTTTCAGGGATGGGCGTTCCATTGTGGAGCGCCACATGGGAGGCATTCCACTGGGTCAGCAGATGGGCTCGTTCCAACAGTCGGACAGCAGAGTAGCGTGGACTGAACACAACACACACGCACGCTACAGACCTCCTACCAGGGCGACTCTGTTGTATACGGGGGATGGGTTAACCTAGCGATTGTTAGTGCTTGGACCTTGGTTCTATGAACATCCTTACTGTACCGACAGCGGTATATTGTGGTTTCTCTTTCTGCTGACAAATGTACTTATTGTAAGTCGCTTTGGATGAAAGCGTCTGCTGAATCTCCTGAATGTAGATGACTGAATCCGGCCACCTGGTTAAAGCTGACTGGGTTCTTCCTCCTGAAACCGGACCCAGTCCCCTGCAGGGGTCCCCAGAACTCCAAGAAACACTGGAGGAAAGGTTTCCATGAAGCAGCTGATCAGAGCAGTGTTGTTCACCACGGCGTGCTGAGCCGTGCCCCCCCCCCCGCCACCCCCCACCAGGTCACAGTTTCAAGGCTCTCCGAGGGTCTGTGGGAGGTGTGTGATGTACACCAAGCTGTCTGTCGGAGCTCCTCCAACACAAACAAACACCAGCTGACCTCCAGCGCCAGACCGCCTCTCACTCTCACTGTGAGGCCGTGTCTGAAGCGGCGGTGCGCCGATGTCGTTTGCATTTTAACAAATGAGCACCGAGCCAACCGGGTTTCAGGAAGGAGCCGAGACGGTGGCCGTAGCGGGCGGTTGCATGGCCGCCGTTAGAGCGCCGGCAGGGCTCCGCCTCAACATCCACCCGCCGGCCGCTCTGAGAACAGACAACTGCCACGCCCCTCACATGACGGCCCTCACATGACGGCCACGCCCACGCCCTCGTGGCCTCTCTGTTCCTCCACAAGTGGCTCTGGAGTGAGAGTGTCAGTCAAACATGTGAAGTGGGAGACGCTGAATGGCCCCCCCGTGGTGGCGGTGCTCTGAGAGGCCTTCAGCTGGGCGGAGGCAGGGTCCAGGGGGGGGCGACGGAGTGGGTGGTGGGTGATGGCACTCTACCCCCGACTACATCCAAATGAGGCTGTCCTGCTAATGGTGGACCGCTCCAGGGATGAGGACAGTGAACAGCCTCAGTGACCACCGGCAGGTCTATATATAGACCACTCTGTTATAGCTCTGAATGATGTCATGGGGCACTGCACGACACCACAGAGAAGGAGGGAGTGAGTGAGTGAGTGAGTGAGTGAGTGAGTGAGTGAGTGAGTGAGTGAGTGAGTGAGTGAGTGAGTGAGGCTAGGGTGTGACATTGCCCTTTCTCTGCATCCGCCCGCCAATCAAATCAGTTGAAGAGACGACATCATCAACCAATGCCTGATGGTCTAACATCTTCAGGGAGGGGTGGGGAGGGGGAGATAGGTGCAGAGGGGGGGAGGGGGGGGGGGGGGAGAGGGGTGGAGTGGGGTGCAGCGATGTTGTTGTTATATTAACTCTCTTCTGTTTCAATAAACCAAACGTCCATAAGCCCTCCCCTTCTCTCCCAGCCGCTGTGTGGGAGTGAGGGTGGGGGTGAGGGTGGGGGTGAGTGAGGGGGTGAGTGTGGGTTACACAAACACTGTGTACACGGCACACAGAGATTAGAGCGAGGCTAAGCGTGCGATGATGCGAGCGGGGGACAGGAGGTCGCAGGCGGAGCCGTACGGACAGGGGGGCGGGGCTTATTATCCTCAAAGGCTCTGCTCATTGATCGACGGAGGTCAGGGGTCAAACTGCACCGATCGATGGGAGCATTCTGTGATCGACGGGTCAACTGGTGGAAAGTGATCATCACGACTTCATTCTGAGAGTCGACGGTAATTAAAATGGATGAGGATGAAGGTGGATGGAGGGAGGAGTCTGGGGGGGAAACAGGGTGACGCAGACAGACACATACTGTCAGACACATACTGTCAGACAGACGGGAGAACTGTCTGTGTGCACGACTGATACACAGCAGACAGCAGGGGGCAGCCATGGGGGCGGGGGGGGAAACTGTTCAACTGAATGTAACCCCGTTTCCCTTTGGTACAAACGTCTACCGCCGGGCAGTTATGATCTTTATTCAACCAGAACCTCAGCCAACGGCCCCCTCGATACAGGGGGTTAGACACCAGCTTTCAGAGCAGCGGTTCTCAAACTTGTTCTACTGGTGTACCCCCTCTAATATATTTTATAGTTTTCAGTCGAATGCCCCTTCACCAGCATAAAAAGATTTTAGATCGGGAAAAAAAAAAAGAACGTAAATAATGACGTATAATGTGCGTTCCATTTTGCAGTGTAAACATGAACATTAACTGGCTCAGGGTTAAAAGAAATGAGTTTATTTTTATTATTATTATTATCATTAAAAATAATTCTCTGTACCCCCTGCAGTACTCCAAAGTACCTCTAGGGGTACGCGTACCCCCATTTGAGAACCACTGGTCCAGAACACACACAGGCCTGTCTCCCAGACACAGGGCGAGCGAGGCAGGTGAGCAGAGAGCGAGGCAGGTTGTCGGGTAAGAGGATGAGCGGAATAGAGAAAGTGTAATCCGGTTAAACCAGGATTAAGGCCACATCACGCCCAGGTAGAGAGGAGGAGCAATCATCGTCAGCCAATCACAGGGCTGGAAGTGAAGGATGGGCTTCGCCAGCCAATCAGAGGGAAGGATGGGGTAGCTAGGGAAACCGTTTCCTTTTTTTAATGACATTCAGCGCACCCAGTTTGATGTGATGAGTGTTTCCATCCTGAGTGTTGTTGCTACGGCGATGTGTTTGTATGGAGCCCGACTTTAGTCGGAGTCTGACAATGGCCTCCTATCTCTAGAGTTAACGGTCGAGTTCACACGATCAAGATCATGTCAGACGGCCCCTGATTGGTCCACACCTGGGGGTGGGAAGAGGGGGGGGGGGGGGGGGGGGGGAGGGGTTTATTTACCTTTGGTAGCAGAGTCGGGTTCGTTACCACGGAGATCAGCCTCCAGCCACTGGTACAACGCTACGGACCGCATGCAGCGCAACGACGGAGACGGGGACACAAGAACAACACGACACAATGTCAGAATGGATGCAGAGGACGTCGCACACACACAAAGACACATAAACACACATACGTGCACACACACACACAAGCACACAGACATACACTTAAAACACACACAAACGCACAAATACACACACACACACACACACACACACACACACACACAATGATTAATGCAGATGAATGAGTGTGATTAACAGTGATTAGCGTCTGAAAGCCCCCTGCAGCCCCCCCCCAGGTCCCGGGGTCTAGGGAGGGGAAGGTGGGAGACGGTGCTCCAGAGAGCTGGAAGTGGTGGACTTCATACGTAGCACTGGGATGGCTAGCTGGCGGCTAGGCGATGTTAGCGGTGGTTAAACGTGGGTCGACCATAGCGTGTAGCGTTAGCATGCTGTAAAACAGGGACCAGAACGCTGGAGAACCACTATCAGGTGCCGAGACACTCCACTGGCAACGGCTGCCTTTGAGCAAGGCATACTGGAGCGCCGTGTGTGAGGTTTGCGGCCCAAACCTCTAGACGAGAAGGACATTGTGACACGTTTCCGAACGGCGTTGGAACCGCGTTACATGTGACTGGGAACAACACGGACTGCCCCTTTAACTAGTGTGGCCCTGCGGTGACCAATCAGGGACCAGACATCAGGCGAATCCGTGGCCAATAGGAGTCCCCTGCCCGGGACATCATGACACAGAGACACAAGCCTCCAGGACCCAGCACTCAGAACATCCCTGTCCCTCACTGGCCAGTGAGGGCTGCGGCTGTGGAACACAGACTCAGTACTTAGTGGTGGGTGGGGTAGGAGTTAGCTTGCGGCCACAGTGCTACATACTGCTGTGTGTGTGTGTGTGTGTGTGTGTGTGTGTGTGTGTGTGTGTGTGTGTGTGTGTGTGTGTGTGTGTGTGTGTGTGTACAGAACAGTACAAAGCGCTCTGCACTTTAACCCGAGTGCTGCAGGACCGACCAGCGAGTCCACAGCTCATTTCCTCCCTCCGTTCGTCCAGTCTTTATTATCATGTACTGGGCACACAAACACACAGGAACGTTATTAAAGGACAACACTGACGTACCTCTCAATCCCTCAGAAGTCCCAAGGTAAACGAAGCTCGCTGAACTGTGGCGCAGGTTTAAAACCACACTCAGCCTTCAGTTACATTCTGATAGTTTAGCAGACGCTTTTATCCAAAGCTAACAACCTAACAATCCCTAGGTTAACCCAATCCCTGTATACAACAAAGCTAGCTCTGATAAGACGCGACACAATGCACACAATAACTATTTTTAAGGGCAACGAGGTACAACATACTATGCAGAGTCTAGGTAAACTCAGAACAGCCTAGCATCACATATCTCAGTATGGGTGGCTCGTTTCATTCAGGCCTGTATCCGATCTGTATTAAACACTCTGGTCTCCACCCCCCCCCCCCCCCCCCCCACCCCCCACCCCCCGCGCTGGTTTCCATCCATTGATTGTGACGGAGCAAAGAGTGAGGCCGGATCGATGCTGATGGCCCGTGAGTCTGGAGGAGACGAGGCTGCCGTTGTGTTTTATGTACTGTGGCGCGGCACAGATCCATGTAAACAAGCTCGGACAAGATGGAGTCCATGTAGAGTGGCTGTAACAGCACCGCTAGACGCTAGACGCTGACAGCAGGACTGCAGCACTGTCTGTGACGTCTGTGATGTTCTCAGCTTTTTAAACCATAGAAAATTGAAAACCGTCCATCAGTGTGTGGTGGCGGGTCTATTTTTGTATGAATAAAAGCATCATTGTTCTCTATTTCTGGTCACTCCATGACTGTGTATTACTGACGGTGTATTACTGACTGTTTTACTGACTGTGAATTGATGATTATATTGACACATGCATTTACTGTGAATACAAGACCTCAGTAACAGCATCACATTAACATTATATTAACATTATATTAACGCCATGAGAGCCCTAAGCTTGATCTGTGCTCAGGTCAGCGTTGCCGTAGTAACGGTGTCATCAGCAAACCCACAGAAACCTCCTCATTAATTTGATTTATCATGTAATATATTATTGTGTGTATTATGTTACTTATGACACACACACACACACACACACACACACACACACACACACACACACACACACACACACACACACACACACACACACACACACACACACACACACACACACGTACAACAGATCAATGTGTGTAATCTGCGTCAACGGTCTAGGAGAGGATCCTCTCGGTCTCCTCTTACCATCTCCCCTCCCTCCCCTCTCTGGCACTGCTCTCTCTCTCTCTCTCTCTCTCTCTCTCTCTCTCTCTCTCTATGTCCCTCCCTCTCTTCATCTCTCTGTCCCTCCCCCTCTTTCTCTGTTTAGATCTCTCTCATGTTTTTTTTATTAGGAAGGTAAAATCCTTTACTACTACAGTACGAAAGGTCACACACACACACCCTATTGTTACGAAAAAAAACGAGTACTATAGTATGAATACGCTTAATAATAATAACCAATCTTGGAGCAATAACACACACACACACACACACACACACACACACACACACACACACACACACACACACACACACACACACACACACACACACACACACACACACACACACACACACACACACACACACACACACACACAGCCCCAGACGGTGATGTATAATGCATGTGGAGCCTGCAGCCTGGAGACACCTTCACCCTGAGATACGGGGGGGGTGTCTACACCTAACCAGCAAGCAACAGCTGGAACTGATTTTATTCCAATGTATGAGAAAGAGAGAGAGAGAGGGGGGAGAGAGAGGGGGGGGAGAGAGGGGGAGATAGCGAAAGCGAGAGAGCGAGTGTGATGAATATCAGAGGGTTTAATCAGCTCAGACACGGTAGAGGAGATGCTTCCTGGGGTTTGACGAGTAACCAGTGCAGAACATGTGTTCTTGTTTCTCCTCATCACACAAACATGCATTTTAATGACGTCCACACCTGGCAAGAGGGAGAGAGGGAGAGAGGGAGAGGGACAGAGAGACAGAGCGAGAGGGAGAGAGACAGAGGGGGAGAGAAAGAGAGAGAGGGAGAGAGACAGAGGGGGGAGAGAGGGAGAGAGAGGGAGAGAGAGACAGAGGGACAGAGAGGGAGAGAGTGAGAGACAGAGAGAGGGAGAGACTTAAAGAAGCGTCTGGTTCGAGCCGGCCTGGCGGCCCCTGAAGGACGTGACACGCGGTTCCACTTCAAGCGCTCCTCAGACCCTCTGAGTGCCGTCATGAATAACCATCAGACCAACACAGCAACCCAGCTGTTTGTACACGGTCAGAACCAGGGGGTCCCGTCCTTACAGTTGGAGGGGGTCAGGAGGACCACGGTGGTTATGACCCTCAGAGGGTCTGGGGGTCAGACACATCAGGTCAACCACCAGGTGACCAGATGGAATCATTTCAGTGGAAAAATAATGAAGTTCACACTATGTTTGACCATGTGTACTGATACATTTTTTTTTTCCTTTAAACATCATTTGGGTTTGAAGTTGCTTAGCAACGGCAAACAATCAGGGAACAATATTTCTTGATTGAGGAGTGAAACAAACGCAGCCTTGTGTGGAATCACACTCACACTCGCTCGTTAGTGCTTAATTAAGCATATTGGAGGGGGCGGGACCTACCGGTAATGAGGCTCTGATTGGCTGAGCTCTACATTCCACTACACAGAGTATTGGAAGCCACTGTGGACACCTGCTGGGAGGGAACACACACACACACACACACACACACACACACACACACACACACACACACACACACACACACACACACACACACACACACACACACACACACACACACACACACACACACACACAGAGAGAGAGGAGGCTGGACCATCTGTCTCCTTGGCAACAGGACACACATCTCCCCCTTTCATCACATGAATTAACCTCACATTAGGACGACAACAGAGGCGTCGCAGCAGGGGGCCGTGTGTGTACATCAAACGAGGATTCAATTAAAGGATGTGCGCTTGATGTCTTTCTCCCCTGGTCACATGACGGCCCGCTGGCCCCATGTACCAGCCTGGTCACGTGATACAGGTCCATGTCCATGGTCTGGTACCTTCGTGTTCGTGCGTGTTTATGTCTCTGGGTCACATGACACAAGATCTGGTACCTCTGTGTGTGTGTTTACGTGTCACCGCGTGTGTGTGTGTGTGTGTGTGTGTGTGTGTGTGTGTGTGTGTGTGTGTGTGTGTGTGTGTGTGTGTGTGTGTGTGTGTGTGTTTGATGTGTGTGGGACAATGGGACTGTGTTGGCTCTGATCGGCCCGGCTGTGAGTCTGCTCCTCACATCTTATTGGCCGGGCGGGATGGGGTCTGGGGGGGGGCGTGTAAGCCGAGTGATGATGTCATCACACTTGTCATGCTGTCAAAGCGCTGCTTTGTTACTCAATTCAATGAAGACACTGAAGAGAGACGTGGGGGGGAGGGGGGAGGAGAAGAGGAGAGAGGAGATGAGGAGAGAGGAGAAGAGAGGAGAGTGACAGAGATACAGCGTAAGAAAGAGAGAGAGAGAGAGACGGATGGAGAGACAGAAAGCAGAAAGAGTGCGTTGCAGAAGGAGTGAGTTGCGGAAGGAGTGAGGTGTAGGCGGTTTTCATTCAGTGTGCACACTGCCCTGGGCCGGGTCTGTCCCGGTCTGATCCCACGGTCACATGACCAGCTGTCCCGAGGGGACCCAGAGCATCCTCTGAAGACCGCTGTGAGGGAGCGCAGGTTCCTCACGTTCGAGTGGAGCTACTCAGCCATCTCACCCCGGTGCGTCTTACTGGACTAAGTAATTCACTGCATTGGACTTCTGATCACTTTATCACAATAGTAGAAAGACTGACTGGGCAGCCAGACTGGGAGAGTCCTCCCCCATCCCAGTGGATAGATGTCCCCTATTCTAAATAACATTAAAAGGTGGCTTCATAACGACACAAACGAGGACATGCCTAAGCGGAGCAGAGTGATCTGTCCGGTAGGAAGAGTGGAGCGGCCAACATTCTCTGGCTCTGACACAACCAGACCTGGAGGGGGGAGAGGGGGAGAGGGAGAGAGAGGAGACTCAGAATAGATCTAGAAGAGCGGGAGGGAGACAGAGAGAGAGAGACCGAAACACAGAGAAAGACCGAGAGAGATAGCCGCAGGGAGAGAAAGAGAGAGAGAGAAAGAGAGAGCGAGACAGAGAGAGAGACGCCAGGAGAGAAACAGAGAGAGACAGAGATTGAGAGAGCGAGACAGAGAGAGAGAAAGAGAGACACACACACAGGCTGAGAGTCAGAGAGAGAAACACACACACACGGAGAGAGAAACACAGAGAGACAGAGAAAGAGAAATAGAGCCAGAAGCGAGCGAGAGAGCGAGAGAGAGAGAGAGAGAATTAAAGTGTATACTCTGTTCAGGATGACGCAGACAGAGCTTTCAGTTGCTGCCGGATACAGAGCCTCTCATTAAGAGCCCAGGGGCTCCTCCCATAACTGTGATGAATCAGGAGAACATTCCAGTAGGACAGCTTCTCTCCGTCCTCAGACGGAGGTGGTCTTCCATTAATGGCACTTAATGAACGCACTTATTGTGTGTTGTAAGTCTTTGCACTTAAAAATAGTACTTAGCATCGTGTAGCATCTTGTCCTAGCTATCTTTGTTGTATACGGGGAATGGGTTAACCTAGTGATTGTTAGTGCTTGGCACTTGGTTCTATGAACATCCTTACTGTTCCGACAGCGATATATTGTAATTTGTCTTTCTTCTGACAAGTGTACTTATTGCAGAGGGAGGGGTAGAAGGAGGACTGTGTTGTGTAGAATCATGATGACGTTTCCTGTACTCTTCCTGGGACAACAAGAGAACGCTGAGGCCAGGAGACCGGTCCAGACCAGAGCTTATGAAGATCAAGAGGTCTGAGATGGAAAAAACTGTCAGAAATAACAACATTCCACCGTATTCATACCAGAGAAGTTCGCCTCTAGTGTGACTGGATGTGAAAATGTAGCGTATACGTGTGGACATACACTGTGGAAGAACTGTGTTCACTGCAAGGATAATGTCTGTTCTCTGTGTGTAGAGTGTGGGTGCATGTGTCTCTCTATAGCATGCAGCAGCTGCAGTAATTACAAGGTGATGAGAGAGAGGGGAACACACACAGATCCCTGTGTGTGTGTGTGTGTGTGTGTGTGTGTGTGTGTGTGTGTGTGTGTGTGTGTGTGTGTGTGTGTGTGTGTGTGTGTGTGTGTGTGTGTGTGTGTGTGTGTGTGTGTGTGTGTGTCCATCCGCCAGGCAGCTGATTTTAATTCATCTTGAATTAATGTGGACCTGTCCCCGTGGCAACCCCCTGTCTCCATACACAAACACACATAAACATACACACACACTTCTGAAGGGAAGTGAAAGTGTCACATCTTCAGGCCCGCTGTCATTTCATCTGGGGGGGGGGGGGACGACAATGACAAGAACAGCCAGAGACCTTTCAGAAGTACAAGGGCCCCCAAGGGACGGACCTTTAGGTACCAGGGCCCCTGAGACAAGAGATAAAATCAGAGACAATGAGATAATAATAGAGGTAACAAGAGACATAAGAATAATGTAAATATCTCATCGTGCCAACAAAGCTTTTTAATTGAATCATCATAATTGAATCCTCATTGCTGATCATCATCAGCAAGAACGTTCCGGAACCAGCAGGAACCAGCAGGAAGACATGCAACCGTAGAATACACGTCCCGTCCGTTCCCCCAGTCCCTGCTAGGAGCTCATCATCTCATCATCGGAACATCTGGCGGGCTGCTCTCCCTCCCCTGCACCGAGGCACAGGCTGCTGAGGCTTGGTACGCAAAGCGGTTCCACAGAGCCCCCCCCCCAGCCCCCCCCCCCCTCCCTGGGGAGGGATGCTGTGCATGGGTCTAAATGTGCCGTGTGATCATGCAAATATCCCATCCATATTTTCATATTCACTCAGGAACTGAAACAAACGTGTGTGCGTGTGTGTGTGTGTACGTGTGCGTGTGTGCATGCGTGCGTGAGCATACTGACAAGACAATAGCCATTGTATAAAGGCCTTTTGTAAATCGGCAACACGCCATTCCAGCCCAGCGGTCCACTGGGGACGTGAGGCTGGCAGTGGGTCGGTCCGTCATAGCGACATGACAACAACCAGTGCCTGACAGAAAGGGCTCTAGAAACACCGGCTGGCTGAGAGAGGAATGCTCAGAACCCAGAGGGGAGGCAGAGGAGGGAAAGAAAATCTGACAGAGAGACAGAAAGAGAGAGAGATAGAGGCAGAGAGTGCCACATCGAGAGAGAGCGAGTAAGAGACAGAGATAAACAGAGACAGAGAGAGACAGAGAGAGAGCGAGAGAGAGGGAGAGAGAGCGAGAGAGAGAGAGAGAGAGAGAGCGAGAGAGAGCGAGAGAGAGTGACAGAGAGCAAGAGAGGTAGAGAGAGCGAGAGAGAAAGAGAGAAGAGAGCGAGACTGATTTGACTGAAGGCTGTGTTGACTCAGTCTTATCAGGAAGACCAGAGGTCACGTCATGAGTTGGAGCCGTTTCATCCTACAGAGAGCAAAGTCTACAAACAAGCTTTGATTTTGGCCTCCAAACTAGACTCTGTGTGTCCCTGTCTGTCCCCTGTGTGTGTGTCTGTCCCCTGTGTCTGTCCCCTGTGTGTGTGTGTGTGTGTGTGTGTGTGTGTGTGTGTGTGTGTGTGTGTGTGTGTGTGTGTGTGTGTGTGTGTGTGTGTGTGTGTGTGTGTGTGTGTGTGTGTGTCCGGGCTCTGCTTGCTACACCAGTGTGACTCTAGTCGTGACTCGTGTTTGTTGTTCAGATACGAGGCCAATAAAGCTTTGATCGTTCAGCCTCAGAGCCGCGACAGCAGTTATGGAGAAGTAACTCAGCTGCTCAGCTCCGCCAGTGCCAGTTGTGTAATCCTCTGTCCACGTGTGTGTGTGTGTGTGTGTGTGTGTGTGAGTGCATGTGTATCACTGCGTGTGTGTGTGTGAGTGCGTGTGTATCACTGCGTGTGTGTGAGTGCGTGTGTATCACTGAATCTGTGTGTGAGTGTGTGTGTATCATGTGTGGGAGTGGGTGACCGCGTGTATCACTGCATGTGTGTGTGTGAGTGCGTGACCTTGTGTATCACTGCTTGTGTGTTTGAGTGCGTGTGTATCACTGCGTGTGAGTGCTTTTGTATCACTGCGTGCGTGTGTGAGTGTGTGTATAACAGCCCTGTGATGCTGATTTGTCCTAACAGTTCTCTGTTACCGCAGCGATGGCTCTTGCTGTTACGTAAGGAGATTTATTACAGCCGGTCTGACATAACACTGCTCAGCACATTGTTAGTGTGTGCGTGTACGTTTGCGTCTTCTTTATTGAATCATATGGATGTTTTTGGGGAGGAATCCATTATTTTTCTCTTTGCTCCACAGAAGCAGAACATTATTTACTCTCTGTCCTCAAGGTCTCTCTGACCCACTAACTGAATCTTCAACGACACTGGCTACAGAAGCTGGCTACAGACACTGGCTCCACGACACTGGCTACAGACACTGGCTCCACGACACTGGCTACAGACACTGGCTCCACGACACTGGCTACAGACACTGGCTACAGACACTGGCTCCACAACACTGGCATCACGACACTGACTTCATGACACTGGCCAAACACACTGGCTACATGACACTGGCTTCATGACACTGGCTTCATGACACTGGCTTCATGACACTGGCTACAGACACTGGCTACAGACACTGGCTACAGACACTGGCTTGAACTTCATGACTTTGGCTGAGCAGCATGTACCATGTCACTATAGAAGTAGCCTTGAACTCCTAGAATAAATAAAGAATGTTGAACAAACAGATGGACTGATCTTCTCATGTTGACCTGCTCATGGTCACAGTGGACTGTTGTCACAACGACTTCCATCTTTTAAATGTCCAACACAACAAATGTCCTTCTGGAAGAAAAACAGTCTGACTAAATTAAATTAGACTTAAATTAGTTCAATCCAATACCAAAAGGGGTGTGTTGAGGCCTGCCATAATAACACACACACACACACACACACACACACACACACACACACACACACACACACACACACACACACACACACACACACACACACACACACACACACACACACACACACACACACACACACACACACAATTATCCCGGTGGTAGGAGTGGTGGGGGGGTGATGCTACACTCTGCCTCACCCTCTCCTCAGAACCCAGAGAGTGCCGGCTGACCCGCGGTGAGGACTGATGGAGGAGATGTGTTCAGTGGACCTGAACCAACGGTCCAGTGGCGAGAGAGTCCCAAACCTTCCCTCACTCCCTGGAGCTCCGAGCTGAAGCCGTGGCACCCATAAGGAGCCGTGTGGAATAGGGACCGAGCAGGACGGCTCTAAGACCACGCCCAGTGCTGACGAGCCGACCAATCACAGCCTTCAGCCTGTAGCCAATCACGTTTGTTATCTCTGTCCACACGGGGGCGGGATATGTGAACGTCTCATGACGCAGTCGGAGAACCGCGAATGGGTTAACCTAGCGATTGTTAGTGCTTTGCACTTGTACTTATGTGTATAAAATGTACTTATTGTCAGTCTTGTAAGCTTTGGATAAAAGATTATCCAAATGCTAAATACCCTCAATGTAAACGTTTCAGCGCCTAGCTCTGCTTCCTGTGAGGTGCGTTGGAGCTCTGAGTGAGCAGTGATCTGCCTGCACACGCTCACTGGGGGTCGAGGGTGTGAGCACAACTCTACCTTAGTTACTGCTGCTCCCACCGCCTATAACACACCTGCACACGGCACACCGTTCAGGAGGGAATGACTAGAACACAAAGGGCGGTATGTGGCTCAGGAGGTAGAGCGGGTTGGCTGGTAGATTGGAAGGTTGCTAGTTCGATCCCCCCGATCCCCTAGCTGAGTGTCGGGGTGTCCCTGAGCGAGACACCTCACCCTGACTGCTCCTGACGAGTGGGTGAATGTGAGGCAATATAGTAAAGCACTTTGAGTGGCCACTGGTTAAAGCGCAAAGCGCTGCATGAATCCATTTACCATTTACAAAGGACGTATTTCATACACCACCGTATGAGCGATGGGCGATGCTGAGGAGGACCGGAGCAGGCCTGATAAGCTTCCCATCTCACTCAGCAACATCGTCCCAGTGGAACCGCCTGCAGCGACGGACGGCCGAGGAAACCGAACATCCTGCTCCACATCTCCAGGGCACCAGAAGATGGAGTGTGACATTTAGAGAACAGTCCCGGTGGGAACCCCCCACAACAGCCCACCAGACACTCTGGAGCCCCTCAGAAGGTCAGAGATGTTTACACAATAGCTTTGATTCAATTACTAGTATATATAATGGCGTCTGCGTTGAGCTAGGCTGTAGAGTTTGGACTGATCGTTTGGAGCCTTTGTCGTGTGATCCAAACTGAGAATCCATCCACGAGCTCTCCCCCTGTGAGAGGCTATTGGCGGAGAGCAGAAGCTGTTGTGTTCCCTGCTCTGCCCTCCTCTTCACGGTCACCCACCCAGCGGCTCAACTACTAGCCCCGCCCCCTTTTACAACTAATTACAGAAGTCATTAAGAGGAACTGTGGCTTCACACTCTGGTGGCACAAAGGGAGCAGAATGCATGATGGGTAACGGCTTGTGGGCCCATCCAGCATCGCCTGACCCCACCAGGCAGGGCAGGCACCCCCAGGCTTTTGTCCTACGCCCCCCCCCCACAGAGACAGCATATGGGCCGGGGGTCAGAGGTCATTCAGAGAGGCAGGGCAGGGAAATGGCTGAGGGCCACGCCCACTGGGAGCAACTGCTCACTTTACCCAGCGAGGGTGAGAAGAGAGGGTGAGGCGGAAAACTGGTTGTCTTCCGACAGCCAGGGTCTGATGATGGATCATCACCGGCGCCCGTATCACTTGGCTCTCCCCCCGACCCTTGACCTCTGTGTGGGTGCTGGGAGGCAGACTGCAGGAGGCTCTGGTCACCAGTGCTTCACACTGGGCGGACCGCCCAGTACAGAACAGCTGCAGGGTTCAGGCCTCCCTTCAACACAGCAATGGCGCCACCCTACAATATAGATGTATAGGTATGTAGATATAGATCTATATATATAGATCTATAAATATAGCCCTGGTGTTGTGTGGACTGTTCCTTTGCGGGGAAGCCAGACATGTACGGTGTACTGGGGACATGTGAAGGCTGACCCGGTCTACAGAGTACCGGCACCCAGCTCACACCGCAGGGGGGGGCACCCTGATGCAGACCCCCTGTTGGGTCCCATACCCGCCATACACGACTGCGTGGGTTTGGATACTGTTGCGGAAGCGTCACACCCGGCCCTGAGCTCTGTACCCTCAGGGATCTGAGGATCTGAGGATCTGCAGCACTAGAGAAACATAATCAGATGGAAAGAGGAACAGAAAGTGTTGACTTGTTGTTGTGGAACCCGTTTCTTCTGAACCTCTCGCCTGCACAGGAACCCAACCCCCTCACCCATCAGCGTTTCTCCGCTCTGCTGATTCAGTGAGCGTTCTGTCTTCTGCACGCCCAGTGGAAACATCTCCCAGACAGGCGGTGGTCGTTCTCCATAGTGACACTGGTTAACAACGTCTGACTGACAGGTCTTTATGTGTTCCACACAGCAGCCATAGAGCAACACAGAGAACAGAGGAGGAACCCACGGGCGAGATGGAGACACGTTTGTGTTCCTCTCCGTGTTCAGGCCTGTCCCCCGCGAGCAGGCTTACATGACCTGCCTAGACCCAGGATTACCTAACCAGTTCTGACAGAGAGTGTGCGTGTGTGTGTGTGTGTGTGTGTGTGTGTGTGTGTGTGTGTGTGTGTGTGTGTGTGTGTGTGTGTGTGTGTGTGTGTGAATGAGTGAGTGAATGGCTTTTTGTGTCTTTTGTATACAATATTCCAGTATTTTAAGAAGGGAATAAGAGGCTGTAGCCAGCAGCAGCACTGGATAATATAAACTGATTAGATGAAGCAGAGCGAGCAAGAGAGAGACACAGAGTGAGCAATCGAGAGAGAGAGAGAGAGAGAGAGAAAGAGAGAGAGAGACTAAACTGCAGGCCAGAGCCAAAACAGATCATTAAATTCATTACTGAACATACATAACAACTAAACGATGGACAGGAGACCACTGGGGCGACACAGAAACAAACCCAAATTTAATTAATTCTCTTTTGTCTGCGATGATAAAAAAACGATGGACCGTTAAGGGGTTCCACCATTACCATAACCCTCACACATGTCACGTTTTAATGAGCAGACAAGAGCTCTGAAATGGGTCTTTATGAGCCATTAGGAAAACCCACATTAGCATTGTAGCGTAACGCTAGCATCGGCTCATTTGCATAAAGCAGGTCAGCAGGGGCGGGCGTTGTCGTCCTCATTAGCATTCCGCTCTGCCTCCCCTGCCATCAGCCCCCCTCGAGGACAGATGGTCCAGCGGAACAGCCACGGACCCCTCAGGACCACGTTCTGGTGGGTAGGGGGCCCGCCTCTGGACCCCTTCAGACCCAGACCCTTCCCCTAAACCTCAGACCACTCACCTAACCCTGACCCCGCCCCTCAGACCACTCACCTAACCCTGACACCTGACCCTAACCCTAATCCCCAGACAACTCCACTATTACAGGTCCAGAGATGCTCAGAAGCCTGGAGACCCTCATGACCCTCATGTCTGGAGACAGACCAGACCAGTCCCAGTGGTCTGGTCCAGTCCCAGTCAGTCGTCTATGGTCTGGTCCTGTTAAATAGTTTGAGCTCACCTCATTTACTGACCTTTACTGCAGAACTTTTACTTTCTATCGATATCTATATTCTTACTTTTACTGTGTACTTTTGTAGAACACGGTCTTCGGTTGTTATTGTTCCTTTGTTACATTTTAAACCTCTTTGTCAAATGCCAGCTTTGCATACCAATAAAGCTCCGAGTTGCACTGAGCAGAAGGGCCTGGCGCTGGAGAGGGGGGGGGGGGGGGGGGGGGGTGCAGAGGGGGGCGTCACACAGGTGTGAGGAGACAGAAAGGTGTGAGGGGAAGAGACGGAGAGATCAAAGAAGAGGGGATTCAAGAAAGAGGAAGTCTGGAACCACAAAGAGCTCCAGGCTTTCATCTCAGAAGATGCTGGCTCCTCACCAGACCACCTCTACACTGGCAGAGAGAGGGAGTGTGTCTGTGTGAGTGGGTCTGTGTCTGTGTCTGTCTGTGTGTGTATGAGGGTGACTGTGTGAGTGTATGTGTATGTGTATGTGTGGGTGGGTGCATGTGTATATGTGTGTGTGTGCCTGCGTGCAGTCTCCCCCCCCCAAAAAAATAGCCCCCCAACTAAGCTCCCGTGATTCGACGACCCACAATGCATCAGGCGTGTTCTGGAATGTGGATGAGAAGCTCACTGTACAAACCAGTCGTATTTATACACCACACATGCTGGGTGACGTAGTAGTCGCTGCCCCACTATTTTAGGACAGAGGCGATGGGGGGGGAGGAGAACGGGAATCCTGGAATGGTTGGGAATCATGAAATAGTTTCCCATCAGCTTGCCTCTTCACCATTAATAAATCCACAACACAACTGTTACACTCTTCTGCTTCTTGGTATTCTAGAACCGCAGAGAGAGAGAGAGAGAGAGAGAGAGAGAGATTCCCGGCCGAACAGGAAGACAGGTCCTCGTGCAGGACAATGGGGTGAGGGAACCCGGGCTGCTGCCACACAAAAGGCCGGAGCAACAAGAACACACGGCAGAGTCTAAAATAAGCACCGCCATGAACACACACACACACACACACACACACACACACACACACACACACACACACACACACACACACACACACACACACACACACACACACACACACACACACACACACACACACACACACAGGTTGACTGATATCACTGTCACGTTAACTTGGATTTCAGAATCTCAGCATACACACTTGGGTCACAAACTTTTGGGTCACAATTAGAGCATTTTATAGACACAATTGATGAACAATTGTGACATGAAAGAGAACAGAGAAAATAATAAAGACGTCTCCTGTCTGCGTCAGTGGCAGTACGGTCGCTTCAGCCCAGGACTACACAACTAGACAAAACCACACACTACACAACGACAACCCGCTAGGTCACATACACCAAACTGCATGGGTTTTCTGTGTGTATGTATGTGCCTGTGTGCGTGGGTTTTCTGTGTGCCTGTGAGTGTGTGTGTGTGTAAGGCAGAGACCCTTGACTGGTGTTGAACCAGTAAGATGGTTTATGGTGGGTGGTAACAATACCCTGGCATCCATCACCCTGCGTTAGAGTCAACTTGAGAAAAGGGGGGAGGATGCTAATGACCCCCTGCTGAAAGGAGGACCCGAGTGGGGCCGGGCTGGGGGGGGGGGAGGGGTCCAATGGGAGGCCTCTTAAAGCCGTGTTGCAGAACTTAAACCGTTACAGGAGCTTTGATGTCAATCAATCAATCATGTGTTCCATGATTGATTGACAGCTGACAGCGATGGATAAAACAGCAACAAGCGGAACAGACCAAAGATATGAAACCTCAAGACCATAAGAGCATACGGACCAGGAGTCCTACTGTAACATCACCCACAGGGTCAATAGTGGGATTGGTTAATCTCAGCTCCAACACAACAGACAGATGACAGATGCCCCCCATCTCCGGGGACCGTCCATCTCAACGCCGGATGACCTCATCACAGCCTCGCCATGACATCATCAGGGCTCCGTATGATGGACGAGAGACTCAGCGTCTCAGTTGTCCACCAACCAGGGTTGGTCATCACACACACACACACACACACACACACACACACACACACACACACACACACACACACAGACCAAGCAGGTGACCAAAAGTCCAAAACATCTCCCCTAGCAACTCAAACCTCCTCTCTCTACTCAGGATTTCCATATTCTCCTCTCCCGTCCCGGCCGGGGGGAGACGAGCCTTTATGACCGCGAACATGAACGCAGCACAAAGAGCTGCTGAACTTTAGCCCAGAGTCTGCCACACACACATGTGTTCACAATGAGAACGCGAGGGGCAATAAAAGTCGACATTACTGCTGTTTGGTGGAACACCGATTCTAAAAGACTCCAGTCGACACTCGTATAAACGGACATTAGGCATCGTCAGTAGAAAGGGGGAAAGAATCACGATAGATTTACTATCTCTCTCTCTCTTCCCCCCCCCCCAACACACACACACGCACGCACACACACCTCCTCTCTACTCCTGCTCCATTCATGGTACAAACAAAACAACACAACGTGTCCGTCTGAAAGTACCGCAGATTGGTCAGGGTGTTTTTCACGGTGTTTAAGGACCTTACGGGTCCACTATGAGGTGCTCGATGTTGTTCTGATCCAGTGATGGGACCAGTCCGACCAGGACCGATCTTCTCCACCACGTCGTGTTGTTCTCCAACCCGATGTCCAGAGTCCAAACTCACAACAACACAAGAAACCCACAACACATATATATAAATTATCATCATACCGGCTAACTCGTCAGCCTCCAGCCCGGTCTCGGTGTCCAGTCCGCATATAGCGAAGTAGTGTGCGAAGCGGCAGGGCGCCGCTCCGGTGCCCGCGGTAGAGCCGCTCATCCCGGCGTCGGAACGCAGAGCGGTCCGTTCGGAGCTTCACCTCCCCGGAGCCAAAGACCACATCCCGTCCGACAGCGGACTGCTTCAGGAGCGGCTCTCTGTTGTCGGTACCGATAATAAATCCCAAGAGACACGAACACACTCCGTAGCGGACCGTGTGTGTGTTTGTTTTGGTCCACAGCTCGACGCGTTGTGAGTCTGAAGAGAGACGAAGATCCGGACCCTGTAGGCTCAGCGGGGGGCGGGACTTTCAAATCCCGCTCTTCCGTCAGCATTGGCTGGTTGTGGGATCCTTGTCAAGTGATTCCCAACTCCCGGTCCCTGGACCCGTTAGAATCGGTCCTTGAACTATATCCAGAAAAGGCTAAATGAAAATGAAAAAATGAAAAATACAAATAAAAAATGTTTTTATAACTTAGGCTATACGAGTCATGTTATTTCCTCCAACTCATAGACTCCACACACTTACTTGTAGTGGAGAAAAGGGAAACATTTTGTGAATTGTTCTGAACGTTGAAATATTGGTAGCCTATATTCAATTCATACAATTAGCCTTTGTTGCCACCTAGTTCATAATATGCAACTAAACCACTTTTCAGCTTTGCATACCAATAAACCACTTTTCTCTCATAAATTGTATAGATATTATTCATTATTGAAGGGAGCCTTAGACCGAAACATTTCATTGCTTTAATTGTTGTGAATATGACAAAAAAACATCTTCAAAATCAGCCACATCCTTTGTTTAAAAATGATGCATCTTAAAATGAAGGCATTCAAAATATCTAGTGGTCCTCCAAATTTATTTATGAATATGCCGGTCCTTGGAACAAAAAAGGTTGGGAAACCCTGCTTTAGTATAAAGACGCTCACCAACGCGCTTATTATGTATTCATCTTCTGCTGCCATACATTGAGACACTGGTTTTAAATGAAGTAGGTTTGTTTCAATTATTCATTCAACCCAATTCACATTTAGATTAATTTATGTATCATGCTAATTGATCGTACAATTATTGTATTATAATATAATATGAGTATTATCCCGATCTCTCATCCGCTTAGAATTGGGTCAGTAGGCATAACAAAACAATACATTCACTTTGAATAGACAAATGTCAAATATCACTATGATAATATGTTTACGAGGCTATATTGCCATCTGTTGGTGGCCAACGGCAGTGCAGCACAACCACAATCGTTTTAATAACAAATGACGCAAAACAAGACAAATTACAAAGGTTTCATCATATTTTCCCAATATTATTTCCATATTTTCCAAAATACTTTTGGAATGCAATACAGGAATACGCTAATACACACATACTGTAGATCTGTTGAAAAAGACAAAGGATCACTCAAATATAACTAAACTAACAAATGTAGCTCTCAGTATTATAAAGAGATACATGGAGAGAATTCTAAAATTTGGATTCTAAGAAAACAAGAGTCACTTTTACGCCGATAGGGAAATAAACATGTTGTAGGTCATAGTGGTGGCCAGCAGAAGGCGCTGTTAGCACAGTTTAGGGTGAAGGGTCGAGAGAGGAACAGAACGGGTAGGCCGACTTAACGAGAAGACGAACCGCTGTTTAGAGTCAGAGAGTGTATCACTGATCAAAAACCATTCTCCTTCGCTCTGCATCTATACCTAACACCTGGTCATCCATCAAAGTCATTGATCTCTCGACTAAGGGCCCATCTCAAGCAGAAACATGATTGATTTGGTCCCTGAAGAAAGGCTCTGTTTCTTCTTGCCTTGCCTCACGCTCCTTAATGACAACACGTCGTCAGAGCTCGGTGGCTCTATAGGCACTTCAATATAAAGACCTCCACTCCAACGCATACCCAGCCCCGCGGCCAGCCATACATTGACCTTTGACCCCGTCGCCCTCTTTCCCTCCTCCTCCGGTTCCTTTTGTTGGCCTATTTCGGTCTTGCTGAAGAAGCAGCGACACAGTTTCTCCCTCCTCCCCTGGCCTCCTTTATCTTCTTAGAAAGTCCTGAATGTGTTTCCCCCCTGTGTTGTCCTCAGACCGGCGCTCCCATAATGCCGTGCAGCGAGTCACAGCTCTGTGTTTAAGAGGTATTTATACCTCCTGGATGTACAGCGTCTGGTCCTCTGCTCCAGAGGTGTGTAGTCTGGGGTCGGAGCTACCACAAACCCTCTCCTTTCTAAGGGTGTTTTCTATTTTTTAAACGCGGTCTGTGTGAGATACCTTCTCTCCTCTCAGTCTGCACAAAAGGACGCAGGCCTGTGATCGGTGTTCAGACCCGGGCTCGTCCATCCAGGAGGAATCTGGGAGATTCTGTCTCTCTCAGAAGAAGACAACGGATGACTACCGACACGGAGGACTGGTGAGTGTCTCTCCTCTCGGACGCGCTGCTGTCACCGCTCCCGGGCCAAAGTGTAGCAGCTCCATCACTAACTAGGGGAATGATGAGAGGAGTTCTGTTGCCCCTGGCAACGCCTTTCACGCCCTGCTCATTGGGAGGGAAATATTGCTGCAGCAGCACTTTCCAAAACTGCCTGAAAACGGTGAAGGGTCTGATCGGGAATTGATGTGAGAAAGTTGTTTATGAGGACTCCTCATTATGGGATGTAGCAGCACTGGTATTATGAGTTCCCTCGGCCCAGATCTCTGCTTGGCTTTAGGGGTTGTTTCACATCCAGAAGATTTAATCAAGTTTTCTACTGTGGGAGAGACAGAACAGTGCGGCAGAATAGTTTTAACCACACTCACTCACACACACGCACGCACGCATGTACACACACGCACGCTCACACACACAGAGACATTATTATCCAACAAGACATTTATTCAAATGATTTATTCACTCCTGTTGACAGCATCACTTCTCTCTCTCTCTCTCTCCCCTCCCTCTCTCTCTCTCCCTCTCTCTCTCCCTCTCTCTCTCTCTCTCTCTCTCTCTCTCTCTCTCTCTCTCTCTCTCTCTCTCTCTTTGAGGTTTAGTTTAGTTTAGTAGATCCAGGGTTACTGAAGACTAAGTATTTTAGAAGTTAAAAGAGAGTCTTGAAATGCGATCTAAATGTATTCTCTTCTAGCACTGCAATTCAACTTTCAGAATCGTTCAGTAGCAACATCTATTGAAGCTCTTTTAGATAGAATCATGACGAGGTGAGAATCTGCACCAGCAAACTGTTCTCCTCCCAGATGACTGGGGGAGGAGGGGGGAGGACGGGGGAGGTGGAGGGAGGGTGTGTGTGCGTGTGTGTGTGTGTGTGTGTGTGTGTGTGTGTGAGTGTATTTTTCTGCAAACAAACACTTCTGATTCTCTGTGGATGGCCGCAGCCTTGTGGAGGAGTCTTCAACAGGTAACACACACTATTCACCACACACTAGTCCACACACACTAGTCAACACACACTAGTCAACACACACTAGTCCACCACACACTAGTCACCACACACTAGTCAACACAAACTAGTCAACACACACAAGTCAACACACACTAGTCAACACACACTAGTCACCACACACTAGTCCACACACACTAGTCACCACACACTAGTCACCACACACTAGTCAACACACACTAGTCACCACACACTAGTCAACACACACTAGTCAACACACACTAGTCAACACACACTAGTCAACACAAACTAGTCAACACAAACTAGTCCACACACACTTGTCAACACACACTAGTCAACACACACTAGTCCACACACACACACTAGTCCACACACACTAGTCACCACACACTAGTCACCACACACTAGTCAACACACACTAGTCACCACACACTAGTCAACACACACTAGTCAACACACACTAGTCAACACACACTAGTCAACACAAACTAGTCAACACAAACTAGTCCACACACACTTGTCAACACACACTAGTCAACACACACTAGTCCACACACACACACTAGTCCACACACACTAGTCAACACACACTAGTCACCACACACTAGTCAACACAAACTAGTCAACACAAACTAGTCCACACACACTTGTCAACACAAACTAGTCAACACACACTAGTCCACACACACACACACACACACACACACACACACACACACACACACACACACACACACACACACACACACACACACACACTAGTCCACACACACTAGTCAACACACACTATTCACCACACACTAGTCAACACAAAGCACTGGTGTTGGGGGAACTCTTGCAGATCCTTGCATAACTTCCCAGTGCAGTAGGAGATCATTAATCACATGCTGACTCGCTGACAGAGGAAGCACGCTTGCTATGCTAGGCTAGCAAGTGGTGTTGAGTTATCATATTATTTATTAAGGTGCATATAATTACACAGGAATGAATAATGCATGGGTTCATCTCCAGTTGTTTTTTACTCAAGTAACGGTCTCTCTCTCTCTCTCCCCCCCCCTCTCTCTCTCTCTCTCTCTCTCTCTTTATTTGCACACACACACACACACACACACACACACACACACACACACACACACACACACACACACACACACACACACACATACACACACACAGACATACACACACACACACACACACACACACACACTCACATTCTCTCTCACACACACACACACACACACACACACACACACACACTCACATTCTCACACACACACACACACACACACACACACACTCACATTCTCTCACACACACACACACACACACACACACACACACACACACACACACACACACACACTCTCATCTCTAGGGTTGTTCAGTGCCTGTAAAGCTGACCATTAAAACCTGATCCATCAATCAGATATATTGATTTTACCTTCAGTGTGAATCCTCTCTCTCACACCAACACAAACCCACCTGCTCCTTGACGATCGTTACCTGAATCTACGCTAAGTATCTCTGGACATCAGTGTCAGCCGAATGAGTAAAGGCTTGTAATATAAACGTTAGAAACAGCGCAACACTGTAAAACATAAAGCTCTTCAGGAGGGTAATGTTGTTTTTCTGCTCTGCAGTTTTTCTTCTTAAATTAACTTTAGACTGGCTCGGGTTTATTTTGAGAAGAGGTTGGGTAGATTTGTGATTCAACGTTATTGGGCCTCGTTTCCACAGACCCATTCTGTTACGTTTACATTGAGGGCATTTAGCAGACGCTTTTATCCAAAGCAACTTATAGCGACAATAAGTACATTAGTCAGAAGAAAGAGAAGCAACAATATATCGCTGTCGGTACAGTAAGGATGTTCATAGAACCAAGTGCCAAGCAGTAACAAAATAGTAACGCTAGGTTAACCCATTCCCCGTATACAACAAAGATAGCTAGGATAAGATGCTACACCATGCTAAGTACTATTTTTAAGTGCCAGGACAATGCAATTAAATTACATTTTATTTGTAGAGCCCTAATCACAGGTACCGTCTCAATCGGATTAGTGGTGCTAGGGTCAGGGGGGTGTCATAAATATATGGCAACTTATACAACATACAATAAGTGCATAGCTGTCTTCTGTGTTAAGTACCAGTCCATAAGGAGACTCACTACATCTAATGGGTCCGTAAATAAACTGAACCAACACCCTCCTCCTCATCCTCAACATGTTGAGGATGGCTCCTCCCTCGCCCCCCCCCCCCCACCTCCTCCCTCCTCCTTCTCCCTCTCCCTCCTATTCCTCCCCCCTTCAACCCCCTGCCTCCTCCTCCTCCCCTAACCTCCTCCCTCCTCCTCCCCCATCCTCCTCCTCCCCCCCTTCCCTCCCCCTCCTCCCACCCCTCTCCTCTTCCTCCATATCTCCCTCCTCCTCCTCCTCCTCCCCCTCTCCCCCCCTCCCTCCCCCTCATCCATATTGCTAATCCTCATCATGTTGACGACGAGCAGAATGCGGCACTCGCCGTAAGGTCACCTGATGCAGTACCCACCCGCAGCCAGCGTGACATCATCACGACAGCATGACATCACAACATGGCAGCCAGCGGGAGCAGCGTCAGGAATAGCTCTGTGGAGGAGGAGGGGTAGGAGGGGTAGGAGGGGTAGGAGGGGTAGGAGGGGGAGGACGGGTAGGGGGGGGGAGGAGGAGGGGGAGGAGGAGGAGAGCGAGGGAGCGAGGGGGAGAGGTGGAGAGTGAGGGAGAGAGGGGGAGAGGTGGAGAGGTGGAGAGGGGAAGGAGGGAGAGGGTGGGGAAGAGGGAGAGAGGGAGGGGGGAGGAGGGAGAGAGGGAGTAGGAGGAGGAGAGGGAGGAGGGAGAGATGGAGGAGGAGGGGAGGAGGAGGTGGTGGGGGGGTCTGGACCGTATGTCGCGGTCCTGTCCCTCTCAGCATCGAGCGCATGTTTTTCCAAAACAGCCTAGTGGGGGGTGCCGAGTGGGGGGGGGGCCTTGGAGCGACACGCTGCCCCAAAAGACGGAGGATTTGACCGCAGGAACCCAGCAGATTAATCCAGAACATCTTTTATTTTGTTGTATAAGGTGCAGTTTTAAATAGACAAATTTATTCATCCTAGAAAGGAAATGGGGTCATTTTTAAACCAACGCGTGTTCAAAGTAAGAATTAAAAAAAAGATGTACAATAATTAAATAATGAAAACAGCACATATAATAGGACAAATAATAATGTAAAGGTTGAGATTTAAAATGAACGCACGTCTCTTTAAAAGTCCACTGAAATCGATTGAATTTAGTTTTTATTGTTATTGATCGGTGACGCTCAATATATGACATCACTCTCATCAACTTGAGATGAAAATTATTCAGTACTTAAGTTAAGGGAATGTTCCGAGCATAAACTTTATTCACAAACGGAACCGGAGCCAAGCGTAACGGAACTGTCACGCTTGGCTATAGTGTAATCTAAAACAAAACACTGAAGCCTCAAGACTGAATACTAAAGACTGTTCAGACCTTTATCACATATTTCGTACACCTTATCAGTAATACTGTACTGTTTATATATATACAGTACATATATATGTATATATATATATATATATATATATATATATGTATGTATAAGGGTCAGAGAGGGAGATTCTATAGAGATCCTTTTTTCTATAGATCTGTGTAAAGGTTTGTTCGCTTCTTCTGCTTGATTATCCAATAAGTTAATGCCCCCTCCGTCCAGATATACAGGAGAGAGGGGAGGGAGGGGGGAGAGAGGGGGCGAGGGGGAGAGGGAGGGGGGAGAGAGGGAGCGAGGGGGAGAGGGAGGGGGGGAGTGGGAGGGAGGGGGAGAGAGAGAGAGAGAGAGAGGAGGGGGGGAGGGAGAGGGAGAGAGAGAGAGAGAGAGGGAGCGCAAGAGAGAGAGAGAGGGAGAGAGAGAGAGAGAGCGAGAGAGAGAGAGAGAGAGAGGGCGAGAGAGAGAGAGAGAGAGAGAGAGAGAGAGCATAATGAAGGACCAGAGTTCGATGCTCGTCCCCGCCCCCGTCCTCGTGCAATGTGCGGCTCTCAGTCGCTCCGCTGTCAGAGCGCGCTCTCCACTGCCACCGGAATAACACTTTAATCTGTATTATGATATAGTTTACAGCTTTAGCACATTATGTTCAGAGATACTTTTCTATGGTGTGGATCCACGCGTTGAGAGAGTGAGTCCCCTGATGTTCATGTTCGATTTAGTTTCTCTGGCTGATGATGGAGCATTTACTGTTTTACATCTTTCACTGTTTTCCATCTTTTACTGTTTTACATCCTTTCACTGTTTTACATCCTTTACTGTTTTACATCTTTCACTGTTTTACATCTTTTACTGTTTTGAATCTTTCACTGTTTTACATCTTTTACATCTTTCACTGTTTTACATCCTTTACTGTTTTATATCTTTTACTGTTTTACATCTTTTACTGTTGGACTCCAGTTCTTGGCCGTTTATATTTAGCATAGCCTACATTCTGACTTATATTGCCTATTTTAGGTCCAACAACGTTTGTCATGTCTACTTTCTGTAACAAATAAACTTGAATTTGTAGATGACTTGAGTTGTAGTTAACCCTAGCCCTAATACTAAAAAGAGGAGTAAGTCCTTACTGAGGAAAGAGAACTTACAGTGACCTTACATGGAGGTGAGTGTTCTGTCCACTATGAGGTCTGTCCTGGTAGTGAACTCCATCCGGTTCCGGTTAGAGGTATAAACGGCTATTTTACATGGCTGGTATTCTTCCCGCCCTTACCAAGTGCGTCGCCCGCATTCAAACAAATGTATGTGTCTTGTCGTGAAACAAAGAGCGGGAAGAACACCAGCCAGCTTTTAAAAAAAGATCCAGTAGGTCGATCAGCTGTGTCCTTATCTCCTTGTCGAAAACAGCTCTTGTTCTCACAATTAGCATAAGTGCTATGCGCAAATACCAATTAGCATAATTAAAAAGAGCTCTGATCAACATTTGAAAAGCTCCGGTAGCTTAGCAACACATTTAAGTGGTCGTAAACTTAGAACTTCCGCCGTTTCAAAAATGAAAACCAAACGACAACTTTGGTTTACGGACGGGCATTTTATATTGTTTGGATAAGCACCAGAGGCAGCAGATCCCTCGTAAAATGACAGTAATGAACACCCTGATACCTAAACCTGAAAAGAAAGCTATAATGATTGGATGCACACAATGTTTTCGGCAACGATACGAGTCAAAGTTCAATTAAGTATCTTTCGGTGAGATCAAAATCTCTCTCGCTGAGTTCTCCATTGCGTATTTTGAGTATCGTTTCTCCATTTAAAGCAACGGTACACTCGGTGCACAACACGGATCCATCACATGATTGACTGAGCTGCCATTTTGGTACTTTTCACCAACATTTTTGTAATAATTATAAATGCACACAACGAAAAAGTGCAACATGTGAAACCGCCCCGTTGCCCTTGTCATGGGAACGTTTTCCTACGATGGTTTTGACGCTCATAGAAGGAAACATAGAAGCCTAATCCCGCTCCGGTTCTTCTGCTTCTTCCCGTCCTCTCAGATCATGGCTCCTCTTCATCTTCGCTGTATCGCTCCGTAACCCCCAGACCTCCTAGAGCCCAGCGTTCCGAGCGCAGCAGCCTACGTCACCATGGCGGGCGGGGTCGCAGCGTGGCTGCCGTTCGCCCGGGCGGCCGCCATCGGTTGGATCCCCGTGGCCAGCACGCCGCTGCCCACTCCAACCAACGACAAGACCCGGACGCACGACCGCCTCATCGTGCTCAACGTCAGTGGCACCCGGTTCCAGACGTGGCGGAACACTCTGGAGCGCTACCCGGACACCCTGCTGGGCAGCTCAGAGCGCGACTTCTTCTTCCACGACGAGAGCAAGGAGTACTTCTTCGACCGCGACCCCGCCATCTTCAGGCACATCCTCAACTTCTACCGCACCGGCAAACTGCACTACCCGCGGCAGGAGTGCATCTCGGCGTATGACGAGGAGCTGGCCTTCTTCGGCATCATCCCCGAGATCATCGGCGACTGCTGCTACGAGGAGTACAAGGACCGCCGGCGGGAGAACCAGGAGCGCATCCAGGACGACGAGGAGAGCGACCAGACCAACGAGGCGGTGCCGCTGGACATGACCCTCCGCGAGCGCATGTGGCGAGCCTTCGAGAACCCGCACACCTCCACCAAGGCGCTGGTCTTCTACTACGTCACGGGCTTCTTCATCGCCGTGTCGGTGCTGGCCAACGTGGTGGAGACGGTGCCCTGCGCCAGCGCCCAGCGCCGGTCAAAGGACGTGGCGTGCGGCGAGCGCTACGCCCTGGCCTTCTTCTGCCTGGACACGGCGTGCGTGATGATCTTCACCGTGGAGTACCTCCTGCGGCTGGCGGCGGCGCCCAGCCGCTGGCGCTTCGTGAAGAGCGTGATGAGCGTGATCGACGTGGTGGCCATCATGCCCTACTACATCGGCCTGGTCATGTCCGACAACGAGGACGTGAGCGGCGCCTTCGTCACCCTCCGGGTGTTCCGCGTCTTCCGCATCTTCAAGTTCTCCCGCCACTCGGCCGGCCTGCGCATCCTGGGCTACACGCTGAAGAGCTGCGCCTCCGAGCTGGGCTTCCTGCTCTTCTCGCTCACCATGGCCATCATCATCTTCGCCACCATCATGTTCTACGCCGAGAAGGGCTCGGCCGCCAGCAAGTTCACCAGCATCCCCGCCGCCTTCTGGTACACCATCGTCACCATGACGACCCTGGGGTAGGTGCACCTCATGGTCTACCCTTGCTCGCCCCCCACACCTAAAGGGGTACACTCTCGGGTGTACACTCAGGTCTTTTCCGATATGAGAGTACTGCCTCATACGGCCGTGACTCCAGCGGTCCTATTTGGACCGATGGAGTACGTCATTCCCGTAATGTCCAAAGGACCAACTTTTCCGCTATTCCGTCATGGAAATGGAATTGATGTTGCAGACGATGCAACCTGTGCATGAAGTACTCTGAAGTACACTTGTATATTACAGAATTGCCAAGCGGGACGGTTACCTTTTGTAGATAAAGTTTATACTCAGAACATTTCCTTAACTAAGTACTGAATTATTTTCATGTTTGTGGGTGGGAGCAGCGGAGTTTCTGTGGGAAGTTGGAGGCTTGAGGTGAATGTGAATTCTGAATTCAGTTCCCCCCCTGCAAGCTAGCGTTTAGAAAAAAGAAGGCTGCTAGCTGAATAAGACCCCACTTATTTGCCAGTACAATGAAACCCATCTCAGCACATCTTTTCCTTGACAACCAACCTTAAAAGACTCCAATCTCCCAATAATTGGTCCCGACATGAAAGAGGAAAAATGAAAGACATGTAAAGTTGACAGCTTTTAGCAGCTTGCTGCTGCAGTCAGAGCGAACAGTCAGAGCGAATAGTCAGAGCAAAGGTCTGTTTGGAGGCTCAGTGGCTGCTGGGTTACAACCTGTAGCCTTTGTGTGTGTGGTGCATGTGTGGTGTGTGCGAATATTGACAATGTGTTGCAAATGGGTGTTGGGGGGGGGGGAGTAGTGTGTAAGTGTGTGTGAGGGAGTGATAAAGGAGGTGGGTTTAATGATCTGCGAGGTACAATGACCTAAGGAGCACACCAGGCAGGAATTGAACTGGAGGACATTGGAGGAGTGTGGAACGGTGGAACCGTCGGGTGTTCCTCGTTGTTCTCCTCGGCATTCTGCTGCCCGGCGATCAGCAGGCGGTAAATAAAGCTGAAGACTCTTTTGTCGGGTCGTGTAAACAACTGCACCTGTTCACACACAGCAGCTGCCTGTCCATTGTGGAGACGCACGCACAAAAACGCACCTATGCACGCACGCATGGACACACGCAGGCGCGCGCACACACAAAGACGCACCTACACATGAACGCACACACAGACACACAAGCACACAAACACGCAACTACTTATGGGCACACGGACGCACACAGACACACACAAGCACAGAAACACGCACCTACACAAGCACACCAACACGCACACACAGACACACACACACGCACCGACAAACGCACACAGGAACGCACACACAGACACACACAAACACGCACCGATGCACTCACACAAACATGCACGCACACAAACACTCACACAGTTTATTAACCATCTGAACAGCTGAACCACTCTGGGACCCTCTCTGCTCATATCACTCCTCTCTTCATTCCCTGTTGTCCTGAGATTCTGTGGGCTGACATGCCCAATGGATTTAATGGATTATTTTTGTACACACACACACACACACACACACACACACACACACACACACAACACACACACCACACACCACACACAGCCGATACTGGTTCAGTGATTATTTTAAATAGACTCACTAATGAAGTCGCCAAGAGATGCAGTGGAGTAGAAAAGATAACGTTTCTCTGTCTTTTAGCTCTGAGACTCAGAGATGATGCTCAGATCATATTGATGCACAATGCCTCCAGATGCTTTAGTGCCTCCACAATGTAGGGCAAGGCCAGGTTTATGATACACAAAGTGTGCGTGCGTGTGTGTGTGTGTGTGTGTGTGTGTGTGTGTGTGTGTGTGTGTGTGTGTGTGTGTGTGTGTGTGTGTGTGTGTGTGTGAAAACCCACACACAACAAGCTCCATCTCGGTTTAACTTCATCATTGCCTCTAACACTAAACAGAGAGACAATTAAGTTGAAAGAAACCAGTCCACATTTATATCCATGGAGGAAACAAGAGATTTGGGAAAGAAACCAAAACAAATAAATAAATAAAAAATCTCTCTCTTCCTGTCTCATGAATGAGCTCGCTGTGTCTCTGAGAAAGTACCATCAGGGTGGGGGTCAGAGGTCACCCACTGGGCCGGGGCCCGGCGGCACCTTACGTGACAACCAATTTGAAACCTAAGTCCCCGCATGTTAAGTGGCCCTCTGGCGGGTCTCCAATGTCGGCCCAGAGGGCTGCCGGTACAGGCCGGCCGGGTTGGGTTCTACCTCGAGGTGTAGGGTTCTGAGGGGACTGGTGGCCCCGGGTCCGCTCGCGGCCCTAATGAGGACAGAGGGGTCAACGTTACGTACATTTGTACACAAGATACAAGTAGGTAAACCTTAGCTGCTGGAGTTCCACCTGAGTGGCTGGCAGGAGCGTCCCTTCATGGGTTCATGGGTGAACCCTTCATGGGTTCATTAAATTCCCACACACATTATGGGTATAGCCCTTAATCACCGCCCCCTGGAGCGGTTTGAAGACCACCAGCCCCCTGGAGCGGGCTAAAGACCTCCAGACCTCTGGAGCAGTTTGAAGACCTCCAGACCTCCAGACCTCCAGACCTCTGAAGCGGTTTGAAGACCTCCAGACCTCCAGTGTTTGAACATTTTACATTTACATTTAGGGCATTTAGCAGACGCTTTTATCCAAAGCGACTTACAATAAGTACATTTGTCATAAGAAGTGAAACAATATTGCTGTCGGTACAGTAAAGATGTTCATAGAACCAAGTACAAGTACTGACAATCGCCAGGCTAACCCATTCCCTGTATACAGCAGTGATAGCTAGCTACTGCAGATGCTACACAATTAAGTACAATGAATGAATACAACATGCATTAAGTGTGTTCATTAAGTGCCAGGACGTACCAGACGTAACAGACAGGTTTGAAGACAGGTTTGAAGACCTCCAGACCTCCAGACCTCCAGACCTCTGGAGCGGTTTGAATGAGAATGAGAGGTTTGAATGAGAGCGGTAGTGAGTGAGAAGCGGTCAGTACATGAACCCTCGCCTCAGGTCTGAGGCCCTGGTTCTCTCCTGGAGAAGGACAGGGGGAGGGGTCAGGTGAGAGGGGGGGAATATCAGGAGGAGTCTGAGTATCTCGGGAACATGAAGGTGACCGGGAGCAGGAGATGGACCATCCGGAGCGATGTGGGCTCTGTAACCTCATAATCATGCAGAACAGCATTTCCTAAACTCTGGGTTGGGATCCAAAATGGGTTGGGCCCGATGCAGAGAACATCAGAACATGAGCAAAGGACTTCAGAGGGGCTTCTGGATAAATCTGTGCCGGTGTTGTTAGTTGAGTACAAGTTTAACGTTACTCGCAATTTGTTCAGTGAGTAATCAGAGCGCCCCATAACATGTAAGGAGAGACTTTCAGTCGAGATCTGGCAAAACACCAGCAGCCTATCGGATCAGATACACAGGACATATGACACCTGATATAGGGTTAGATACTCAGGATATACTGTATATATTACACCAGTGAACCCCAATTAGCGGCCCGCGGGCCATATCCGGCCCGCAGGAGCCAAATGTCCGGCCCGCGCTGACCCAGTGGCATTCACATGTAAAAAAAAAATAAAAATAAAAATATTTATTTTTTTGTTTGTTTACAGACTGATGTTATTTGCTACACATATTTAAAAAGTTTAAAACTAATGTCACATATTGTGGTATCACATTTTAAAGCTAACTAACTAAAATCTTCCTGTGTCTCTTATAGAGAGGGAGGGAGAGATATATAGAGAGGGGAAGAGAGTGGATGTGAAACACTGATCTGGATGGATGGCACCAGGCCCAATGCCCTGTTGAAGACACACTGTGCTGATGCTATTTAAGTTTTTATGTTTGGGGCTGCTGCACTGTGTGCGTGTTTGTTTGCTGGACTTTTTGTTTGCCGATGTTCCAGCGGCATCTTAATAAATTAATGGTAGGTTTTGGACAAATTTTGTTTCAAGAGAGCATTATTGTGTGACTCCTAACACAGGGTATTTTCAACTACTACTAATAATTATAGTAATGATAATTAAAGCAAAATGTGCACATAAAAATGAATTTAAAAAATTTAACGATATCTCGGCCCTTGGCGTGGCATGCTTGACCAAATTTGGCCCTTTGGCAAAACTAATTGGGGAACCCTGTATTACACCCTTATACAGGGTCAGATAATCAGTATAAACGACACCCAATAGGGTCAAATACAAAGGATACACAGTATATATGACACCCTTATAGTATCGGATACTCTATATATGACACCCTTATATAGGGTCAGATACTCAGTATATATGACACCTTATAGGGTCAGATACTTAATATATATGACACCCTTATA
>NC_140292.1:1835301-1907801 GCF_964030765.1 Micromesistius poutassou
CCGGAGGAGCCGCGGCCCCCTGGGCCTGCGGGGCTCCGCCCTGCCCTCCCTGCAGGAGCTGAGCACCATCCGGATCACCGACAGACCCTCCTCCAACAGGTACGCAAGCACATACACACACACACACACACACACAATCTCAGGCACACGCACATGTACGCACACACAGGCATGCACACTCACGTACACGCACTCACCAACGCAAGACTCTTAGATGGCGAGGGACTGAGCCCATTTGTACGACCGCTCAAGAAGAGATTACAAGGACACAGCGATATATGGAAACTCTTTGTTGTTAAACATGAAACCTGAAAGCACCCACACATCCCTCACTGTATCAGACTGCACCCTGACCTCAAGTCATCACAGGGGTCCACAGCAGGCACAGCCTCCCTGAGACACATCCAACACCACGTGTGGTTTAGTCCTACATATGGCGCCCATGTTTCACTTCACTTGCTCTCATAACTTCCACCTGCTTGAGCTGATGAGCTGCATTCACCTGGTTTGGTTTGAACCTGTTCTCCCTCCGCTCCCTCGTCTCCTCGCCCCGTAGCCGCTCCAGTCTGAACGCTCCGTTCCAGGAGACGGTTCCTCTGACCTGCGGGGAGGAACCAGCCACGCCCCATGCCACCCCCCAGGCCTCGCCCCGGGCCCCGCCCCACGGCGGCCCCCTGGACAGCGTGGTCCGGGTGTCAGCGCTCTGAAGCCCGCCCTACCCGACACAAGAAGACCCACGTTGCTGCGCAGAGACGTGACCACGCCCCCCTTTGCTGCTTGCAGACCTGAGAGCGAGCGCGGGGCGTCGCCCGTCTCTGCGGAGGAACGAGGGGGCCGACTGCTGATTGGTCGAGCACGGTACAGTTACCTTGATCTGTGATAAAAAGGTTTGGTTTTGTTTTTGGAACGCCGCTCCTCAGCGGGACGTTGGAATGTTCTCAACGGAGCGGGGCGGCGAGGTGCCGGGGAACCAACAGGGCTTCTGACCCAGGGCGGGGGTCTTCACGGACCTCTGCATGTAGCGGTGAATCGCGCTGAAGAACGCTGCTGCGGAGATGACACCAGACTCTGGCACCAGGCTCTGGGCAGGAGAGAGAGGACTCTTCTGCCCCCCGTGAGACACCAGGGGGCAGAAGAGAGAGGACTCTTCTGCCCCCGGTCAGACACCAGGGGGCAGCAGATTGGACTCTTCTGCCCCACGGTACCAGGGACACCAAGGGCCAGCAGCAGAGAGAGGACTCTTCTGCCCCCGGTGAGACACCTGGGGCAGGTGCAGAGATAACACCAGACTCTGTGAGGAGACAGAGGACTCTTCTTCTTATCTATGCTCATCTTGATAACACCCTTATCGACAGTGTGAATCATTCATCGGAGAACACCAGGTGCACTGCACACGTGCACGCGTCCGTGTGTGTGGGCGTGCGTGTGTGTTTGTGTGTGTATTCAGTAGCTTCTCAATGTAACTGCGGCTGTTTCATCCGCGATACTTCAACCTCTTTGTCATTAGTTACTAGTTGGCATGAGCAATAAGGATGAATCGTGTAAATGCATTTCGTAAATTAATCCAATGTTAAGGATGTGTGTATAAATCAGCTTTTATTGTTATCTGTGAGAGCTGACCCTCTCTCCTCCACACCGGTCAGAGACTGAGATCCCCACAGTCACTTAAAAAGTATTATCATTATAATTCTAATCAACAAATAATGATGAAAACCTTGAAAAAAAAACTTTATAAATTAATTACATTTCAATTTTTTTCCCAAACGTCTCATCTTAATGACATGTGAAATGTAAAAGTATTTATTAAAGCATGTGTTTGCTAGAGGGCATGGGAGGGGGGGGGGGGGGGGGGAGAGAGATGAGAACCGTGTACAGGAGGTAAAGGTCATGTGACATGGTATGTTGATATCATGTGACATGCTGGTATGTAAATGTTATGTGATGCAGTATGTAAATACTATTAAAAAAAAGCTAAAGAAGATAAAAAGTGTGCTGAAACATCCGTTTGACAAAAATATGTAAACCAAAAAATAAAGATTGATTCAAAACGTTTCAGTGGAATAAATAATAAGAGATTTAAGGTCAGTTTGTTTCTGTTGACTTTAGTTTTCGTCGTGTTGGGGTTGAGTCTCAGTCTCATGGTTCTCATGCATCAGCAGTCAAACTAAGACTCAAAATTTTGACGACAACAAAGTAAAAACTCTGGCTTTGTCTGCTGCAGTTAACGGACAACATTGTGTTAGGGTTATAATGTTGACCACAAGGCAGTGTCTTGGTAGAATAAATAATAAAGGGGTATAATCTCATTCAAAACAACATGAGAATGACGACAGCGGATAAATCATGCTAACGATGCTAGGCTAGCCCCCAGGGTCCACTCAAGCACATCCTGTCTGTGACTCGTGGGATTAAAAATATCTTTATGTCTTAAATACAAGAAGCACCATCCCTTCATCAGCGTTTACTTCAGTGAAGCGGCCAGCTAACATCTGCAGACAACAAACAAACATTAAAAAGTATGTTATAAACTACAAATATAAGCCAGTGATTTATAAAGCTATTAACAGCATCGCAGCAACATGCTCACGGCATGCATGTAGACTGTGTCAGGGAGAGGGATTAAATGTCCAAACGGTTTCTTGCACTGCTAATTTTACTCATGTTCAGAAGGACAGCAGCAACCGTTTAGGTTCTGCTGCCGGCTCCATTTCCCCTGCGTGGGAATCTGAGGGCCTGGGGCACGTCGTCCCATGGGGGGCTATTTATAATCCCTGCTGCTCCCAGTAAGTAACTGTCCTCCCAATAACTGTCCTGAGACTCTGTTACCTCCCTGCTCCTCCCAGTAACACTGTTACCTCCCTGCTCCTCCCAGTAACACTTTTACCTCCCTGCTACTACCAGTAACGCTGTTACCTCCCTGCTCCTCCCAGTAACGCTGTTACCTCCCTGCTCCTCCCAGTAATGCTGTCCTGAGGAGACTCTGTGGGACTGGTTTGTTCCCAGTCGGTTCCGTGTCACCGGCTGTCCAGTGTCTGAAGTCCTGTGTCTGTCCTGTTTTATACATACGGTCAACTCTAGTAAGACACAGCAGAGTAAAGCAGAAGGACTGCAATAAACATCTCAGTTAGTTAGTGTCAAGTAGTAAGTTGTCAAGTTAATGAGCTGTAGATTGACCCAGTTCCTCTTCATTACTGGTCAATTCCGTGCTGGGAAAACATTTTCACAAAATGCATTTTACATCAAAAGTTGTGCATCTCTTTGGGCATAAGGAAGGCAATTCATATATGAACACATACATACATCCACAAATAAAAGCTTAAATAATATAAATAGTTACTGTGTGAATAAATAAATATCATTAAACATTTATATTGCTGCCTTTTACCATTTTTGAATGGTATTGTTAGAAATCTAAAATAAGAGTAATATATTTCTTCCTTGTCAACATTTTACAATTTTCGATTCAGAAAAAGTCATTCAGGCAAGAAAAAGACAACTCGAGAGTCAGTCTGCGAGCTGCGAGTTCAAGGTCCGTTCTGCCCTCGCTGGACCAGAACCTCACGACAATCATCAACAAGAACCCCAGATGGCTTTCTGGACCGGCCGCTGGTTCTACTGGCTGTTGTTCCTTCTGTTGCCCCGTCTGTGGCTCAGCCTGTTCTGTGGCTCACTCTCAGACTCCAGAAGCTCAGACTGTAGAAGCTCAGACTGTAGAACTTCAGATTCCAGAACCTCAGACTGTATAACCTTAGACTCTAGAAGCTCAGACTCCAGAACCTCAGACTCTAGAACCTCAGACTCTAGAACCTCAGACTCCAGAACCTCAGACTCTAGAACCTCAGACTCTAGAACCTCAGACTCCAGAACCTCAGACTGTAGAACCTCAGACTGTAGAACCTCAGACTGTAGAACCTCAGACTTTAGGACCTCAGACTCCAGAACCTCAGACTCTAGGACCTCAGACTCCAGAACCTCAGACTTTAGAACCTCAGCCACGGAGGTCCACCCCAACCTGGGCTGGTAAGAACTCCGACCACGGCTGTTTGTGTGGGGGGGGGGGGGGGGGGGGGGAACCGTGCCGCCCCGCCGCTAGGACGCCAGGCGCCTCATGTCCATGTGGGGGTTGTACTGGAGGTGGCTCCTGGTAGGGGGGGTCATGGTGTGGGGGGGGGCCCAGGCTGTTGCGGTGGGGGGGGTTGTGGTGGGGGGGGTCCTGCAGGTCCGGCCGGGCGGCGAGGCCCAGAGGCCCGAGGACCCCATGAGCGGGGCGGTGGGGTCGTCGGCGGGGAGGGGGGCGGGGGGCTCGGAGGGACGGGGGGCCGCGGCGGGGGGGCCCAGCGGGGGGGCGGGGTGGTAGTGGAGCGCCCAGAGCAGGGTCAGGGTGAGCACCATGGCCAGGATCTGCAGGACGCCGATGAACACGCCCAGGAAGCGCAGCGTGTGGAGTTGCTGCGTCCCGCGGATGAAGCTGAAGATCTTAGGGCCGCAGCCCTGAGGACACGAGCAGAATAAGATACACACACCAAAGGCCCACACTCACACACACACACACACAGTCACATACACTCACATAAACATGGATACATACACACACACACACACACACGCACACACTCACACTCACACACACACACACACACACACACACACACACACATATCCTCCCCACTCACCTCCTGGTGCAGGTCGCTCAGGTCTCTCTGGTGGGCGTGGCGAGCACATCCTGGATACTGATTGGTGCAGCAGGAGTCTGGCGGCCATTCCATGTCCGTCACCTCCAGCCAATCGGTGAAGTAGATCACCCCGCAGCACTTAAACTGACAAATCACAGCAGAGTGGGCGGGTTTACATTGACCCCCATTGGTTGTTAGGAGTATCACATGTCAGAGCAAACAGAGTATATATGTCAGCGGGTGGAGCTGTGTGAGGGTGGAGCTGTGTGAGGGCGGAGCTATCTGAGGGCAGAGCTGTGTGAGGGTGGAGCTGTGTGAGGGTGGAGCTGTGTGAGGGTGGAGCTATCTGAGGGCAGAGCTGTGTGAGGGTGGAGCTGTGTGAGGGTGGAGGTGTGTGAGGGTGGAGGTGTGTGAGGGTGGGGGTGTGTGAGGGTGGAGGTGTGTGAGGGTGGAGGTGTGTGAGGGTGGGGGTGTGTGAGGGTGGGGGGGTGTGAGGGCGGAGCGGGGTGAGGGTGGGGGGGTGTGAGGGCGGAGCGGGGTGAGGGCGGAGCTGTGTGAGGGCAGAGCTGTGTGAGGGTGGGGGTGTGTGAGGGTGGGGGGGTGTGAGGGCGGAGCAGGGTGAGGGTGGGGGGGTGTGGGTGGAGGTGTGTGAGGGTGGAGCTGTGTGAGGGTGGAGCGGGGTGAGGGCGGAGCTGTGTGAGGGTGGAGGTGTGTGAGGGCGGAGCGGGGTGAGGGCGGGGTTACTGACCTCGGTCTGGAAGACGTTCCAGGTGTGGGTGAGCCACTGGTAGTGCTGAAGGCCGAAGGATGACATCCTTGCCTTCAGACTGATCATATCTGACCTCTGGACGGCCGGCTGGGACACACACACACACACACACACACACACACACACACACACACACACACACACAGGCACGCACACACACACACGCACGGGCACACACGCACACACACATGCACGCACAGGCATACATTCACATGTTCAAGCACACACACACATGCACGCACACGCACGCATGCACACACACGCAGGCTCACACACGCACACACATGCACACACACGCAGATTAGTAAAGGAATACTTACTAATGACATAATGTATAAAGCTTTTGATGAGAACTATGAGGAGTGTTTTATCACCTCGTCGTAGGTCCACACCCCGCTGGCCAGCTCCACGCAGAAGATCAGCAGCAGGCTCACAAAGTACTGGAGGAGGAGGAGCAGACCACACAGAGTGGAACACATTCCTCAGCATTACATCGAGCTGTTCACTTGTCAGCTGAGGACCTCTGGCCTAACTGAGCTTCAACCCGACCCGTCTTAAATATATCTGATACATCATCTCAAAGTCCTCTCAGGACCGTGGGGCAGTAATATTAAGACTACGTCACCTGATCACTTCAGGGATTGGCATTGTGTACATCAATAACAATATGATACGAATATCACCTATTAAAAATATGAAGCTATGATTTGAAAACAAAATCCAAATCTGTAATTCTTATCTGTAAATTATTCTAAATATCTATTGACCTTCACCGTTTGAAGTTTCTTAGACTTAAACGTGTGAAATTATAAGGATAACCCAGGTGTTGTAGACTGTAGGTGTGTGCAACACTAAAGCTAACCCAGATGTCTAGACCGTAGGTATGTGTGACACTAAAGCTAACCCAGTTGTTATAGACCCTCAGTGTGTGTGACACTAAAGCTAACCCAGGTGTTGTAGACCGTCAGTGTGTGTGACACTAAAGGGCTCTTTATGGTCCCACGTTCACGCAACGCAAGGACCACGGAGACGCTTCGACGTAGTCGTGAACGTTTATGGTCCTGCGTCAGGTTTTAGTGAGCGGACCAATCACAGCCCTTGCGGCTGCGTCGCCTCGACGGAAGGTTAAAATTTTTGGGAGGCGCACGTCAGGCCCTTGCGGTGGACGCAAGGAGGGTCCGCAAGGACGTAAGGGGTCCGTAACCCCCTTGCGTTGCGTGAACGTGGGACCATAAATAGCCCTTTAAGGTAACCCCGGTTCCGGGGCCCCAGAGCCCCTCTCACCCAGGTCAGTAGCAGCAGGCTGCACCTCAGGGTGCCACAGTATCCCACCATGGCCACGATGACCAGGAAGCAACAGACAGTGATGATGACGGGGTGCACGGCCGGGGCGTAGGTGAGGACCGCGGCCTCCTCCAGCCTGGAGAGAGACAGTCAGTCAGGGGGGAGGTTACAACACACACCGCCTCCTCCAGCCTGGAGAGAGACAGTCAGTCAGGGGGGAGGTTACAACACACACCGCCTCCTCCAGCCTGGAGAGAGACAGTCAGTCAGGGGGGAGGTTACAACACACACTGCCTCCTCCAGCCTGGAGAGAGACAGTCAGTCAGGATGGAGCCACGCTCAAGGAGGGGGAATTACATCACATGTCTGGCTTGACTTGCAACGTTGGAAGGTTGCTAGTTCGATCCCTGGCACCTCCTCCTCGAGTGTCGAGGTGTCCCTGAGCGAGACACCTCACCCTGACTGCTCCTGATGAGCTGGCTGTCGCCTTGTGTGGTTGACTCCGCCGTCGGTGTGTGAATGTGTGTGCCGTCGGTGTGTGAATGTGTGTGCCGTCGGTGTGTGAATGTGTGCGCCGTCAGTGTGTGAATGTGTGCATGAATGGTTGTAAGTCGCTTTGGATAAAAGCCCTAAGTGTAAATGTACAGCGACTGGCTTGTAGACACGCTCATATCACTCAACACCACTTCATTCAAAGGTGGAACCATGAATTTCACATTTAAAGCCTCTTCTCTTCTTGTTGACTTCCAGACAGCCTTAATGATGATTGGTCTACAGACAGAACCAAACAGGAGCCAGAGTTTCACGTGCAGGGGAGGGGCTTGTTACCTGGTGTGGGCGGTCAGGGTCAGCACTAGACTCAGGTGGTCTCTGATGGACGCCGCCACGCCCAGAACACATGCTGACATCAGCTGTGGGACGGGACACACAAACACACACACACGCACACACACACACACACACACACACACACACACACACACACACACACCTTAACGCACATACCAATCCCGGCAGATGCATGCTAGTGAATACTTGCTTGCTTGAGTGTGTGTTTGTGTGTTTGTGTGTGTGAGAGAGAGCGAGAGAGAGAGAGAGAGAGAGAATGTTGACTGACTGCCAATTAGAAGTGTGTGGGACTACTCTACATGGACCCTGGCCACCTGTTGCTGCGCAGGGTGGGACGGGGGGGAGGAGAGGGGAGGGAGGAGAGGGGAGGGGAGGGGAGAGTTGGCTAAGACAGACCCAAAACAGGGTAGTGTAGTAGAGTATGGTGGGGTAGTAGGGTATAGTGGGGTACAGTAGGGTATCGTAGGCTACACTAAGGCAGTAGGGTACAGTAGGGTATAGTAGGGTATAGTGGGATATCGGAGGGTAGTAGGGTATAGTAGAATATCGTAGGGTACAGTAGGGTAGTAGGGTATTAGGGTATAGTAGGGTGTCATAGGGTACAGTAGGGCAGTAGGGTATAGTAGAATATCGTAGGGTACAGTAGGGTAGTAGGGTATTAGGGTATAGTAGGGTGTCATAGGGTACAGTAGGGCAGTACGGTATAGTAGGGTACAGTCGGGTATAGTAGGGTACAGCTGGGTATAGTAGGGTACGGTAGGGTACAGTAGGGTATATTAGGGTACAGTAGGGTACGGTAGGGTACAGTAGGGTATATTAGGGTACCGTAGGGTACAGTTGGGTACCGTAGGGTACAGTAGGGTATGTAGGGTACAGTAGGGTACATTTGGGTACCGTAGGGTACAGTAGGGTATGTAGGGTATAGTAGGGTACAGTCGGGTATAGTAGGGTATAGTGGGGTACAGTAGGGTATAGTAGGGTACATCCGGGTATGGTAGGGTACGGTAGGGTATAGTGGGGTACAGTAGGGTATAGTAGGATACAGCCAGGTATAGTAGGGTACGGTAGGGTACAGTAGGGTATATTATGGTACAGTAGGGTACAGTTGGGTACCGTAGGGTACAGTAGGGTATGTAGGGTACAGTAGGGTATAGTGGGGTATACTAGGGTAGTAGTGTATAGTAGGGTACACAAGGGTACAGCAGGGTAGAGTATGGTACAGTAGGGTAAAGTAGGTTACAGTAGGGTATAGTAGGGTATTAGAGTATAGTAGGGTATTAGAGTATAGTAAGGTATAGTAGGGTACAGTAGGGTATATTAGGGTACAATAGGGTACAGTTGGGTATGTAGGGTACAGTAGGGTATAGTGGGGTATACTAGGGTAGTAGTGTACAGTAGGGTACACAAGGGTATAGTAGGGTACAGTAGGGTAGAGTATGGTACAGTAGGGTAAAGTAGGTTACAGTAGGGTATAGTAGGGTATTAGAGTATAGTAAGGTATAGTAGGGTACAGTGGGGTACAGTAGGGGTCCTACCCAGAACAGCAGGTTGAGGGCGTAAAGCAGGCAGCGCAGACACCTCACTGCATCCTCGCGAGCCATTCCGAGCGCGACAGGCGACGTCCGGTCATGCGCATTCTACCATGTAACCATGGCAACATCGTTTGACTGCAAACACACAAACAAACGCGCTCGTCATCATACAAATCGATCCCAACAACCGCGTTCGAGCTCCAGTGGAAGCGCGAGGGCACCACATTATCGTGCTCGTACTCGTGAGACGAGGCGCGTCACCTGCGCGCTGTTTTTAGCGGCTGGATTTCGTTGGAAGTTAAAATAGCTTTTAAAAAAACTGGTGTTAGATGTTCTAGAGACAGGTGTTTCATGTTGTAGATACAGGTGTTTGATGTTCTACAGGTGTTTGATGTTCTAGAGACAGGTGTTTGATGTTCTACAGGTGTTTGATAGTCTATAGACGGATGTTTGATTTTCTAGAGGCAGGTGTTTGATGTTCTAGAGCAGGGGTCGGCAACCCGCGGCTCTAGAGCCGCATGCGGCTCTTTAACGCCGCCTAGTGGCTCCCTGGAGCTTTTTCAAAAATGTTTGAAAATGGAAAAAGATGGGGTTTCTCAAGCCAGGTGGCGCATTAGACCAGGGGCTCATCTCCTGTTTCCAAAATGCATCACAAACTCTAGTATAATTTACTACACGCTTACTATCACAAACTCAAACGCGGGAAAATATAACGGCGCCGGGACGTGCTCTCGCTACAGGTCCACGGCACGCTCGTCTCCGGTGCGCGTCGCGGCAGCCGGGGCGGCGGCGTTGACGGCAGACGGCTGGTACGCGTCCGCCTACCGCCGTACCAAGGCGGGTAGCTCGGAGGAAGATTTGGATTATTACAACAACAACAACACCAACTATTTCGACGCTCTGATGTCACGATCAACCCAAAACGTGTCATCGCTCACCCAAGTTGTTTCTATTATCATTGCTACATTGTCTCCAGCATATGGCGCGATTATGGACAGTATATTTTATTAAACACTCAGCTTCTGGTTAGTTCAATTTTGAGAATAGATTAACGGCGATATTTTTTTTATCGCCCGATAAGAGTCTCGCGTTAACGCAGCACGTTAACGCCGATAACGGCCCACCACTACGCAAAATATTATGCTCCTGTGCCACCACGCTGAGAAAAAAAGACTGATGGACAACCACATAAGCCACATTTTACAAACAAACAACAGCCATGCGTGCGCCAATTGAGACGATCAAAAGGGTTAAAACAGCGCCACCTATACGCCTGGAACATGAAGTAGCGTGTTGAGTCGTATTGAGATGGATCCGTGTGGACGCAAATGTTCTTGAAACAATGCCAGGGAAAACGGAGAAAAAAAGATCGTTTTGGTACGTGTGGACTTGGCCTAAATCATGAAGGCTCATTATGTATTTGTAGTTAATTTAGTCATTTTGATAAGCTAATATAGCTACTATAGATACATACAGCATGCGTTGCCTTCATTATAAGGGTTATATAAGGCTTTTAATTTTTTGCGGCTCCAGACATATTTGTTTTTGTTTTTTTGGTCCAATATGGCTCTTTCAACATTTTGGGTTGCCGACCCCTGTTCTAGAGACAGGTGTTTGATGTTCTAGAGACAGGTGTTTGATGTTCTAGAGACAGGTGTTTGATGTTCCAGTCGGTTCAGATGATAACAAGCTGTTAGCTACTTTATAATAATATAACTTTTTCATAATCATGTAACTATTTTATAATGATAGAAGTTTTTTACCATCCTAGAAGTGTTTTAGGTCCTTGTAGCGGCTCTGTTTACGAGGCATCAACAAACCTCTGTTGTGTTTCTCAGCTGAATCCGTCCGGCTGTCAGCGATGTTCCCACTGCTCCCAGTCCGGTCCAGTAGAGTCGCCCACTGCTCCCAGACCAGACCAGTAGAGTCTCCTATTGCTCCCAATCCAGACCAGTAGAGTCCGGTCCAGTAAAGTCTCCCACTGCTCCCAGTTCAGACCAGTAGAGTCCGGTCCAGTAGACTCTCCCACTTTTCCGAGTCCGGTCCAGTATTCTCCCACTCCTCCAATTCCAGACCAGTAGAGTCCGGTCTAGTAGAGTCCCAGTGGGTCCTGGTGGGTCCTGGGGGGTCCCGGGTGGTCTTGGGTAGTCCTGGGGGGTCCTGGGGGTCCTGGTGGGACCGGATTCCGTGGTCTCGTGGGAGCAAGTCCCGTCCGTGCGTCTAGCTTTAGGATTTGTTTACGAATGGACAACGATCTTTCCGCTCGCGCCTCATCGCCTGGCAAGGGGCGGTCCGGGGGAGGGGTGGGGGGGGGGGGGTGCGGCGCGGGACAGGAATGCGCGCGGAGGATGGACGGCACGCGGGGGTCAATAGGACACGCGGAGAAGAGGCCGATTGTCCAGATGACGAGGAGACCAAGGAGAGATGATTATGACGTGGAGGTCTAATAATTAATTAATATTAATAACTAATAAATACCGATCGTAAAAACTATTAATAACTATTAATAAAGACCGGAGGATCGTATCAACTATTAATAACTATTAATAAAGACCGGAGGACCGTATCAACTATTAATAACTATTAATAAAGACCGGAGGATCGTATCAACTATTAATAACTATTAATAAAGACCGGAGGATCGTATCAACTATTAATAACTATTAATAAAGACCGGAGGATCGTATCAACTATTAATAACTATTAATAAAGACCGGGGGATTGTATTAATTATTAATAACTATTAATAGAGACCGGAGGATGTCTCCGTGTTGGAAGGAATACACCGTGTTTCCCTTGAAACCATGTTATGTTTTGGTCACTATACCTTAATCCAATTACTTACTGTGTCTGATATTAATATTTTTTATGATATATATATATATAAAATTAGAATATAATGATATATTGATGTATTATAATAGTAATAATATTTTATAAAAAAAATGTAATAATATGTATGGGCGTGGTTCGGCCTCAGTAAAACGTGCAGTTGTAGTAGTAGTGAGGCCTCTAACCTGAGATGAGGCCTTTAGCCTGAGATGAAGCCTGCTATCACCACAAACCACACAGCAGATACATAAATCACAGCCCACAGACACAACATACAAACCACTTTGTCTTGCTTTGGATTAAAGGGTAATTTGTACATGTAAAACGTGAACTTTAGATATCTGGAATAACAACTTCTACTGGTAAAATGTTAAGTAATACATGACGTATCGGTGCTGACCAGTAGAGGACGCTCAGCGCTAGGACTTGGTGGAACCAGAGCGAGTAGTGAAGACACGGGGTGTAATCAGGTTATAGAAGACAGCATGCTGTCAATCAAATCAACACTACCTCGTAGTTCGGGAAATTATTCATACATGATCATGTAAAATGGATACTGTAGAGGTGTATGGTCTCTGCGAAGCCCTATATGCTAATCAATCAGAATTAGTTATAGGCTCACTTCAGTGAGACTTATATCATTATTAATTTTAGTATAGTGTAGGCCTATACTATAAATAACTATTATAGTATATAAGTATATCCACCACAATTCAGGATTAGATATAACTGGAAAGTAAGTAGGTTAAACCACCAGACTCCATGATAGGGCAGGCATGAAAATATGATTTATGATGACACAAAGTAGGCCTCAGCCTACAAGTAGGCAACACTGAATATGGGTTTGGAAAGGTTTAGAGAAATATGCTAGTGAGACTTCAAAGGAATATTTACATTCGATTTAAATTCCTATAATCGCCCAGGTTCTCTTGTCGCATGACTTCTGAGAGGAGTAAGAACTACAAATACCAAGATGCGTGTGAGCAGGACTCCAAAACCGACGCGTTTGCGTCGACCAACCGCGTCCCGAGGCGCCGTCGGCGTCACGCCCTGCGACCTCTGCGTTGTTCATATCAACCCTCTGCTAAACCGAAGTGTCCGACGCCATATTGAAATACGAATTTTGTTTTATTCTATCCGCGAAAACACCGACTTCTTCAAGATGTTATACTTGGAGGACTACCTCGAGAGTGGGTAACACATGTCGGAATGCAATTCCGTCGTCATATGTGCATAATGTGTCGGAAATACGGACGGTGGTCCCGTCTGCGCGTTCGAGCTGTTAGCCTAGCATCGCTAGCTGCTTAATGGGTCGTTAGCATTGCACTGCTAGCTGCTTAATTGGTGGTTAGCCTAGCGTTGCTAGCTGTTCAACTGTTGGTTAGCTTAGCATCGCTAGCTGCTCAACGGGTTGTTAGCCTAGCATCGCTAGCTGCTCAACGGGTTGTTAGCCTAGCATTGCTAGCTGCTTTACGGGTGGTTAGCCTAGCATTGCTAGCTGCCTAACGGGTTCTTCTTCTCCCTCGCAGTGATCGAGCAGCTCCCCATGGACCTCCGCGACAGGTTCACGGAAATGAGGGAGATGGACCTGCAGGTTCAAAGTATGCAGAGAGACACGAACTGAGCATGAACATATTCATATTACCTGAATATTACATGCATATTACACGAACAGAACATAAATATTACCTGTACATTACATGAACATTACTTGTACAGAACATGAACATTACATGCATATTACATGAACATTACATGAATATTACCTGAACTGAACATAAATAGAACATGAACAGAGCATGAATAGAACATGAACAGAACATGAACAGAACATGAAAACATGAACAGAATATGAACAGAACATTAATATGACATTCATTTTACATGAACAGAACATGGATATTACATGAATAGAACATTAAAGGAACATTACATGAACAGAACATGAATATTGCATAAAAATGTCATGATCTACATGTTCATAATAGGAACATGAACAGAACCTGTGAACTGATGGGTTATCTCCACCTTGCTCAGAGTTGTACCAAAGCTCCATCAGCCCTACTCACCTCAGATCCAGCCTACCTCCATTCCCCGTGCGTTGTATAGAAGCACGTAGTCAACGGTTCCTCCTCTGGGTTAAAACTTTTGGAAATGCCAACACATGTTTCTCCTCAAACACAGATAGACGTGTGTGTAGACATATTATGGACACACTCCGCAGTACCTTTTATCAGGTAGACCTGTCTAGTGTGTGCTGAGTAACCAGAGACCTTACGACTGACCATACTCACACACAACTGACCCTGTGGCAGCAGAGATGGAGATGTTGGTCAGAGCAGGACACCCTTCTGAGTTCCAGAGAGTTCGTCTGCATGTCAGGGTTTGTTTATTGATGGAGCTATGTTCCTGCTCCCTGCTAGACGCCACAGACCAGCTCGAGCAGAAGGTCATCGAGTTCTTCGTCAACGCCAAGAAGAACAAACCAGAGTGGAGGGAAGAGCAGATGGAGGTCATCAAGAAGGTAGCGCCACGGACTGCAGAGGCCTGGTCCAGACCTCCACATGGAGTTTAAAAGAAACACGCTTCAAATATAAAACTTAAAATAAAACAAGAGAACATAATGTGTTGGCCACATGCTGACTGATTGAGGACAGTGATGCACTGTGTTGTGGTTAATCTAAAGCCTTCTCTCGGGCGGCATGTGGCTCAGGAATTGGAGCGGGTCGGCTGGTATTTGAAAGGTTGCTAGTTCGATCCCCGGCTCGTCCAAGCTGAGTGTCGAGGTGTTTCTGAGTAAGACACTTAACCCTAACTGCTCCGGACGAGCTGGCTGTCGCCTTGCATGGTTGACACCGCCGTCGGTGTGTGAATGTGTGCATGAATGGGTGAATGTTAGGCAGTGTTGTAAAGTGCATTGAATGGCTACTGGTTGGAAAAGCGCTGTATAAATGCAGTCCATTTGACCATTTCCCATTCTCTTTCAGGATTATTATAAAGCGCTGGAGGATGCAGACGAGAAAGTACAGCTGGCCAATCAGATTTATGACCTGGTGAGTAGAGTCAGTCTCTCTGGTCTGCCGTACTGGACGGTCGAGGTAGCTGGCCCTGCTTGAGAAGCTTTTATCTGTCAAAACTGTTTCCTTTTTAATCCTGATGGATAATGTCTGTGGGCTCACACTGACTAAACACTTGGTGATTCCGAGCCGTATTCTTTCATGTTGTATATTGAGGCTCAGCAGGGTTCTGATGTGTTTCCTGGCTGCTTATAGTTTGAGTATATCCACCACAATTCAGGATTAGATTAGATTAGAAACTGGAAAGTAAGTAAGTGGGTTAAACAACCAGACTCCATGCTATGGCAGGCATCAAAATATGATTTATGATGACACCAAGTAGGCCTAAGCATACAAGTAGGCAACACCGAATATGGATTTTGAAAGGCTTAGAGAAATATAGCTATTGAGACTTCATAGGAATATTTACATTCCTGTTTAAATTCCTATATTGGTCTCTATAAGTTCTCTTGTCGTATGACTTCTGAGAGGATTAAGAACTAGAATCACCAAGATGCATGTGAGCCGGACTCCAACATCTACTCGTTCTGCGTTAACGGGTTGTGATGTGTGTTCTGCCGCTCCAGGTGGACCGCCACCTGAGGAAGCTGGACCAGGAGCTGGCCAAGTTCAAGATGGAGCTGGAGGCGGACAACGCCGGCATCACGGAGATCCTGGAGAGACGTGAGGCCCGGGGTCATTTCACCTCCACGCTGTTGGGGCAATACTGACTAATGATCCAGTGATGCCCATCTACGTTTATGTTCTGAAACTTTAGCTAACCCGTGTCAGCTAACTCGTGTCAGCTAACCTGTTGCTACGTGCAGGGATTAGCATGTAGCATGCGTTGTAGAGCTGCTCCTGTAACGGCTCCTCCTCTTCTCTGCTGCAGGGTCTTTGGAGATGGACAGCCCTGCCCAGCCGGTCAACAACCACCACGTCCACTCACACGCTACGGCCGAAAGTATGAACGCACACGACTCACACACACTCACACACGGTCCAGCCCCTTCAATCAATGAGTGCTCCCTAGGTCAGTGGTGATCCACCTGGGGAGGTATAATGAACCAGAGGGTTCCTAGGTTGGTGGTGAGGTTCCCATGGTCGGTGGTCAACCACCTGCATGGGTAGAGTGAACCAGAGGGTTCCTAGGTCAGTGGCGACCCACCTGGTTTGCAGAACAGCCTTAAACAATATTTTACAACTATGTTTTCTCCACAAATATCAATACCTGTCTGGTGAGCGTTCTTTGATCCACAGTGTGTTAGATACATGCATACACAGAGAAATGTTAGTGGTGTCACTTTGATGAGAAGGTAACGACTGCATCAGTCCTCATTAGGGCCACTCCACAGGGCACTAACGAGTCATGTATCACTACATGTTATGAAGGCATCTTACAGACCTCTAACCAGCCTGTTTTGTGGTTCTCCTGCGTCCCAGAGAGGAAACACAGTGCTCCGGTGCACCACACCACGGAGCACGTCCCGGAGAAGAAGTTCAAGTCAGAGGCTCTGCTCTCCACGCTCACCTCGGACGCCTCCAAGGAGAACACGCCAGGTAACTATCCAACATTATCTACCACTGTTTGGGTTGTCGGCTCAATGGGAAGTAAGCGAGTTCAGTTCATCCAGTTCAGCGGCAATGGTTGAGACCACAACTCCCATGTTCCCAGTTACGTCACGTCACCAAATTATCCTTTTGTTATTGTTATGATTGAACGACCCCTAGTGGCAGAAGGTACACATCACACCTTTAAAGGGTCATAAATAAGAGCAGGGGCCATCACAAGTAACCAGAGTGTAAAGGGATGTCTTCCTTTATCTGACAAGCAGCTAAGAACCACCAAAGTATTCATTTAATAATGTATATGAACATATATAGTTGTATTAATAATGTTAAAGATGATCCAGGTGACCTCAAACCCTGCGGGGCTCCTCTGTCTCCAGGTTGCCGTACCAACAGCGCCGCCCTGTCCACCAACAGCGTGTACAGCGTCACCACCTCCCAGCCGCTGGCCTCCTACAACCTCACCTCCCTCCCCGCTGGGGCAGGGGCCGGCGCCGGGGCCATCACCATGGCAGCCGCGCAGGCCGTCCAGGCCACAGCCCAGGTCTGGTCCTCCCACCTCTGGAGCTGTGTTGTGTAGCTGAGTGACGGTGTAGCTGACGGTGTTTGTTGTGTAGCTGACGGTGTGTGTTGTGTAGCTGATGGTGTTTGTTGTGTAGCTGGCGGTGTGTGTTGTGTAGCTGACGGTGTGTGTTGTGTAGCTGGCGGTGTGTGTTGTGTAGCTGGCGGTGTGTGTTATGTAGCTGACTGTGTGTTGTGTAGCTGATGGTGTGTGTTGTGTAGCTGGCAGTGTGTTGTGTAGCTGACAGGTGTGTGTGTAGCTGGCAGGTGTGTGTGTAGCTGGCAGTGTGTTGTTTAGTCGACTGTTTGTTGTGTAGCTGGCGGTGTGTGTTGTGTAGCTGACTGTGTTGTGTAGCTGATGGTGTGTGTTGTGTAGCTGACAGTGTGTGTTATGGTGCTGACGGCGTTTGTTGTGTAGCTAACGGTGTGTGTTGTGTAGATGAAGAGTGACAATGTGTGTTGTGTAGGTGAAGGGTGACGTAGCTGACGGTGTGTGTGGTGTAGATGAAGGGTGACAACTGACGGTGTGTGTTGTGTAGCTGACGGTGTTGTGTTGGTGTGTGTTGTGTAGATGAAGGGTGACATAACTGACGGTGTGGGTTGTGTAGCTGACGGTGTTGTGTTGGTGTGTCTTGTGTAGATGAAGGACGGCCGGCGGACCTCCAGCCTGAAGGCCAGCTACGAGGCCATCAAGAACAACGACTTCCAGCTCAACCGAGAGTTCTCCGTCTCCAGAGAGGCCACCACCTACCCCGCCTCCGCCCTGGCCTCCACCCTCACCCAGAACATCACCCCCACATCCGCCTCCGACTCCCGGGGCCGCAAGTCCAAGTAGGTCTTTCCCCCCCCCCCCCCCCCCCCTCCATGTTTGTAATTCACAAGTTGAACGTAGAGATGTTCCGATACCTTTCTTCCCTTCCCGATCATCTGTACCGATTCCTGAACTTGAGTATCGGAGTATTTCCGTATTTCAGTATTTCTGGTAGCTTGAACGCACGTAGGTCGGGGATGACGCGTTTCCCAATCCGACTTTCCACCTCGGACCGTTCAGGAACGCAGCATCTCACCGTAGTGTTCTTGATGAAAAATAAGTCATGTGATGGTATCGCATCGGCGCAAAGATTTGCATACTCGCTGATACTAGCTTTGTTCCGATATCGGAGATATTTCGGATACTGGTATCGTTATCGGAACAACTCTAGTTGACCGTGAGCTGACTGTAGCGCCACGCTGGTGTCTCTTGTTCTATGTGGACGCCTGGTACCTGACCGCCTCTCCCCGTCCTCAGAAGCGGCGTCAAGTCGTCGAGCCACCAGTCGTCGTCCTCCTCGTCCTCCTCCTCGCTCTCCTCCTGCTCCTCCTCCTCGGCTTTGGCCCAGGAGCTGTCCCAGCAGGCGTCCTCGCTGCCCGAGGCCGACCCCAACAGCCAGGTGGACTGGACCTACGACCCCAACGAGCCACGCTACTGCATCTGCAACCAGGTACCTGCCCCACAACCCCCTTAGAACCGGCCCTCAGAACCCCCCAGAACCGGCCCTCAGAACCCCCCAGAACCCCCTCAGGACCCCCTCAGAACCCGGCACTTAGAACCATAGATAGACAGTCCATAGACGTCTGCATCAGCCCTCACTAAGTAACGTTCTGACCCTCTGTTGTCTCCTAGGTGTCCTACGGGGAGATGGTCGGCTGTGACAACACAGATGTAAGTATTGTTTATGTTTCTGTGCTCCTCCTCCTCACCACCACACCTGATCTCTGCACCAATCACACTTTTCCCTGCCCTGTCACGTGGGCGGACGGGAAACATGACGGACGGTGGAACCCAGACTACCGGGGTTCCCCCTCGCCCTGACCCAGACGGAGATGGAGATGGACCTCATGGGTCCAGATCCTGGAGATGTCTTGAGTGCTGACCCTCTCCAGCGTTCCCCCTCTAACGTGGTCTCTCTTGTCTCCCCAGTGCCCCATCGAGTGGTTCCACTACGGCTGCGTGGGGCTGACAGAGGCCCCCAAGGGCAAGTGGTTCTGTCCTCAGTGCACCGCCGCCATGAAGCGCCGAGGCAGCCGGCACAAATAGAGCTCAGCCCAGTGCCTCCTCTCCCCCGGTCTCCCGGTCCTCCTTTCCTCCACCCGGAAGTTGGGGACGGAGCTTGGGGTGACGGAGCAGTGGGAGGTGGTGTCACAGCCTCGGCAGTCATCAGAACGCCCCCCCCCGCTCCCTGGCTCTGAGGCGCCGAGTGTAAAGAAACGTTCCTGTGTGCGTGTCGGCTGATTCCAGGTCTCGGTCCAAACCAAGAGTTAGAGTATGTGTCCGATGAGAGGGATGAGGGGTTAAAGTGCGTGTGTGTGTCACTAGTTGTTCTGCACTGATTGTGTGTGTGTGTGTGTGTGTGCGTGTGTGTGTGTGTATGTGTTTTAGAAATATCAAGATGTACAATAAAAATATCCAGATGTTTGGTACTGCTGTTGTGTTGGTCTTTATTTCCCTCCTGTTACTGGTGTGTTGCTGCTGGTGTGTCACTGGTCTGTTTGTCTGCTGACCTCCGCCCAGCCTCCAGCTAGGTGCGTTTCCTGTTCTCGTTCCACAAATAACTCAGACTGTTTTAGTTGGACCTTGATGGGGGGGAGGTCTCTGGACCCCCTGACGAGGCCCAGTTGTCTCACGGCAGTAAAAGTCTCCAGGTCACCGCTCTACTCCCTGATCCTGGGAAGAAAGGAAACCTTTTGGCCGCTGAAGGAGCAGAGATGGCGCCGGGAGGGAGGAAGGAAGTCTTTAGACTTTTCTTTTTTCTGGCTCTAAGTGGAACCAGATGCGGTTCTACCGGGCTGGCCTCCATACTGCCGCTGCCTCAGGAATGAGGAGTTAGAGGAGCTGACGTCGGAGGTCCCGTGCAGAGAGCTCTCTCGGTTCTCGGAGAGTTCGCAACTTCTCAGTCTGCATCCTCGCAGTCAGTTCCATTTTGTTCTACCGTTCTTGTTTTAATTGCTGGAAGTGCGCAGTATCACGGGACCGACGGACCCTTCAAACGGATCTTCAGATGTTTGAGAAGTTCGGTTTAGTTCAGAACCGCTGCCAGTGAAATGCAGTTCAGCCCGCGGACCGCAGGAAGCTGGCTTCAGCTCCTCTGTGTTCTGACAGAACTTTAGACCCGGAGTCCGTTAACTTCTCAGGACCTCTCTTCGCTCCTCGTCCGGAGGGTGGACCCGGACCCGGGATGCTGCCGTGTGCCCGGGTCTGGTCCCGTCTTTGGCCGCTCCGCCGCAGACCCTGCTCCCTGCCCCTCCTGCTGGTTCCGGCCGTCTGTCTCCTCTACCATCTGCTGGCGGGCGGCCGGAGCGGGTCTGGACCCGAGCCGCCGGCCCCTGGTCCATCCGGACTCCCCGGGGTCCCGGGGTCCAGCCTGGACCGCCTGCTGGAGGAGGTCCAGAGGGACGGGGCAGGACCGCTCGTGGATTGGCTGGACCGCCTCGAGAGAGGGAGACGGGTGAGACCTTCCTTCCTCCTCAAACTATTGTCAGGTAACTTCCGAAGAGCGTCATCTGGCCCCCTGTGGATCCACTGGGACCCAGGAACTCACGCAACAGGCCCCCAGATTATATAAACGAAGGCAGTCGACTGAGGGAGACGCAACGTGAAAACCCCGCTAATGTAGGTGTTGGTGGGATACTTTAGTCCTGTTCCTTCAGCAGCTCCGTTAGAAGCTCCAGATGGGATGTGTTAGGGTGTAACGGTGTAATCAGGCTGTGTGGTAACAGAGCTCCGTTAGAAGTTCCAGATGGAATGCGTTAGGGTGTAACGGTGTTATTGGGCTGTGTGGTAACAGGGCTCCTCTCTCTGGGGGGGGAGCCCCGTGTGTTGTTGTTGTTGTTGTTGTTGTTGGAGGAGGGTCCTGGGTTCAGGTAGGGGGCAGACAGCTGAGGGATCTGAGAGGGAGGGACCCAGTGTCCAGCTCTGAGGGTCCCTTCACATGACCCGGTGTTTGGAGAAGGATGAGGAGCTGAGGAACCACGAGGAGCTGGAGGAACCAGGAGCATCTTGTAATTCTCGGCACGGGCAGCGGAGGATAAGTTTAGTCACGTGTCTGCGCCTTCGTGGCCAGCGTTTAGTTCATTGATCTGGAAACCAAAGCCCAAATAACCAAATAACAAATAAGTTTCCCGTCATTAGGTATTAGGTACTAGGAGGCTACAGTGAGTTTATTGTAGGCCAACAACACAAAGTATAACACTCTACGTATAATCAACTGAAAAAAAAATCTGATACTGATTAAACGTTTGATTGAACAATGAGACTTGAGAAGGGCAGCTCTTGTGGTGTAACTTATTTTAATCAGGTTCTCTTTTTGACGGTGATCTTAATCTTCAAACAGCGCTCCAATCAGGTCTGTGAGAGAGCCATGCATGCTGGGTAACGCATAAAATACCACTCTTCTGCATAACAATTTATATCCTGGTGCAGCCCAATCCAAAAACCAACAGCTTCCATATTGGATCTGCTGGATGCTGTTGGGACTACCGTGTGGGTTAACCTGGACCCGGTCTCCTCCACCCCCCCTCCAGCAGCAGGTCCGGGGGGTCCTGGGTCCTATCATTACTGTGTGTTAACCCTGACCCAGTCTCCTCCGCCCCCCCCCCCCCCGCCCCCCCTCCAGCAGCAGGTCCTGGGCTCCGGGCCGGTCCGAGCCGTGGTGGTGTTGGGTCAGAACCCGGAGTCGGACACCGAGGTGCAGCTGCACCGCCGCGTGCTGGAGCAGACGGGCTACGACGTCAGCCTGGTGCGCTACGCCGACCGCAGCGTCGCACTCACAACCCAGCAGGGTGAGCATGAGGAGCTCTCCTTTATTACCCATAATCCTCAGTGTTGGCCACGCAGCGCAGCGCCTGGGAACCAGCTCCAGCTGGAGGGCTCCTGCCTGGCCGATAGGCAGCAGGGCAGGAGTGTGAACTTGCATGTGTTGTGCTGAGGGAGGGGGGGGGAAATGGAGCGCTCGAAGGAAAGCCACGTGGACACACGTGGCGAACATCCTGCCTCCTCCCAGAACGGCCCGGGTGGGAAGGCCTGGAACACAGACCCTCCATCCAGACAGAACCTCCACCCCCCACAGAACCTCCACCCCCACAGAACCTCCACCCCTCTCAGAACCTCATCCCGGTCCGACCCTGCTCCCTCACTACACCAAACCCAGCATATATTTAAAGATCGAGTGGTAATTCGTCTTAGAAGCCTGTCTCTTTAGATCCCGAAAGTCAATCAATGAATCAAAATGCTCTGACAAATTAAATAAAAACCTCATCTGTTGCTGTCGCAGGCCTGTAATAAGTCCGTCAAATAGTTTCACTTGGACCGGACCGGATGAAATGATTGGACGGCCTACCTGTCTGTCTGTCTCCCCTCACCCCCGGCTAGCTGCCTGCTCTCTGCCCGTCCCTCATCCCACATGACCGCTATCTTCCACAACGCTAGGCAGACCTGCTGTCTAAGCTAGCGATCTAGTCACATGTTTTGGGGGAGGGGCTACAGAGTCAAGCTGAAAGGGATTGTTGGGAATCTTCTGGTTGGATGCTTTCAGAATCCAGCTGAAGCAATGACCACTCCCCCTAGGTGGTGTTGACTGGCACCTCCAGACAAGGAGGCAGGGTGGTTGGTGGTGGTGGTGGTGGTGGTGTTGGTGTTGGAAGACCGGTTTACTGCAGAGGTTGAGCATAATCTACAGAGCAGGAGGTGTAGCTGCTGCCATGCAGGAGATCTCCCTTAGTGTGCGTGTGTGGTGAAGGCTGGTGTAACCTGTGCACACTGATTGTTCAATGAGCAACAGGTGTGCAGCCTCCCCCAGCCCCAGAGTCCAATCAGACTGACCGGCCAGGTGAGGCTTCTGAGGCTGTTTCCCAATGTGAAGGCTGCAGCCTTGCTAGAACGCTTCCTTTGAGTCACATCCTATGGAGATGAGGCTAGAGTGCTGGATAGAGTGCTGCCAAGCGTTTGTAGCGTTCAGAGTTTGGAATGACGTGCTAGTGTGGAAGTGCTTCCGCTTCCGCTTTTTAATACTGCTCCAGTGATAAATATTGTAATATTTTAATTGTGAAATTGTGGGCGAAAGTAGTTTGTTTAAACACCAGCTACGTACATATTTAAACAAATCAATCAATGCAAAATATAGCCTATCATTACATTGCAAAAACGTTTGAAAAAAATCGCACAGGTCTTTAAGCTTAATTTTTTGCATTTACATGATTAATCTATAAAAATCAATACGGCACAAAATATTTCTGAAAACGTTCAAATAACTTCACTTGTGTAAAGCAATGTGTATTGCTTTTGCAATTTTTAAATACCCCACTCAGTGTGTGAACACAAAGGATTGTGGGGATTTTGGCTCGTTCTCAAAATTCTCTCAAAAACAAAGGAAGTGAAAAGGGCTTGAATTTCCGAGTATTCAACATTGGAACAGTGCTTGTCGGCGTTCTATGACGTGGCGTCCTTAAAAGGGCGGCCGTTGAGCATGCTTCCTTCACTTTGGGAAACAGCCCGTAACTAGCCATCATCCACTTAGTCAGGGGATGAATGGCAGCACGTTACTCCTGTTGTGTGTCGTTATGCTGAACCTTTGCAGTAAACAGGTTTCAACACCACCACCACCCTGCATCCACGTTAGGGAGGGGCCAGTCACACCACCGAGATGGAGTGGGGCGTGGACATCACTTCACCACTTTATCCACCCTCGCTCCAAATGAAGTGAAATGTCTTCTTAGGCCGTCACAGAGACCATAGAAACTAGTTATTGTAGAATAAAAAAAATAGAACCGACCAATCAGATATTCTTTTCAAGAAAACACACGTGCGTGTCACTGAGCTGCTGCACACTGCGTCCCAACACCGCTCCCCGATCTCCTCTGCGATAAGAACAGGTTCTCCTGTGGAAGGTCTACCACTAATAATGAGTGGTTGTCGGTCCTGTCCACGTGCTGCAGACTGAATCTACTGCGATGTATGAGCTCATGATTCCAGAGTCCTCCTCCTCCTCCTCCGTCTCTCCTCCAGGAGCCGGTCTGTGGAGCGTCCTGGTCTGTCTGAGGAGCTCGGAGAAGAGCTGTCTGTGGAGTGTTCCCTTCGGCCGCCTGCAGCCGCATCAGATGGTGAGACACGTTAGGTTAGACCCTCTGAGGGGTGAGACCTCACGTTAGACCGTCTGAGACCACCTCAGGGGGTGAGACCACCTCAGAGGGTGAGATACATCGTCCCCAGCCCTCGTAGCTGTGGACGATGAAGGCTTGTGTCTTAGGAGTATAGTTAGTGGTAGTATAATAATACTATAGACGACAAGTTAAAGGTCCCATATTATACTACCAGGTGCGAGTGTGATTGATTAGACAGGCAGATTTTCAAAACGTTGTGTAACGGCTAATCACACTCACACCTGGTGATATAACATGGGACCTTTAATAATTCAGAACATGTATTTATGATAACACTACGTAATATTGATCCGCTTCATGGACGGTCTGCCGGCTCTCTGCTGCCAGGTGAACCTGATCCCAGAGTTGTCCGAGGCGTTCTCCGACGCGGGAGCCGGTCGCTGCCGGTTCTCCACAGACCCGCGACTCGCAGGTCGGTTCTCCATCTGTCCATGTTCTTCAGACGCTAGACTTGTTAATCCAGAGACTCTGACCCTCCACCTGTCATGGAAACACAGCAGGACAGAAGAGTTAAACTCTGTCATGAAGACAGATTCATTCTCTCATAACCTGTACAATGTTTATGTATTTTTATAACATAAAAACAATTCCCTGTGATGTAATACCAGCTCTCATTTTGGAGATCCTGAGCAGTAAAATGAATAACTAAAACGTTAACATTTTTAACCAGTTTATATTTCTGGTTATTTCTTGTGCTGCTCAGGAGTTCAGCTACCCATGATGCTGTCTGCCTGCGGATCCACAAAGACTGTATCTCCTCCAGAACCGACACCGCTGTAGGATCACATCTACTCCTCTATATCTGTAACATAGGGTTAAAGGTATTCATCTACAGTATATCTGTAGCCTCTGTTAACCCTGCTGTTGCTTCTCTTCTCAGGGTCTCCGGGCGGCCCTCAGCCCAGACCTCCCTTGCCGCGTCTCCGGGCCTGCGGGCGGCGGTCCACGTCTACGTCCTGCTCACCTCGGCCGTCTCGCTCACAGCCTTCCTCCACGAGAGGTGCCTGGCCCGGGGGGACGGAGAGCCGTGGGCCCAGACCACCCAGGTGAGTGGTGAGAGGTGGGAGCCCCGCTGTTAGGGTCTGAACCCGGAACCCAGGCAACCCAACGCTGGGAGCCTTCTGTCAGACACTTAGTGGTGGGGAGGCTAGACTCAATCTTGTCTTCCTCTCTCTCTGTCTGTCTGTCTGTCTGTCTGTCTGTCTGTGTCTTCTCTCTCTCTCTCGGTCTCTCTCTCTCTCCCAGCTCAAGGTGTTCCTCAGCAGGCACCTGGGTCCGGTCCGGTCTGAGGACGCCCTGGTCCAGGTCAGGGCGGTGGTCGGTCAGGTGCTGCGGGCGGCGGTGTGGGCGTCGCCGGACTCTGACCACTCCAGCAGGTCATTAAACCTCTTCCTCTTCCTCACAGTTCTTCTTATTCTTGGCCGTCTGGCCCTGGACCGCGAGGTGCAGTGAAAGTAACAAACTAGAGAGGAACCGAGGTGGGATCGTTCTGCCGTGGTCTCATCACCTAAATTAATTGAAACTTTGGTACAAGACACAAAACAAATGTGTCAGAACGATAATGTTGGGTCTCATTCACCTAGCGGCCACCTTTGTTTGCATTCAGTTCCATCCCCCGGTCAGCCTTGGGTGGGTAGGATCACAGACTGCAGCGTGACGTTGACCTCTGTTGACCCCACAGGTGCCTGCTGTGTTATCAGCTGCTGACCTTCACCCTCCACTTCACCGGCTCCATCGTCCCTACTGTCGTCATGGTAACCACAATCTGCTGATGAGACACGTTGGATGAGTGATGGGGTTGAGAGATGGATGGGTTGAGTTGATTGATAGAAAGCTGATGAATAGATGATAATTTTTTCCACTGAATTGATCACACCAGCAGGGTGTGAAGTGATACCCGTTAACTTGCTTTGCTTTATCTGACAAGAGGCCAAGAAAAAGTACACATTTTATAAAAGTCCATGAACTAAATATTTGAATTAATGACTTACTGATGAGTAGACAAATTTTTTTCATCCCTATTGAACAGTAAACTTAAAGTAAGAATAGCCCAGATTTGGCCACAAATGGTGTTCAACAACAGACGTGTCTCAGGTTAAATGTGCCACAGTGCAGTGCTCGTCCACTAGAGGGCATCATGTCCTCCGGGTCTGACGGCTCGTCTCCTCACAGATCAACAGAGACCTGAGCTTCGCTGGCCTGCAGGATCCCTTCGACAGCCAGATCACCAGAGAGACCATACTGGAGGACACTCTGCACTTCCTGCTGCCAGTGATGCGTGGACAGGTGCACATGGACACACACACGCACGCACGCACGTACAGACCCACACACAAATGAATACATGCAGGCACGCACACACACGCAAACATGCAGGCACGCACACACATATGCACCCACCCACACACAGAAGCACGCACACATAGAGAAGTCTTTTTCAAACTGTCCTTTTGGATTCCGACTGATATTTGAATGTGTGATATTTTAAAATGGTTGATCATGTCCTGACTGACGGAGGCCTCCTGCTGTCTGCAGGCTGGAGGCTGTGACGGAGGAGCGGCCCGGTGTTTATCAGAGCCCCACCTCCTGCTGATGCTGCAGTTCCAGAGACAGTTGAGAGGATCCGGACCGTTTGACCTGGTGAACTAAACCCCCTGGTCACTAGCTTTGAGACCCACAGTGTGAGAGAGAGTAGATGTTTGTTGGTTCTTTGTTTCTCGCCCGCGATCTGCACGCCCTCATCTGATCCGACTGGTGACACAAAATGTAAGCCAGATAAATAGATAGGAGTCAGTGCTCTGCTAAAGGCTAAAGACTAGACTGTCCTCCTCGCTGCTCGGGGTTTAAACACCTGGAGGAGACGGAGGACAGGGTACGAGTCCTGTCTTGTGATGCCAGAATACGCTGGGTTTTAAAAGAGAATCCTGAAAACATTGTACTATTGTCTCGACCCGCTGCCCTTCCGGAAACACAGCAGAGAAAGGAGGTCAGGGTTGAGTTCCTGCTCACAAAAACAACTGAGAACAAAGAGACCTGGTGGACGTCCTGGTGCTGATCACATGGTCTGATCACATGGGGTGCTGATCACATGGGGTGCTGATCACATGGGTTGCTGATCACATGGGGTGCTGATCACAGGGGTGGCTGATCACATGGGTGGCTGATCACATGGGTGCTGATCATATGGGGTGCTGATCGCATGGTGCTGATCACATGGTGCTGGTCACATGGGTGCTGATCAAAAGGGGCGTGGTCAGGTGCTGATCATGTGGGGGTGGGTTCAGTGCTGATCATGTGGGCGTGGTCAGGTGCTGATCACGTGTGTGTGTTCAGGTGTATCCGGGTGGTGTTCCAGAGGGGAGGCTCCTCCCCCACCAGCTCCGTCCGTCCGGCGGGCCGCCTGCAGGTGGTGTCTCCTCCTTCCAGACACTGCTGCTCCACCTGGTCCAGTTCTACGATCTCCAGAGGAACCACGCAAACAGGCAAGAGGAGACGAATCACAGCCACACACAACCACACACAGCCACACACAGCCACACACAACCACACACAACCACACAACCAATGAACCACAATGAACCACACACAATCACACACAATCACACACAACCACAATGAACCACACACAACCACACACAGCCACACAACCACACAACCACACACAGCTACACACAGTCACACAACCACACAACCACACACAACCACACAACCACACACAGCCACACCCAACCACACATGACCACACATGACCACACATGACCACACACAACCACACACAGCCACGCACAGTCAAACAAAACCACACACAACCACACGTTTTATTTACACCTGAGCCAGAATCAGGAGCTCTGGAGTCACACTCCTCGTGTCTGTTGTGGACGCTGGAGGTTTGACGTTCCAGTTCGACCCTCAATGTTAGACTAAGTCTTAGCAGGAGTTTGTGTGTGTTTTTTAACAGAATTAATCACTTTAAGTTCTTAAGTCCTCTCCTCCCTTCCTCTCCTACTGACCACTGAGACACTGACGTCCTCTCCTCCCTTCCCCTCCTACTGACCACTGAGACACTGACGTCCTCTCCTCCCTTCCTCTCCTACTGACCACTGAGACACTGACGTCCTCTCCTCCCTTCCCCTCCTACTGACCACTGAGACACTGACGTCCTCTCCTCCCTTCACAGCAGCCATCAGACGGAGTCTCTGAGCGGCCTGCAGAGGAGCCAGGCCGACAGTCCTCCAGAGAGAGCAGGTAACACCTCCCAAAGTATGCAGCAGAGGAGGAAAGTCCGCCCATAAGTCCAGCGGGACCGAGTCGTTGTCCCCTGAGAAGAAGGCCTTATTCACGGGCTCCTTCCTAGAGTAGCCTCACTCTTCTCCACCTGCTCTGATCTGTAAATCTCACACCACATACCGACTCTCGGCGGCATGTGGCTCAGGAGGTAGAGCGGGTGGGCTCGTCACCGGAAGGTTGCTAGTTCGATCCTCGGCTCCTCCTAGCCGAGTGTCGAGGTGTCCCTGAGCAAGAAATCTCACTATACCTGCTCCCGACGAGCTGGCTGTCAGCTTGCGTGGTTGACACCACCGTCGGTGTGCGAATGTGTGCATGAATGGGTGAATGTTAGGCAGTGTTGTAAAGTGCTTTGAGTGGCCACTGGTTAGAAAAGCGCTGTATAAATGCAGTCCATTGACCGCGACTCTCTCTCTCCTGTGTGGTGATTCCTCTGTTCCTTCCTCTGCTCCTCCAGAGCTCTGCGGGGACTTCCACCTCCGCCAGCTCTACACGGACCCCCCGCTGACCCTGAGCCCTGCCTTCAGCCCCCACCTGAAGGCCTACCGGGCCGAGGTCCCCTTCCACACCCTGGTGGTCCGCATCCGGCCCCAGCCCGCCAGCGGAGCCTGCCGGGTCCACCTGGACCACCACGGAGGACCCGGGTGAGGCCCACCCTGGACCTAACCCCTTTCAGAAACAAACCGTTCTCATGATCTAAAATGAGACGTGAGGTTTTCCTGCATTCAAATGCAGCTTTGGTTCGGGAATTGAACCTGCGCGTTTCTGCCACAGTTATTTATTGAATATATATGAATGTATACTTATTTTTGGGATGTAAGAGTTATGGCTGTAACATAAGTACATTAAAACACATAATAAACACATAATTAACAGCGTTGCCCGCGCTGTGATTCTTAGGGGCTCTGGGTGACCCCTCTGCCCTGTCCCCCCTCCCCCCCTCAGGACTGCCCACTACCCCGTGGGACTGGGGGACAGCCGGGTCCAGATCCTGCTGGTGGACCAGGGGGCGGGGTCGGGGGCGGAGCCTGTCGTCATGACCACCTACACCCTGCACCTGTTCCGTGAGGGCCCCCCCAGCCTGCCCCTGTTCGGGAACCACGTCATGTGTGGCTTCATACAGGTCTGTAGAGGGTGGAGGACGGGTGGTGCATGTCCTGGTAGAGGCTGTAGTTAGGTGGAGACCAGGTGGTGTATGGTGTTAGTAACCAGGTCTGATGCGTCTGTCTGCTGGTTTAAAGGTGTCATTCCCCGAGAAACCGCTTAGTTCCTTTTGAAATACGATGGGTCACTCAGAGTTGCATATTCATGCTGAACGTGAAAATGTTCTTCTACCTCGATTGCCTGCATTAGCAAATTCAAGAAAAGGGACGCATAAACGAGCGAATCAGAAAAGCCTCACCAACTGACGTAATTTAGTGAATTTGTATTAATGGCCTCGCCCACGTTGGCTTGCGACCTTTACCTTTGCTATTTGTGGCGATAACAAATCAAAGTTGCTCAATCAAAATTTTTTGGCCAAGAAAGAAGAGTTGAGGAAGAAATGGTTGGATTGGACATTACCACTATTTCAACATTTACGCGGCCGGTGCGCAGCCCAGTGCACTGCGGGTGTCCCCAAAGCGGCTCTTCTTTCTGTATTCAATCAACCAAAAAACCCCAAGGAGTCCAGTGGTTCTCTCTGTCTCTTCTCTCTCCTTCTCCCTCTCTCTCCTTCTCCCTCTCTCTGTCTCTCTCTCCTTCTCCCTCTCTTTGTGTGTCTATCTCTCTCCTTCTCTCTCTCTCTGTAGTCTCTCTGGAAGTTTCATTGTTTTTATTACTGTGACGGACAGTGCTGTTAGCCAATCAGAGGCGAGTCATTTGCAAGTCATGAGTAAGAGCCAAAATCATGTCGTTCCTCCCCGTCCACCACACATTTTTTTCACCAAAACCGACTCACTCACCGGCATTCATTGCTACTAGTGACCACCGCAAAATGAATGAAAAGAACGATGCAATGACACCTTTAAGACCTGTGGTGGACCGACTCTGTGTCTCCATCCTGACGGCCACACAGAGGACCCGCCGGCCTGTGGTCAACTCTGAGCGGGTTTCCATGTGGGGAATGATTAGGTTAGGCTATCTCTCCCTGGGTCTCCCATCAGGAACCGTCAGAACCACTACAACCATCAGAACCAGCAGAACCATCAGAACCCCTAGAACCATCAAAACCACCAGAACCATCATGACCATAGAGAACCATCAGAACCACTAGAACCCTCACAGCCATCAGAACCATGAGAAACATCAGAACCAGTAGAACCATCAGAACCATCATGACCATCAGAACCAGTAGAACCATCATGACCATCAGAATCATCATGACCATCAGAACCATCATGACCATCAGAACCAGTAGAACCATCATGACCATCAGAACCATCAGAACCATCATGACCATCAGAACCATCATAACCATCAGAACCATCATGACCATCAGAACCATCATGACCATCAGAACCATCATGACCATCAGAACCATCATGACCATCAGAACCAGTAGAACCATCATGACCATCAGAACCTTTCCTCTGGCGGATCCAGGAGGTCCCAGTCAGACCACCAGGCGTACTGGGCTCACTGGGTGATCTCTCAGCTCCCTGCCCTTCTGGGTGAAGGTGAATTTGCTCCCTGTGTCGGTCTGGTCACATGGTCCTGTCTGGTCACATGGTCATGCCGCCATGGCTCTTTCAGGGCGCGGTGGCAAGGAAAGTGTCTCAGAAGATGAAAGCGGGCCCCCCCCCCCCCCCGCACCCCAGACCCCCGTTCCCCGCGGTGTTTGCCCCCGCCCAGCGTGCGCATGTACGGACAAGAAAATCCCTGTTATGTTGTCTTGTGGCACTTTGTCGCCAGCAGCGACGCCCGCATGGGGAATGTCTCGCTCGCCCACCAAGCCCCCGGGAGAGGGAGGGTGTGTGTGTGTGTGTGTGTGCCAGCCACTCTTAGTGTGTGTTTCAGTGTGTGTGTGTGTATCTCAGTGTGTGTCTTGGTGTGTGTGTGTGTCTGGTGAGTTTGTGTTGGAGTAGATGTGTAAACGTGTAAATTGACATAGTGTGCGTGTGTGTGTGTCGGTGAGAATACTTCTCGTGTGTGTGTCGGGGTCCTGCGGGCCCTCAGTAGTCCGGGGGCCCCTGGGATCCAAGGAGCTTCCTGCCGCTTCATCGGCCTGTTTACCTGACCTCTGACCTCTGACCAATCCACAGGGAAACCTTCACTTTTCAAGCGCTGGGTGTTTGAACTATAAACTAAACTGTTGGACTGTAGGACTGGTTCTGTTCTTTGTTGTAGGACTGGTTCTGTGTTGTAGGACTGGTTCTGTTCTGTGTTGTAGGACTGGTTCTGTTCTATGTTGTAGGACTGGTTCTGTTCTATGTTGTAGGACTGCATTCTGGTTCTGTGTTGTAGGACTGGTTCTTTGTTGTAGGACTGGTTCTGTGTAGCAGGACTGGTTCTGATATCTTCCATGTTCCAGGACTGCGGTCTGGTCCTGCAGCCAGAGAAGCCCTGCGGTCTGGAGCCGGTCTCTGGACCCCCAAGCCTCCGGACCGGATCTCCGGACCCTCCTAGACCCTGCACCTCTGGGGCCGAACCCGGTACACGCTAGTTAGCCTAGTGTGTGTCTGTCTGTCATAGTTAATCATAATACTGACGGTACACACACTGAACACACATGTTCACAGTGTGTGTGTGTGTGTGTGTGTGTGTGTGTGTGTGTGTGTGTGTGTGTGTGTGTGTGTGTGTGTGTGTGTGTGTGTGTGTGTGTGTGTGTGTGTGTGTGTGTGTGTGTGTGTGTGTGTTTGAGTGAGACAGGCCGTTGGGTCGTCCCTTGCCTCAGCTGTGCTGATAATCGAACATGTGATTGGCGGGAGGTTGCCTGGCGACCAGACGACTGTTACCACCCCGTGGTTGGACGCCTGCATCTTCAGGCCTGTCTGTCCGGGCGTAAGGTGAGGAGGCCAGGGGGTCCGCACACAGCAGGGGGGCCTAGCACCCAGCAGGGGCCTCGTTTAAAACATATTTTTTAATGAATTTTTTAATGAATTTTTAAATGAATTTAGGTATTTGTCTCATGGTTCAGAATGCTAATAAAACTCACAAAGCTGAACAGGTCTGATGGTACTCCCTGCTAAATGAACCGGAGTGGACATCTGGTTCCCTGATGCTGTCTCCTTGTCTCCTTGTCTCCTCCCCCCTCAGCTGCTGTTCATCGGGGACTCCACCAACCGAGGGATCATGTACTTCCTGATGGAGAGGGTGAACTCCACGCTGCAGGATTGGGAGAAGGCCCACAGGACGCTCCTCTACGGCCACCTCAACCAGGGCCGCACCCACGTGGGATACTCCTACTACCCCCAGTTCTGGCTGGAGGAGAGAGCCAGACCCACCTTCCAGCACGCCCTGGAGCAGCTGCTGGCCAGGTGAGGCTCCTCACACACATCTGGTCACACCTGGACACACCTGGAGCAGCTGTTGGCCAGGTGAGGCTCCTCACACACACCCGGACACACTTAGAGCAGCTGTTGGCCAGGTGAGGCTCCTCACACACACCTGGACACACCTGGACACACCTGGAGCAGCTGTTGGCCAGGTGAGGCTCCTCACACACACCCGGACACACCTAGAGCAGCTGTTGGCCAGGTGAGGCTCCTCACACACACCTGGACACACCTGGAAAGCAGACACATCTGGACACAGACAGACCGCTGACAAATGCCAGGTGTTGACATGAAGAAGGGTTGGACATTTGTGGTTTGAAGGATGGGCAGGTCGCAGGTTCTGTTCTAAAGACTTGTAGAATTGCGACATGTTGTTGCTTGACAATGATGTTCTCCAAACCTCCTCCCTCAGGTCTCGGCCTCTCTCCAACTCCCAGCAGACCACCCTGGTGGTGGGGGGGGTCCAGTGGCTCCGGACGCGCCACCTACGGACCATTAAGGAGGTGCTAGAGAGGTGACTAAGGCGAGGACTAGGTGTTTTATGTGATAGGGAGCAATTTGAGTCCATATTCTCACAATAACATGCATTTCCAAAACTTGCTGCATCTCATATTTGAAGCAGGATCTGATGTGTGTGATTAGCGGTTACAAGCCGTTTTGAGAATCTGCCTCTTCTTAGATCACAAGTGGGCGTGTCCACCTAGATGTATGCTGGATAGATCAGTCTACCAGTCTACCCAATGGACTGTAGCAGACATTGCTCATCTATCCGTCATACATCTAGGTGGACACGCCCACTTGTGATGTCGGAAGAGGCAGATTTTCAAAACGGCCTGTAACGGCTAATCACACTCACACCTGGTGGTATAATATGTCACCTTTAACCCTGTGTCCCTCCTGCGTCTCCTCGGCTGCCGTCCAGAGAGTCCCTGGAGAACATCACGGTGGTGATCAAGACTCTCGGCATCGGCTTCCATCTCCCTGCTCACGGCCTCCGGTCGCTCAGCCAGGTACCTTCAGTCCAGCACTCTGAGACCTTCTGTGTGACGGATTCTACCAACACCTGCTAACTACCAGGGCTGTTGGACCACAGTAGTCCTGCTCTATGGGCCTTATTCAGTCAGCGGCCATCTTGGCTCCATCTTGGTTCCATCCTGGGTCCATCTTTATTCCGTCTTTGTTCCATCCTGGCGACCATCTTGGTTCCAAACGCTAGCAGGCTGATGAAACTGAAAGCCTGTTAGTGTTTGGAACCAAGATAGCCGCCAAGATGGAGCCAAGATGGCCGCTAGCTGTGTCCGGTCTGCTCTCTCAGCAGCTCAGTGTATCTCTGTACCGTCTCCTCGTCTCCCTGCAGCGGGAGATTCAGGAGCTCCACCGGGAGAACCAGGCCGTCGTGGCGGAGGCCCGGAGGCTGAGGTACGAGGTGCTGGACACCTTCCAGATCACCATGGGCCGCTACAGGGACTTCCTGCCCGGACACTGCGCCTGCCACTTCCATAAGGTACGGGGGTGGGTGGGTGTTGGTGTTTACGTGTAGTGTGTGTGTGTGTGTGTGTGTGTGTGTGTGTGTGTGTGTGTGTGTGTGTGTGTGTTTGTCTGTGTGTGTGTGTGTGTGTGTGTTTTTGTCTGTGTGTGTGTTTGTGGGTGCGGGTGTGCCGTGTGGGTGTAGGTTTGTTTGTGTGGGTGTGTACGGGTGTGGGTGTAGGTGTTAGCTTGTGTGTGTGTGTGTGTGTGTGTGTGTGTGTGTGTGTGTGTGTGTGTGTGTGTGTGTGTGTGTGTGTGTGTGTGTGTGTGTGTGTGTGTGTGTGTGTGTGTGTGTGTGTGTGGGTACATGTGTGTGTACGTGTGTGTGTGGGTACATGTGTGTACCCACTCAGGGGCCTCCAACGTCCAGACGTTATTGAAGGGAACGTCTTCCAGACCGCCACTCTAACCATGACTGTGTCCTCACTCCGCGCAGGTGGAGAAACGGGTACAGGCCCCTGGGCCCCTGAGGGCCCGGACTGGCCCCCCCTACGGCTCCAACGGGACCTGGGCCGGCACCGGGCCCCCGAGCGGAGCGGGCCCCCGAGCCCCCTCCTCCTCGTACCATGTGGAGGGCCCGGTGAACGCCGTGTACTCTGAGATCCTGCTGAGCCGCCTCTGTCCCGGGACCCCCCCCTGAGGAGGAGACCCCTCTGAGGAGGAGGCGCAGACCGCTGAGGAGGAGGAGGAGGAGACCCTGCTGAGGAGGAGGAGACCCCACTGAGGAGGAGGAGGAGACCCCACTGAGGAGGAGGAGACCCCACTGAGGAGGAGGAGACCCCGCTGAGGAGGAGGAGACCCCACTGAGGAGGAGGAGGAGACCCCACTGAGGAGGAGGAGGAGACCCCACTGAGGAGGAGGAGACCCCGCTGAGGAGGAGGAGACCCCGCTGAGGAGGAGGAGACCCCACTGAGGAGGAGGAGACCCCGCTGAGGAGGAGGAGACCCAGACCGCTGAGGAGGAGGAGACCCCCCTGAGGAGGAGGAGACCCCCCTGAGGAGGAGGAGGAGACCCCACTGAGGAGGAGGAGGAGACCCCACTGAGGAGGAGGAGACCCCACTGAGGAGGAGGAGGAGACCCCCCTGAGGAGGAGGAGACCCTGCTGAGGAGGAGGAGACCCCGCTGAGGAGGAGACCCCGCTGAGGAGGAGACCCCACTGAGGAGGAGGAGACCCCACTGAGGAGGAGGAGACCCCACTGAGGAGGAGGAGGAGACCCCACTGAGGAGGAGGAGACCCCACTGAGGAGGAGACCCCACTGAGGAGGAGGAGGAGACCCCACTGAGGAGGAGGAGACCCCACTGAGGAGGAGGAGGAGACCCCGCTGAGGAGGAGGAGGAGACCCCACTGAGGAGGAGGAGACCCCACTGAGGAGGAGGAGACCCCACTGAGGAGGAGGAGGAGACCCCACTGAGGAGGAGGAGACCCCACTGAGGAGGAGACCCCGCTGAGGAGGAGGAGACCCCACTGAGGAGGAGACCCCGCTGAGGAGGAGGAGACCCCACTGAGGAGGAGGAGACCCCACTGAGGAGGAGGAGGAGACCCCACTGAGGAGGAGGAGGAGGAGACCCCGCATTCAGTCCCATCAGCCTGCTAGCGTTTGGAACCAAGATGGCCGGTCCGCTGTCAGCAGCTCAGCCCAAAGAAGCGTCTCCCTGTATCATCTCCTCATTGACTCACCGCTGAGCTACGACTCGACGGCCAATCAGGAGCTGAGGACCACACCATGTGACCCGGCCGCGGGAAGGGGCGTGGTTTAATGCTGGGGGGGGGGGGGGGGGCGTGGTCTAACGCCACGAGGCGCGCTGAGACGAGACGCGGCCGTCGTTAACCGGTCCGACTGACCGAAGAACCGCTCCATCATCGGAACACTGAAGACCCCTTCCTGTCCTTTGCACCCCAGCTCTCATTGGACGACTGAACGGAGACGGAGCCTGGTGAGGGGGGGGGGTCAAGGTCAGCGGGCTGACCTCTGACCCCTGACCCTGAGCTGCTGCTGAAGGAGTTCTGAGGATTTGTCGTCATACCGTACCCGAGAGACGGACTGATCAGCATGTGGAGCTCGTACAGCCCATCTCATACCTCAGCCCTTATAACAGTAGAGATCTTAGATCTTATCATGTCAGCCAAGGGGTTTATACTGCAAATATTATCAATATATAGAGAGATTATTGCTATATTGTCTATATTTTTACACGGATCATAATCGTGCCTATTTTCTTATATATATTGTGTGTGTGTGTGTGTGTGTGTGTGTGTGTGTGTGTGTGTGTGTGTGTGTGTGTGTGTGTGTGTGTGTGTGTGTGTGTGTGTGTGTGTGTGTGTGTGTGTGTGTGTGTGTGTGTGTGTGTGTGTGTGTGTGTGTCCACAGATCTAGCCAAGCTGCCTCACCATTTTAAATCAGGGCCAAACCTTTTCTGTTTCAGCTTCTTATTAAAACATGTCTGCACTATTAGATTTTATATTTTATTTATCTAATTACTTTAATCTTCCTTTTTATTTGTCTGTAAACTGTCTTCCTGTTAATGTATTAAACGTGACCCTGCCTGTGTAACGCACTATGGAGCTGCAATATTCATAAATAAGTCTTCCATTAACGTGTGTGTGTTTTTGTCTGGATGTACGGGTGTGTGCATTCACAAGACCATCATCACTTTTGAAGTAAATGTTTATTAAAGCGTTTAACGAGCCTCGGTCGGTCGTCTCGTTAACTCGTTCGGTTCATTCATAGCTAACCTCCCGGCTCACCGTGCCGTCCTGAGCGGTGACGTCGCACTCCGGGCCCACGTCTCAGACCTGGTCTCACCTCCATGCTCCTCCCGGGTCCAGGGAGGAACCTGCTCATGCTCCTCACTCCGCGTCTCCCCCCACAGAGGCGGGTCGTGCTGAGCCTCTCATCCTCTCATCGTTTTATTATCGCCACGTTGCGTTCTGAGTCGTGAGGTTTTATTAACGTCAGCGTCGCGCCGCGTCGCGTCGCGGTGAAGCCTATAGGACTCTGACCATCAGGAGGTCCATGGACCAGAACCTGCAGGAGCTCAGAGGAGGCCATGGAGAGAGTCGTCCACCCCTGCACCCTGCACCTCCTCCTCCTCACCGTCTTCCCCCTCTACTGCCAGGCCAGCTGGATGTGAGTTCGGATCCGGATTTTTATTTGTTTCACCAGTTTATCCACCAGACAGGCCCTCCAAACGCACCTCTTCAAGGCTGCTTTCACCTCATAACCTCCTTCCCTTCTCTCTCCTTACTCCTTTTAGCTATTTCTAACTATTTTTAACTACCTATTTTTGATTTTTAGCTGCCTATATTAGGTTATTCGATTCTATCTTTTTTTTATTTGTTATATACGTCATATACGTTATTATTAGGCCTAAATCATTTTATTTTGTGTTCACTCTGTAAAGCGTCTTTGAGTATTTAGAAAAGCACTATATAAGTCTAATGCATTATTATAATTATAATTATTATTTATATTCATACGAAAGATGATTAGGCCCACATGGGATTTCTTTTTTATGATCTCAGAAGTCATAATTCTGACTTTAAACTCATAATTCTCACTTTATTCTCAGAACAAAAAAAAAAAAATCACAAGTGGCCCTAATCCTCTTTCGTATATTTATGTAGTTTTTTTTTTTTTCTAATTATTTTTGTTTAAATAATTGTATAATTATATATACAATTATTATTATTAAAAAATTTTTTTTTTTATAATCTTCGGTGGGCAGGGGTGCCTGCTTCACTAGTTCCCGTCCCCGTGGATGCGTGTTGATTTCTCGCGTGTGTTCCAGGTGGCTCGGGCTCAGCTCGGCGGGGGTTGCCGAGCAGCGGGGCTGCTCCGACCTACCGTTCTCCCGCGCGCAGAAGGAGCTGTGCCGGAAGCGACCGTTCCTCCTTCCCGCCGTGCAGGCCGGCGCGCGCCTCGGCCTCGCGGAGTGCCAGTCGCAGTTCAAGCATGAGCGCTGGAACTGCACGATCTCTAAAGACTTTAAAGACTTTAAGGACTCGAAAGACTCCAAGGGGTCTAGGAGATATAAAGACTCTAAGGGGTCCAAAGGGTCTAGAGACTATACAGATTCGAAAGACTTGAAGGGGTCTAAAGACCATAAGGTCTCTAAAGACTCTAAAGTGTCCAGGGACTATACAGACTCTAAAGACCATAAGGACTCTAAAGACCAGAAGGACTCTAGGGACCAGAAGGACTCTAGAGACCAGAAGGACTTCTCTGTGTTCGGTTACGAGCTAACCAGCGGTAAGTGATTTATACTTAAGCTAACATCGGTAGCGTTGTCTTCGTGCTCTGTTATTTTGGGAGATATACTGTATATTTAATATATCTAATGGTCCGAATGAAAACTAAAATAAAGACAAGATATTTAATATTTAGCTAATCAACTTGAACAATTTTAACAAAGAAATTTAATTTAGATTTATATATTTATGTATTTGTATAAAATATATATCTTGTGTGGATTATATATTCTATTTTAAACAAAGTAAATTAACCATATTGTTAATATGCTTTTGAAAAAATATATAAATTAATGAAACATAATATATTAGCCTATAAAACTGTTAACCGTGAAATAGTAGAAAGTGAAATAGTAGCTGTAATTGTGAACACTATCTATATAATGTTATATAAATTATATAATGATAAATGATAAATGATATAAATTATATTATTGAATTTAAATTAAATGTTTTTATTTATTTACAATGTATTTATTTTGTAAAGTTATTGTTCTGTCATTATTCAAAGCATTTGATTTGTTGGTTATTTGTTGGTTTGTTTCCTCAAGAGAGCTTTTCTGGTTAAAACTGGATTTGTTATCACAACACCATAAGATCCACCCAGATAAAGACCTAATGAGACGAGTGTGTGTGTGTGTGTGTGTGTATGTGTGTGTGTGTGTGTGTGTGTGTGTGTGTGTGTGTGTGTGTGTGAAGGCACCAAGGAGTCCGCCTTCATCCACGCGGTGATGGCCGCGGGGCTGGTCCACGCCATCACGCGCGCCTGCAGCCAGGGCGCCATGGCCGAGTGCGGCTGCGACGCCAGCCTGCAGGGCCCGGGTTCTCCACCGGGGAACCTGCAGGGCCCGGGTTCCTCTGCTGGTCTGCAGGACCCGGGTTCTCAACCGGGGAACCTACAGGGCCCGGGTTCTCCACCGGGGAACCTGAAGGTCCCGGGTTCTCCGTCAGGGAACCCGAAGGTCCCGGGTTCCTCTGCTGGTCTGCAGGGCCCGGGTTCCACCGCGGGGAACCTGCAGTCCCTGGGTTCCACCGCGGGGAGCCTGCCGTCTCTGGGTTCCCCCCTGGAGGGCTGGCACTGGGGCGGCTGTTCGGACCACACCCGCTTCGCCACCTGGTTCAGCCGCCAGTTCCTGGACGGCCCCCCGGGCAACACCTCGTCGCCACGGGCAACGAGCCACGCCCTGCTGGCCGTGAACCAACACAACAGCGACGCCGGGCGGCAGGTGAGGAGGAACGCGACGCAGGGACACTAATCCTGTTCTATGTTCCTTAGTGCAAATTTCCCCACTGTGGGACTAATAAAGGATTATCTTAACTTATCTAGACAGAACCACGATGACTGACGGGCTCCGTGTTCCTCTCCCAGGCCGTCGACAGAACCATGGTGACGGACTGCCGTTGCCACGGCGTGTCCGGCTCCTGCGCGGTGAAGACCTGCTGGCGGTCCCTGGCCCCGTTCGAGCGCGTGGGGGCGGTTCTGAAGGAGCGCTTCGAGAACAGCGTGGAGGTCCTGCAGCGCTTCGCCCGGCAGAAGGTCCGCCGCAAGGACAAGGTGAGCCGCCGCGTGCCGCTGGAGCGGGACCGCCTCCTCTACCTCCACAAGTCGCCCAACTACTGCCTGGAAGACCCGGGGCGCGGCAGCCTGGGCACCCGCGGCCGGACCTGCAGCCGGACCTCCCGCGGGGCGGACGGCTGCGGCCTGCTGTGCTGCGGGCGCGGCTACAACACCAGGGTGGTGCGGCACGTCACGCGCTGCGCCTGCAAGTTCGTGTGGTGCTGCTACGTGCGCTGCCGTCGCTGCGAGAGCATGACGGACATACATACCTGTAAATGACCGACACACATACACACCTGTAAATGACCGACACACACACACACCTGTAAATGACTGACACACACACCTGTAAATAACCACCTGTAAACGACCGACATACACACCTGTAAATAACCATCTGTAAATGACCGACGTACACACCTGTAAATGACCTCACACACCTGTAAATGACCGACATACACACCTGTAAATGACTGATACACACACCTGTAAATGACCTCACGCACGCCTGTAAATGACCTCACGCACACACCTGTAAACGACTGACAGACACACCTGTAAATAACTTCATACACTCCTGTAGATAACCTCATACACACCTATAAATGACCGACACACACACCTGTAAATAACTTCATATACTCCTGTAGATAACCTCACAAACACACCTGTAAATAACGAGACTCTGTGCCTTTCTCCTCTCTCGCCCTCTGACTCATTTCAAACGAGGTCTGCAAAACAAGACACACGTTTTGCAAAAGGATTTTAAGACGGAGTCTTTCTTGAAAGCTCCCTTGTCCACCTGTTGTTGGACAGGTATCATGCCTCTGGAGCGATACATAACGGATCAGGGTCTTTATTGAAACGTGAATGTGTGAACACATGACTCATGGACTCACATGGACAGAGCGAGAGGACTTCATGAGCTAACTGTGTGTGACAGGAAGTGACGAAGTGAAGGGCTCGTGCTTCTCTAGGATGTCCTGGTTTTTATGGTGTTTAGGAATGTTGTGGCAATTTATTAAACACACTTTCTCAATTTAACTTTTCCCTTTCCATGTCCACTGCGATATACAGTTATTAAAGTAAATTTAATTGATATCAAAATTGTAAAAGGACATCAATTAAATCCATTACTCAGAGCACACTGGAATACATTTGAACAATTAGTTAAAATAAATATTTAGTGACTCGTTGGTTTAAAGGATTCCGTCCGCTCAGATCCATTCTCTCTGTGCCTTGCGTATCAGTGAGATCTTCTCCCTCCCGCTCATAAAAGCATGACGCCTGTAAATCACAGAACCCCCCCGCTCTGGGTCCCCAGAGACCCTGCCTCTCCGGGGGTCTCTGGTGGACCACCACACCCCTGGTCCGCTCCCCGCGGGCCGAGGGGAACGGAGAGACTTGGCAGCGGCGTGTTAAATACCGCTTCTTCCTCCTACCGTCTCCTCAACAAAGACCCCTCTAATAGTGGTATTAGGGAACGGAGAGGGGAGGGGGGCTACAGACCGGTCCTACCAGGACCAGGACCCGGACTACAGACCGGTCCTACCAGGACCAGGACCAGGGCTACAGACTGGTCCTACCAGGACTAGGACCTGGACTACAGACCGGTCCTACCCAAACCAGGACCTGGGACTACAGACTGGTCCTACCAGGACTAGGACCTGGGACTACAGACCGGTCCTACCCAAACCAGGACCAGGACTACAGACTGGTCCTACCCAGACCAGGACCTGGACTACAGACCGGTCCAACCCAGACCAGGACCCGGACTACAGACTGGTCCTACCCAGACCAGGACCTGGACTACAGACCGGTCCTACCAGGACCAGTACCAGGACTACAGACCGGTCCTACCCAAACCAGGACCTGGACTACAGACTGGTCCTACCGAGACCAGGACCTGGACTACAGACTGGTCCTACCCAGACCAGGACCAGGACTACAGACTGGTCCTACCCAGACCAGGACCAGGACTACAGACCGGTCCTACCCAAACCAGGACCTGGACTACAGACTGGTCCTACCCGGACCAGGAACAGAACTACAGACCAGTTATACCCGGACCAGGACCTGGACTACAGACCGGTCCTACCTAGACTAGGACCCGGACTACAGACTGGTCCTACCCAGACCAGGACCTGGACTACAGACCGGTTCTACCCAGACCAGGATCAGGACTACAGACTGGTCCTACCCAGACCAGGACCTGGGACTACAGACTGGTCCTACAGAGAGCAGGGCCTGGGACAACATACCAGTCTTACGCAGACCAGGACCCGGGACTACAGACTGGTCCTACCCAGACCAGGGCCTGGGACTACAGGCTGGACCTACCTAGATCAGGGCACGGGAGTACAGACCGGTCCTATACTGCTTATTGCACAGTACTTCCTGGTGTGATGATACTGTGACAAGGACGCTGATGTGACCACGTTCTCCTTCACCTCTTCTGTGAGATCCGCTTGATCCGTCACTCATGTCTCTGAGTGGATCTATCTGTTGTGGACGTTCTGTTTGTGTGGTCGTCCCGGGAGACCAGGCGACTGGTGCTGACCTCGACCCGGACTCAGATCTGAAGTCATGACATGGCAGATTCTCTCAGGATGTGTGTGTGTGTGTGTGTGTGTGTGTGTGTGTGTGTGTGTGTGTGTGTGTGTGTGTGTGTGTGTGTGTGTGTGTGTGTGTGTGTGTGTGTGTGTGTGTGTGTGTGTGTGTGTGTGTGTGTGTGTGTGTGTGTGTGTGCGCGCGCGCGTGTGAGTGTCTTTACCCTCCAGGATATCCTGCTATTCTCCTCTTCACTGCCATGTGCTGACATCACATCTGCTGACACTCTGTCTGTGTCAGTCTGTGTTCTTCTTCATCTATTTACAAATGGTTAGCCTCATAGCATAATCGCCTAAGTCATATTTTAAGGTTAATCTTGTATTAAGCGTCAAAAGTTCCCAAGTCAAATAGCTGACTTAGGCAGATAGTGATTATGTTATGTAAAAAGCACTCTGATTGGTTTAGGATATAGCCAATGGGGCACAGTGAATCAGCAGTGTTAGGAGAGGTTAGATATCACAATTTGATAGATATGACTTACGCAATTATGTTTTGAGGCTAAGGATATACAACGCTCACGTATCATTTATTAGCATATACAATCTTAATAGATCCTTTATTCAATATTTAAGAGTTTGCATAACCTTTTTCCAAACTGAGTCGTATAAATGTGATCATTCCTAATAAAATCATGATTGAATACCACCTTTAATGTCACATCTATGCAACATGTTCATCATCATGGTGTCGGAGTGCTGATAATAATCAGGTCTCAGCAGAAGAGGAGCAGGATGTCAGCTCAGAACCTTGGTCCGCAGTAAAGGTCTCCCCCCAGAGGAACCTTATCTGGGGAGGAAGGGGGTCCTGGGGTCTCCGGGGGGGCCGAGTACAAGAAACGACGCAACCAGAAAAGGAAGTGAGTTACAAAAGGGCCGTTGAAGAACCCCCCCCCCCCAGAGCTCAGACTGGACCAGACCAGAGAGGGGCACAGGCCACGTCAGAGCTCAAAGAGGACCAGACCAGAGGAGACCTCGTCAGAGCTCAGGGAGGACCTGACAAGAGAGGGGCACAGACCACGTCAGAGCTCAGACTGGACCAGACCAGAGAGGAGACCTCGTCAGAGCTCAGGGAGGACCAGACCAGAGAGGAGACCTCGTCAGAGCTCAGGGAGGACCAGACCAGAGAGGAGACCTCGTCAGAGCTCAGGGAGGACCAGACCAGAGAGGAGACCACGTCAGAGCTCAAACTGGACCAGAGAGGAGACCACGTCAGAGCTCAGAGAGGACCAGCAAGACGCTCCCAGTCAGAGTGAGGGAAGCGAGTCTCATCTGATCCTTCCTGTGGCGCTCCATAGCGTTTCTCCACACACGGGAGTGCAGGCGGCGCTGAGAGGAGCTATGAAGACGGCTTCCTCCTGGCCAGGCTGGGGGCTCTGCCTGCTTCTGCTGCTGCAGCTGAGCCTCCAGACTACAGCCTCTGCAGACGCCCGTCAGGTAGGATCCTCTCTCATCCATTACTCAGATTCAGAGGTTTGAGGAACGTTAATCATCTTATGCTAAAAGGGATTGTATGGTTTTAAAATATATAGGTCCAACCTCCTTAGATGATAAACCTCCTCAGAATAAACCTCAGATTATAAACCTCCTCAGATGATAAACTTCCATAGATGGTAAACCTTCTCAGATGGTAAACCTTCTCAGATGTTAAACTCCTCAGATGATAAACCTCCTCAGATGATAAACCTTCTCAGATGTTAAACCTTCTCAGATGGTAAGCCTTCTCAGATGATAAACCTTCTCAGATGGTAAACCTTCTCAGATGTTAAACCTCATCAGATGTTAAAACTCCTCAGATGGTAAACCTCCTGAAATTATAAAACTCCTCAGATGGTAAACTTCCTGAAATTATAAAACTTCTCAGATGGTAAACCTCCTCAGATGGTAAACCTTCTCAGATGATAAACCTTCTCAGATGGTAAACATCAGATTTTAAACCACCTCAGATAGTAAACTTTCTCAAAGGCTAAACCTCAGATAATAAATCTTGGATAGTGAACCTCAGATGGTAAACCTTTTCAGATGGTATGATTCAAATCAAATCAAGCTAACGACTAGGCCTAGCGACTGAGGCTAACGAGTGATGGGGGTCTCCATCAGAAGACCCCCCACTAAACCCAGTGTGTGTGTGTGTGCAGGGTTTCTGTCCCTTCCAGAGACGTCTGAGTACTACGACCACGTGCTTAGACTGCAAAATGAGCTTTTTCTCCCAGATATGCCCCCCCGGCTACCGAATTACCAAGAAGCAGGACTGCAGGTGAGTCTCCAGACCCTCAGGGGTCTTTGTAGGATACTGAGATGGGCCTGGTCCTGGATGTACCGGGTAGTGGACAAACCTGGTGGCGATGAGTCTGGGGGGTCCTGGTACACGCAGGAGAATACCCCTGAGTGATGACATGGTGTACTGGTATACTGGGATACTATACCGGGATACTACTACTGTACCAGTACTATCCAGTACAATACAATAGAACAATACAATACAACTTTATTAATCCCACTAGGGGCAATTTGTTTGAGCAGCTTGTTGTACACACAGTAACATACAAGCAACAAATACACTTCCAGTATACTATACTAGAACACTACTACTGTACCAGTACTAACCAGTGTACTGTACTAGGATACTACTACTGTCCCTGTCCTAACTGGTCCAATCACTAACTGGTCCCAGTCCAAACTGGTCCCATTCCTAACTGGTGTGTGTGTTCAGGCGGCCTTTCACATATCTCCCGGGCTGCTCTTGGGACTGTTACCAGAATGTAGAGGAGCAGAGGTGCTGTCCCGGGTACTGGGGCCCGGACTGCATGGGTCAGTACCGTCATATTACATATTATATACATATTATGTATTATATATTAAATGGACTGTATGGGTCAGTACCTTCATATTATATATGATATATTATATAGACTGTATGGGTCAGTACTTTCATATTATATACTATATATTATATAGACTGTATGGGTCAGTACTTTCATATTATATATTATATAGACTGTATGGGTCAGTATCTTCATACTATATATTATATAGACTGTATGGGTCAGTACTTTCATATTATATATTATATATTATATAGACTGTATGGGTCAGTACTTTCATATTATATATTATATATTATATAGACTGTATGGGTCAGTACTTTCATATTATATATTATATAGACTGTATGGGTCAGTACCTTCATATTATATGCAGCTCTCCCTCCTGTCCCCCCCGAGAGACGACCTGAGGAACAAGACCTAGAGCCAGGGTTCACCTTAGTGAGTGCTTAGTGTTAGTGTTGGGGTTAGTAGTAGTAGTAGGGGAGAGGAGAGAGGAGAGAGGAGGTGAGGAGAGGAGAGAGGAGAGGGGGGAGAGGAGAGGGGGAGAGGAGGAGAGGAGAGGGAGAGGAGAGGAGGTGACGAGAGGGGGGAGAGGAGAGGGGGAGAGGAGAGGGGAGGAGAGAGAAGAGGGGATGAGAGCAAGGGGGCGGAGGAGAGAGGAGAGGGGGGTGAGGAGAGGGGGGAGATAATAGGGGGAGAGGAGGAGAGGAGAGGAGAGGAGGTGAGAGGGGGAAAGGAGACAAGAGGGTGAGGAGATGAGAGGTGAGGAGGTAAGAGGGGGAGAGGAGAGGTGAGGAGCTGAGAGGGGGAGAGGAGAGAGGAGAGGGTGAGGAGAGGGAGAGGAGGGGAGGAGGAGAGGAGAGAGGAGAGAGACAGCAGCAGAGGAAGGAAGTGGTGTAGGAGGAACGCTGGCTCAGGTCCTCTGGGGCAGCTGGAGTTTTCACAGACAACAACAGCCTTGGCGGTTCCACCGGGTTGGGACATCGCTGTGGTCGTCGTGGTGAGGTCAGAGTGTAGGGACCACGAGGTTAGCTACATTTAGCTGAACTAGCTCAGTGTAGCCTCAACGTCCGACGCACAGGACAGACGTCAGCAACTTTACATTCAACACAGCATTCAACAGTCAACAACATGTGGACGTTGATGTTGTTATAAAGCTTGGAGTGAATGGTCCCGGTTATTTTTAGGCCCCTTTCTTACTGTAATGTCTTTCATCTTCCTGTAACATCTTCTGTCTTCCTGTATTGTTTCCTACTTCCTATGATGCCTTCCTTCATCCTGTAACGTCTTCTGTCTTCCTGTCACATCTTCTGTCTTCCTGTAATGTCTTCCTACTTCCTGTTACATCTTCCTACTTCCTGTGACGTCTTCCTACTTATTGTGACGTCTTCCTACTTCCTGTCCCGTCAGAGTGTCCTGAGCGAGCTAAGCCGTGTAACGGCAACGGAGTCTGTTCTGACGGAATGGGGGGAAATGGAACCTGTAGTTGTCAGGTAAATGTACACACGTATAAAACATGTCATATGTTGTGTTATCTTTTGTTTTGTGTATTTTATGTAATGCTCATTGCAGCAATCACTTCAGATCAACATTATCTGAAATTGTGACTGGGCGTGTGTGTTTGAATTTGTGTGTGTGTGTGTGTGTGTGTGTGTGTGTGCATGTGTGAGTGTGTGTGTGTGTGTGTGTATATGTGTGTGGGTGCCTGTGTGAGCGTGCCTGTGTGTGTGTGTGTGTGTGTGTGTGTGTGTATGTGTGTGGGTGCCTGTGTGTGTGTGTGTGTGTGTGTGTGCCTGTATGTGTGTGAGTGCCTGTGTGCATGTGCGTGCGTGTGTGTGTATGTGTTCCTGTGCGTGTGTGCGTGCCTGTGTGTGTGTTTGTGTGCATGCCTGTGTGGCTGTGTGTGTGTGTGTGTGTGTGTGTGTTTTGTGTGTTCAGGATGGATTTGCAGGAACTGCCTGTGAGGACTGCTCACCCAACAGATACGGTCCGGACTGCCGCTCAGGTAGCTCCTCCCTCCTCCTCCCCCTCTGCTCCTCACCCCTCTGCTCCTCACCCCTCTGCTCCTCTCTCCTCACCCTCCTCTCACCTCCACTCCGCTGCGTGTGTCCATGTGTTCACCCTCTCCTCTGTCTCCATGGCGACACCTGCGGGGGTCAGAGTGCAGGTGTGTGCACGGCGTGTGTAACAGCGGCCTGCGGCGGGACGGGTCGTGCACCTGCTTCTCCGGGTACAAAGGCCCCGCCTGCGACCAAGGTAGGACCTCCTCCACCTCACCTCCGCACAGGAAGCTGGCCCTGGCCAACGTCCTGCCCCCCAGACCGCACCCACTTCTGCATCCACCTCCGCTGAAACCACACCCACTTCTACATCCTACACCTCACCTGAAACCACACCCACCTCTGCTGAAACCACACCCACTTCTGCATCCACCTCTGCTGAAACCACACCCACTTCTACATCCACCTCTGCTGAAACTACAACCACTTCTACATCCTACATCTCACTTGAAACCACACCCACCTCAGCTGAAACCACACCCACTTCTGCATCCACCTCTGCTGAAACCACACCCACTTCTACGTCCACCTCCGCTGAAACCACACCCACTTCTACATCCACCTCATCTGAAACCACACCCACCTCAGTTAAAACCAAACCCACTTCTATGATGATGTATGAACTCATAACTAATGATGTATTAATTCCTCTCTCATGTATTAACTCCTCTGTGATGTATTTATCCTCTCTCATGTATTAACTCCTCTGTGATGTATTAACTCCTCTCATGTATTGACTCCTCTCAAATGTATTAACTCCTCTCTCATGTATTGACTCCTCTCAAATGTATTAACTCCTCTGTGATGTATTAACTCCTCTCTCATGTATTGACTCCTCTCAAATGTATCAACTCCTCTCTGATGTATTAACTCCTCTCTCATGTATTGACTCCTCTCTCATGTATTAACTCCTCATGTATTGACTCCTCTCTCATGTATTAACTCCCCAGAGCTCCCTGACTGCGTGGCACTGAGCTGCGGGCTGAACTCCGTTTGCAGGGAGGAGGCTGCGACGGGCCGGCTGGTCTGCCAGTGCGCCGTCGGATACCAGCAGTCTGGGGACCAGTGCACCTGTACGTCCTCCTGACCCCTGACCCCTGACCCGGGGGTCAGCCCCACCTTCTATACATTGTGTCTTCATTATTCTCTAAATTCCAATGCAGCGTTCTGATGTGTGTTTGAGTCCGGCAGGAAAACTGGGATTTAATTCTCGTCTCCTTCCAAGCAAATCCATATTTTATTTGTTTAGTAAGAATGCCTAGATCGTCTCCACGTTGTTAACGCTAAGGGTCCGTGTGCCAGTTATTAAAGACTTATTAATTACTTATTAATTTCACAGGAATGTGTTTTGGGCCCAGCCTGCAGGGCTACCCAGTCTAAGATCGTAATCCTAGTGTCGTGTTAACCCCTCTAACCACGCCCTCCCGTCCCCGGCAGCCATCAACCCCTGCCTGCAGCGGCCGTGCCACGCCCTGGCCGCCTGCGCCCACACCGGCCCCGCCCAGCACGTGTGCGCCTGCCCCGCCGGCTACGAGGGCGACGGACACGTCTGCTCCCCCGTGGACCCCTGCCAGAAGGACCAGGCCGGCTGCTCCGCACAGACCGCCCGCTGTGTGTACGACGGGCCCGGGGCCGTAAGTCTGACCCCAGATCAGTGTGTACGAGGGGCCCGGGGCCGTAAGTCTGACCCCAGATCAGTGTGTACGAGGGGCCCGGGGCCGTAAGTCTGACCCCAGATCAGTGTGTACGAGGGGCCCGGGGGCCGTATGTCTGACCCCAGATCAGTGTGTACGAGGGGCCCGGGGGCCGTAAGTCTGACCCCAGATCAGTGTGTACGAGGGGCCCGGGGGCCGTATGTCTGACCCCAGATCAGTGTGTACGAGGGGCCCGGGGGCCGTAAGTCTGACCCCAGATCAGTGTGTGTACGAGGGGCCCGGGGCCGTATGTCTGACCCCAGATCAGTGTGTACGACGGTGGTGGGCTGGTCCTTCAGAGGTACAGGTCTGTACTCTGAGTTCTCGATCGGTGTTCAGGGTCTGTACTTTCTGAGTTCTCTCCCAGTCAACCTGAATACATGTCAGCCTATTGACCCGTTACCACGGAGCCGTCCTCGTGGGGCAGACCGTGTCGCTCTCGACACTGATCCTAGATCTGCTCCTCTCGGGTGACAGGGGTAGTAGACTCAGCGAGTTCAGATCACAGACTGAACACGGCGACGCCTCTGTGGAAACAGGGTCTACTGTGCATTGCCACGCTTTGTTACCTCCTGAGCGAGGGTGCATGAACACGACCCCAGCACGGGGGGCCTGTTCCTCCAGGAGCTAACAGGGGGACCCCCCCCCGCTGTGATCCTCTCTATGTCGTGTTCAGTCCCACTGCGAGTGTCTCCCTGGGTTCCACCAGCTCGACCACGCCCTCCGCTGTCACCTGAAGGACGCCTGCACGCCGGACGCCTGCCACAAGAAGGCCAACTGCACCACGGTCCAGCCCGGAGTCGCTCAGTCAGTCAGCCGCTCACCTCGCTCACACGCTCACCTCGCTCACACGCTCACCTCGTTCACACGCTCATCTCAGTCACACGCTCACCTCATTCACTCACTCATCCCATTCACTCGCTCATCCCATTCACGCGCTCACCTCAGCCACATATCAAATATACATTCTTCCTGTTTATGTGTGTTTTCATGTCCAACGTAATCCTACGTTTGGCTCTGAACTACGACTGGAGTCCTCTTCACAACATCACCTCATGTCTTCACCTCATGCCCCTCCTCCACCCAGGTGCACCTGCCCTGAGGGTTACCTTGGCAACGGCAAGGTGTGCTACGGCAACATCATGGAGCGGCTGAGGGACCTGAACACAGAACCGGGCGGCCAGTGGATGGGCCAGCTGACCGACGCCCTGACGCTCTTTGGTACGCCTCCACACGCGACACACGACACACGACACACGACACACAACACATCAGTGTCACGTGTCTGACGGCCGTGTGATGGTCCCTCTCTCAGGGTCGGTCTCCTGGCCCCTGGAGAACCTGGGCCCCTTCACCGTGTTCGTCCCCATCAACAGAGCGTTCCGCTTCACTCCGGTAAGAAGACGCGCTGAGACGCTTTTCAGTATCTTATCTCCTCTGTTTCGGTGAGTAAGTAAGTGCCTAAGAGGGGTGTGGGGGGGGGGGTAAGGGCAGAGGCTATGCAGAGTCCAGGTGAACTCTGAACAAGTGAATCGATGGTTAAGCAGGATTCTGATATCTGGTATAAATGGACACACCACCCTGCCGTGACCCTGCAGCCTGAGTGGTCGCTCCTCACCGCTCCCTGCTCTGTGTCTCCCGTCTCAGAGCAAGTCCCTCGTGGCGGACGCGGTGAAGGCTAAGTACCTGTGTAAGCTGCACATGGTTGCAGGTACCATGCCCCGGGACAGCCTGAAGAGGGTGGACGTGTACTACACACTGACCGGGAAGGCCGGGGAGATCGACAGCACCAGCACCGTAAGGCAGAGGGGCCTCGACCCCTCCATCACTTATTTACACTGACAGGGGCTGAAGGTCGGATCCCCGGGTTATAAAGAGCGTAAACTAAATGACTACAGACCTCCCCTCACTTTCTGCCCCCCCCCCCCCTACATTTCTCCCCCATTCAAAAGTCATCAACGCACTTGTGATTGACAGGCAAGCTCAAAATCAAAATCGGACCTTCAGAACCTTTCAAACCACACTCCCCAAAATGTATGATTATGATATTGGGTATGGACCTGATAGTGGGACTGGACCTGATGGGGGTCTGGACCTGATGGGGGGTCTGGACCTGATGGGGGTCTGGACCTGATGGGGGTCTGGACCTGATGGGGGGTCTGGACCTGATGGGGGTCTGGACCTGATGGGGGGTCTGGACCTGATGGGGGGTCTGGACCTGATGGAGGGTCTGGTGGGTCTGGACCTGATGGGGGGTCTGGACCTGATGGAGGGTCTGGACCTGATGGGGGGTCTGGTGGGTCTGGACCTGATGGAGGGTCTGGACCTGATGGAGGGTCTGGTGGGTCTGGACCTGATGGGGGGTCTGGTGGGTCTGGACCTGATGGAGGGTCTGGACCTGATGGGGGGTCTGGTGGGTCTGGACCTGATGGGGGGTCTGGTGGGTCTGGACCTGATGGGGGGTCTGGACCTGATGGAGGGTCTGGACCTGATGGGGGGTCTGGTGGGTCTGGACCTGATGGGGGTCTGGTGGGTCTGGACCTGATGGGGGGTCTGGTGGGTCTGGGGGCCTGGACCTGATATTGGTTCTGGACCTGATGGAGGGTCTGGTGGGTCTGGACCTGATATTGGGTCTTGACCTCCATCAGGAGGCTCAGAGTAAGATCCGACTCCGCGGGAGCAAGAAGAAGGTGGGGATCGTGGAGGCCGATGTCATCGCGTCCAACGGGATGGTCCACCTGATCAACAAACTGATGGAGAACATCCCGCCCACCGTGGACAGCGACACCCAGGTACGGGCGCGCGTGCACTCGTGTGTGTGTGTGTGTGTGTGTGTGTGTGTGTGTGTGTGTGTGTGTGTGTCTGTGTGTGTGTCTGCATGTGTGTGTGTGTGTGTGTGCGCATGTGTGTATGTGTTGTTGTGTGTTATTCCAAATTCACCAAGAGTGTTTATTTCCCAACAGGAGAATCTGATGAAGGTCATTTCCGACTATGGAAAGTTTTCCAAGTTCAAGGGTTTATTAGAGGTTTGTGTTTTTATCGCTTTTTATTTCATCTCCACATAACAGTCTGAACTTGTTACTGTAGCTTTAAATAATATGGATAATAGTCTGTCGGTCTAAAGGTCAACTTAACCAGTATTGTTATGCAGGGCAATTTGCGGAAATTGCTGCCGTTGTGATTCTGGCTCCCTCTCACATTCAATTATTGGAATGGGCTGCATGACTGAAAAGGACTAATGAGTAATAAAACATGAACTAAAACAAATTAACTAAAGGGATTCAGTGAGTTCTTCTCGCCAGATTTTTTTTTTGTTAAAACCACTATACTGGTCTTCATATTAACATCTATTTATATCTTCAGCATTTATATTATGAATATATTGTTTAATAGCAGAGTAAAAGTAAGCGAGACATTGTACACCTGTAGTTAAGCTATTGTACTCTCTGTGACGTCCTGCCTTTGGTGCAGAGAGCCAGCCAGTCCCCCCTCTTGGACTCCCCTGGTCCCTACACCGTGTTCATACCCACCAACAACGCCTTCAGCGCCATGGAGGACGGAGAGCTGCAGTACCTCACCTCTGATGAGGTAAGGGGACTTCCTCCAGTTTCATACCTCCCTTCCCTGTAGGGCCACACTGTGTAACTCTCTACACCTGTAGGGCCAGAATGTGTAACTCTCTACACCTGTAGGGCCCGACTGTATAACTCACTGCATCTGTAGGGCCACACTGTATAACTCTCTGCACCTCTAGGGCCACACTGTATAACTCACTGAATCTGTAGGGCCACACTGTATAACTCTCTACACCTGTAGGGCCCGACTGTATAACTCACTGCATTTGTAGGGCCACACTGTATAACTCACTGCATCTGTAGGGCCACACTGTATAACTCTCTGCACCTCTAGGGCCACGGCAAGTTAGTGGAGCTGGTGCGGAACCACGTGGTGGAGTCCTCCAGGGTGAGGAACCTGACCTTCTCACACCAGACATGATCTTCTGTATATCTTCTCCACTCAATATCTAACCCTTGTCCCGATTTGAAGCTTGAGATCTACAACGTGGTGTCCAGCCCCAGAGTTTCCTCCATGGCCAATCAGGTTCTGTTATTCAACGTGTCGGAGAACGTGAGTTAAGAAGAAGTTCATCTTCAAACCGTCGTCCATATTCTCTGTGTGTCCCTTCTCATCTGAAACCCGTTCTGATTCCTCCCCGGTGTTAAACCGCTTCCCAGGGCCGGGTCTCGGTGAATGGGATGGCGGTCCTGGAGGCGGACGTGGAGACCAGGAACGGCCAGCTGTACTCCCTGGACGGGGTCCTGGTCCCGGCCTCTGTCCTGCCCGTGCTCCCCCACCGCTGTGACGTGACGGAGACCACGGTGGTGCAGGTGGGGCTCTGCAGACTACAGCTGCTCTGTGGTTACACTGAACACCTCTGCTGTTCACTCTCGTTCTGCAGCTCCAGTAGCCTGGAAATTCAGACCCACATCTAGAAAGCTGTAGGGTCTGGCAACGAGTAATGAAAATGGCCCAACTCGAGGGGCGGAACCAAGCATGCAATTGAAAATATGACTGCAGGCAATTGGATAACACTACGACCAATCAGAAGAATACAAGGGGTGACGTATCCAGACCAGCAGAGCTAACCAATAGATAAGACTTGCCGTATACCATCGGTAAAACAGCAACGCTTTTGGCCCGCCTATATCAGATACACAGATGTTATTGGTTAATGTTCTGGATTTGGGCAATCGGGGAGTGAGTATATTGCTCCTTCCCAGAGTGACTCGCTGAGCAAATTCAAATTGTGCTCTCACAAGAACTTTGGGTTTCCAGGGTACAGCTCCAGTGCTGTTCACTCTCGTTCTACCGCTCCAGTGCTGTTCACTCTCGTCCCACAGCTCCAGTGCTGTTCACTCTCGTTCTACCGCTCCAGTGCTGTTCACTCTCGTCCCACAGCTCCAGTGCTGTTCACTCTCGTCCCACAGCTCCAGTGCTGTTCACTCTCGTCCCACAGCTCCAGTGCTGTTCACTCTCGTTCTACAGCTCCAGTGCTGTTCACTCTCGTCCCACAGCTCCAGTGCTGTTCACTCTCGTCCCACAGCTCCAGTGCTGTTCACTCTCGTTCTACCACTCCAGTGCTGTTCACTCTTGTTCTACCGCTCCAGTGCTGTTCACTCTCGTCCCACAGCTCCAGTGCTGTTCACTCTCGTTCTACCGCTCCAGTGCTGTTCACTCTCGTTCTACCGCTCCAGTGCTGTTCACTCTCGTTCTACCGCTCCAGTGCTGTTCACTATCGTTCTACCGCTCCAGTGCTGTTCACTCTTGTTCTACCGCTCCAGTGCTGTTCACTCTCGTTCTACCGCTCCAGTGCTGTTCACTCTTGTTATACCGCTCCAGTGCTGTTCACTCTCGTTCTACAGCTCCAGTGCTGTTCACTCTCGTCCCGCAGCTCCAGTGCTGTTCACTCTCGTCCTACAGCTCCAGTGCTGTTCACTCTCGTTCTACAGCTCCAGTGCTGTTCACTCTCGTCCCACAGCTCCAGTGCTGTTCACTCTCGTTCTACCGCTCCAGTGCTGTTCACTCTCGTTCTGCAGCTCCAGTGCTGTTCACTCTCGTTCTACCGCTCCAGTGCTGTTCACTCTCGTTCTACCGCTCCAGTGCTGTTCACTCTCGTCCCACAGCTCCAGTGTTGTTCACTCTCGTTCTACCGCTCCAGTGCTGTTCACTCTCGTTCTACAGCTCCAGTGCTGTTCACTCTCGTCCCACAGCTCCAGTGCTGTTCACTCTCTTTCTACCGCTCCAGTGCTGTTCACTGCCGCTCTAAGACGGGGTTCCAGCTCCACCGAGCTGTTCCCTTCACAGATATGAGGGAAACAAACAATGGTGCCCCACGACACAATCCAACCCTGTCCTCCTCCGCTCTGTGTTTCTCTCCAGGGCCAGTGTGCAAGCTGCTCCAAAGCATCTCTTATGCAATGTCCTTCTGGAGTTAACGTGGTAAGGTCACAGCCCAGACGTTGATGCATCTTTTAAAGCGTTCATCAAAGTGCTCTGGGCTTTGAGAAGGGTATCAGATAACGTCTGGTTATTATCATGGAGGTTTTATATTGTTGGAAGTGTGATTATGTTTTCATGATTAATCACACCATTTATTTCAATTTGTATTGACTAAATGATTTTAAATGTTTGCCTGTATGTATATCAATTATGCACCCATTGCACTCCTAAACATAGGATATACCTTTTGTTTAGCCTAGCACTAGCGGCTAGGCTAGGATCAGCCGATGCGCTCTGGTGCTGCTAAGCTAACAGGCTAGCTCTATAGGCTAACGCTCTAGGCTAATAACCTAATTCTATAGGTGAACTTCATACGCTAACAGGTGAACTCTAAACTCTAACTCTCTTGGCTAACAGGTTATTTTCTATAGGCTAACTATAGACTCACTCTAAAGTCTCACTCTACATGCTCATATGTGTATGTCATCCAGGGCATGAACTACGGCTGCATCTACTTATACCAGCTCAGCTCGAGGAACCTGAGGCTCCCCTTGAGTGGCTGCGCTCCGCGCTGCAACATCACCACGATCCGGGTAAACACACGCCGGTGTTAGGATGAAACACTTCATAGGATTACATGACGGCTGCAAGCAGCTACATTAGCTCGGCGCTACATTAGCTTAGCGCCACATTATCTTAGCGCTACATTATCTTAGTGCTACATTAGCTTGGCGCTACATTATATTAGCGCTACATTATCTTAGTGCTACATTAGCTTGGCGCTACATTATATTAGCGCTACATTATCTTAGTGCTACGTTAGCTCGGCGCTACATTAGCTCTGCGCTACATTAGCTCAGCGCTACATTATCTTAGTGCTACATTATCTTGGCTCTACATTAGCTTGGCGCTACATTATCTTAGCGCTACATTAGCTCAGCGCCACATTATATTAGCGCTACATTATCTTAGCGCTACATTATCTTATTGCCACATTATCTTAGCGCTACGTTAACTCCAACCCTGGGGTTTCCTCCCTGTGGCCCAGCAGCCTGCCTGCTGTCCAGGGTTCTACTCAGCAGACTGCCGGCCCTGTCCTGGAGGCTTCCAGAACCCCTGCTCCGGTCACGGCCAGGTCAGAGGACAGAGATCACAGACAGAGACAGACATACACACATGCACAAACACGCATGTCAGCAGCGGTGTGTCAGTTTGTGTGTGTGTGTGTGTCTGTGTGTGTGTGTGTGTGTGTGTGTGTGTGTGTGTGTGTGTGTGTGTTTGTGTGAGCAGTGTGTGTGTTCATGTGAGCAGTGTGTGTGTAACCCTCCCTGTGTCCTCAGTAGGTGTGTGTGTGTGTGTGTGTGTGTGAGTGTGTGTGTGTGTGTGTAACCCTCTCTGTATCCTCAGTTTGTGTGTGTGTGTGTGTGTGTGTGTGTGTGTAACCCTCTCTGTGTCCTCAGTGCATGGAGGGTCTGGAGGGTAACGGGATGTGTATCTGCAGGCCGGGCTTCATAGGGTCCCGCTGTCACTACTGCACCCTCTCCAACAAGTACGGCCCAGGCTGCAGCAGAAGTAGGTGACCGGTCGCCCCCTAGGGACACAGACTGCAGCCACGCACCTACCGGGAGTCACTCACATTCATCCACTCATTCATTCATCATCCATTCATTCACCTCCCGGGAGCCACTCACCGTTGATCGTCCCCACTGTGCTCATAGTGCAGTGTAGTGTTAGAACCGTCCCCCACACCCCCTCTTACGCACTTATTGCACTTAGTTTCTCTGCTTGGCCCGCCCAGAGAATTTGGCCCGCCAATGAGACAATGAGCTAGGACCGTGTGAGCGCATACACACACTGTAACGCAAGTGTTCTATGTTATTTGGATAACTGTTCTGCTGTTGGTGTTATGCCGCATAACACGCAACACAACGCAAGCTTGCATAAAGCTCCCATTTGGTGAAAAGACTGGACTGCGTCGGGTTCTCTGAGGTCTCTGGTATTTCCACAACGAGATTCGTAGTGGGGGATATCTCGACCATGGTTGAGAAAGAATTGGGAACCGCGACATGGAGGAGAAAGGGATTGTTGCCCAGGATTGTCCGCCGGAGCCCCGCTGCCCGCTGAACGCTGCCCGTTGCCTGTTGCCCGGGGTTGTCTCCCGCCGAAGCCCCACTGCCGCAGTGGCGGGCAGCGGGGCTCCGGCGGGAGACAACCCCGGGCAACAATCGCGGGCAACAATCCCTTTCTCCTCCATTTCACGGTTTAGTCTGTACTTAATATTGACGTGGAAGTGGAAGAACCAAAGTCATCTGAGAACCCGACGCAGTCGTTTGAGATTCATAATATCATCCGGAGGCGCAAACAACTTTTCACCATGATAATATATATTATATTATATAGATATCTATATATAATATGATATTATTTAGATATAGAGCTCCAGGACTCCCGCCGGAGCACCCGGAGTGTTCAGTGTTCCACTGTAAACACTAGCGCATGGTACCGTGGCCGCAAGCTGCTCAGGGCCACACCACCACCCTCCACCTTGACCCGCCTCTAAAAACGGCTCTAAAAACCGGCCTCTATAAACCAAGGCAGAATTTCTTGAACGTCTTCAAATACTGTAGTAGGGGCCCACTAACACCTATATAGAAGCATCCATAAAGTAGCATGCCATGGGATCTTTAAGAATAGTACTTAGGATTGTGTAGCATCTTATCCTAGCTGTCTGTGTTGTATACCGGGAATGAGTCAACCTAGTGATTGTTAGTGCTTGGCACTTGGTTCTATGAACATCCTTATTGTACCGACAGCGATACATTGTTGTTTCTCTTTCTTTCTGACAAATGTACTCATTGTAAGTCGCTTTGGATAAAAGCGTCTGCTAAAGGCCCTCTATGTTCCCGTCCTGCCCCCCTGCCCCAGCCTGCCCCTGCCTCCAGGGCGCGTGTGACAACCGGCCCGACTCCGACGGCCGCTGCCGCCCGGACTCCTGCCTGCCCGGCTACACGGGGGCGCACTGCGAGAGACACACGCAGGCCTGCGGACCCCACGTCCACTTCTGCCACGCCCACGCCGACTGTGACTTCAGCCAGGGGCTGGCCCAGTAGGTGGAGCTGTCTCCTCACGGACTCGAGTTTTTAATCAAGTTGAATGAATGACCCATGAACCCGGAGGTGGAGGTGATCCTGTGGCCCCTGGAGGAGGAGTTGACCCCATCACCCCAGGCCTGGAGTCATGACCTGAATATGATGCTAGAGAATAGACTACAGAACACATGTTGACACTGATTTGACACTGTGAACACCTTTAAAATAAACTTTAAAACTTAATTTTATTGTATTGCGTTGCAGTTTTGCACGAAAGGCGCAAGATAAATAAAGTTTGATGTTATACAAACTACTATAATGAACAAAAAGAGGCATATTATCTGTAATGTAATACATTGACATGATCATCTAATGACTCCTAATACAAAAAATCTGATCCATCTACTGCTTGATTGATTGATTGATTGATTTTATTTGACCATTTTGATATAAAGAATTAACAGCACTCTGTGTCATACATTAAAATACATAAATAGTCAGGGATGACACAATAAAGCCTGAAGGCTTATTATTTGCTATATATATTGTTCTGGGGGTTCGGGGGTAGGAGAGTCTATCCTGTGAATATGAATCTACTGTTGCTTCTCGCAGGTGTGTCTGCAAGTCCGGTTACCAGGGCGACGGGATCATGTGTGTGGAACGAGACCCGTGTGCTGCCCCATCGAGAGGAGGCTGCGGAAGAAATGTATGTTAACATTAACATGTACTACTGAGTGAACCTTAACATTTAGCACTGAGTGACAATTAACATGTAGTTCTGATTGAACATTAAGATTTACTCATGAGTGAAAATTAACTGTACTGAAATGTACTACTGAGTGAAAATTAACATTTACTACTGAGTGAACGTTACCACGTACTACTGAATGAACATTAAATCAGAATACTCATGTATAATAATATAAGAGGTTAAGTGGGGTCATAAGAACATAACTACGTGAACAGAACTCTCACTCTTTCACTCTCACTCTCTCACTCCCTCACTCTCGCACTCCCTCCTCACCCCCCCTGAAGGCCAAGTGCATAAAGACGGGCCCCAATGCGCACGTCTGCCAGTGTCTGGCCGGCTGGGCCATGGACCAGGACGAGTGCCAGCCAATCAACGACTGCAACAGCCCGGGAAGAGGAGGTTGCCACGGAAACGCCTCCTGCATCTACATCGGACCCGGCCAGGTCAGGATGGGAGACGAGGTCTCCGGTCTCAGGAATCACATCTCAGATCAGTCATCTAGATGAACAGCTTTGGATTCATGGTCTTAAGTCTAATCCCAGATCAGAGTGAACAGGGCCTTTCTTTGTCTTTTGCTTCATATTTCTCCTTGACCAATCACGTGGCTGGAGGCGGGGTTTGAAAGCACGTGATTGGCTGACAGCGATCACAAACTCGGACAGCAGCAGTAAACTGTAAAAAGTGTCTGTAAAGGTTTCAAATCAACACCCTGAAGACTTAAAAGACTTAAAATCCCCTTCTGAAAGGTTCATCACTCACTGCTCTAACACAGTAGGCCTGCTGGATCAGAGGTTCTGCTATAACACAGTAGGCCTGCTGGAGCAGAGGTTCTGCTATAACACAGTAGGACTGCTGGAGCAGAGGTTCTGCTATAACACAGTAGGCCTGCTGGAGCAGAGGTTCTGCTATAACACAGTAGAACTGCTGGAGCAGAGGTTCTGCTATAACACAGTAGGACTGCTGGAGCAGAGGTTCTACTGTAACACAGTAGAACTGCTGGACCAGAGGTTCTGCTGTAACACAGTAGAACTGCTGGACCAGAGGTTCTGCTGTAACACAGTAGAACTGCTGGATCAGAGGTTCTGTAAAACAGTACAGGACTGCAACGACGCTATCTCTAGGAATATATCAATACAATAAATATGCAATAATTTATTCATTATTAACTGAGCTTTCTGACTTCCTAGAGTGACTGCATGTGTAAGACAGGTTACCAAGGAAACGGCATAGACTGTGAACCGTCCAACCTGTGTGTGGTGCAGAATGGACAAGGTTGTCATTATCAAGTGAGTGAACCCAACATGACATGAACGCTATAACACATAATCCATCAGTGCACACCACACTATAAATCTGTATTATTTAAAGCTACAGTAACAAGTTCAGACTATTATCTGTATTATTTAAAGCTACAGTAACAAGTTCAGACTATTATCTGTATTTAAAGCTACAGTAAGAGGTTTGTACTTTAAGCTTGAGTAAGTCCTCCTGAAGTTGATTCTTATGTGACCGCAGGCCAGATGCCAGTTTGTCTCTGGCCAGTGGGGGTGCGTCTGTGAAGACGGATATGCTGGCGACGGAGAAGTTTGCTATGGCACGGTGGAACAGGTCGGAACACGATAAGATCATCGTTACAAAACATCACCACCACCACCGTCGTGTGATATTAAACCCTCTTTCTCTGCTTGGTTCCAGGAGCTGATTGCTATTCCAGACGCCTCAGAGTTCCTCTCATGGGTGACAGTGAGTGACACGTTCCTTCATCTACACTCACTACTCATTTTGTACTTCCAACAGCTTCCTTCGACCTGCACTCTGTTGTGCTTGTTATCGTACCTCTATGTCCGTCCCTCAGCCTCCTCACGCCCCTGGAGGGAGGATCCCTCTCCTTGGTTCTCCCTCTCCAGGGTTCTTTCTCCTGGGTTCCCTCTCCAGGGTTCCTTCTCCTTGGTTCTCCCTCTCCAGGTTTTCTCTCCTGGGTTCTTCCTCTCCAGGGTTCCCTCTCCTGGGTTCTTCCTCTCCATGGTTCCCTCTCCTGGGTTCCCTCTCCTTGGTTCGTCCTTATCCATGGTTCCCTCTACTGGGTTCCCTCTCCAGGGTTCTTCCTCTGGGTTTGAATGTTTCTCCCTCAGGTCCTGAGGAGGGTTGAGGATTGGGGGTGGTGGGGTCGTGTAATGGAGACCCCCCATTACACGACCCCACCCCCCCAATCCTGAGTGAGGCCCACTGAGACTGAGACTGGACCTGGGACCGAGGACTAGACTCATACAGCTGACGTTCCCCCCCAGGCTGCAGATCTGGGCCAGTCCCTGTCGGAGCAGAACCTCACCCTCCTGGTGCCCACCTCCGCAGCCATCCAGAGCCTGGCTGCAGACGACAAGATCTTCTGGACCTCCAAGGGAAACCTCCCTAGCATGATCCGGTAAGACCAGTCGGAGGATTTCCATCACCAATCTTCCATCCCGAGCGCGTCTTCAGGCCTGATGTCTTCCATGTTTGATTCCTGACAGGAACCATGTGATCCAGGGGATTTACACACTGTCTCGCCTCATGGCGTCCACCTTGCCGGTCCCCTCCCTCCTCAACACCTCCCTCTCCGTGGCCACGACCTCCCAGGCTGTGACCATCGGGGGGGCGACCATCACACTGCCCAACGTGGCCGCCATCAACGGACTGATCCACGTCATCGATAAGGTACGCAGCCAGCGATGTCCCCGCCCGAAAGGAGGCCGTGTGTAACAGTGTACAAAATAGTACTTAGCATTGTGTAGCATCTTATCCCAGCTAATAAGTTGCTTTGGATAAAGGTGTCTGCTAAATACCCTAAATGTAAATGTAAATGTTCCTCATGTTTGAGCAATTCTTCAGATTGATGGGATATAATTAGAGGGGTGTACAAATAATACATTTACATTTACATTAACGGCATGTAGCAGACACTTTTATCCAAAGCGACTTACAATAAATACATTTGTCAGTAAGGATTTTCATAGTTCATAGAAGCACTAACAATCACTAGGTCAACCCATTCCCCGTATACAACAAAGATAGCTAGGATAATATGCTGCACAATGCTAAGTACTATTTTGAAGTGCAAGGACGCACAACATGCAATAAGTGTGTAAGAGGGGTGTGGGGGGGTAATGGGGGAGGCTATGCAGAGTCCAGGTGAACAGTGTGTACTGGGTCCTGTACACACTGTCACATGTACACAGAGTGTCTGTCGTGTGTGTCTGACGTGTTTCATGTGTCTGCAGGTTCTAGTCCCAGAGAGGACGCGCAGCGAGGGACTCCTGGAGGTGTTGGCGTTGAGACCCGAGTTCTCTCTGTTCCGGGCCGCCCTCATCGTACGTCCTCCTCCTCCTATCTACCTCATCGAGCGTCTCATTAATTCACTGGATATTAAACCTGCATGGGGTCAGTTCTCCCATTAGCACCCCCTAGTGGCCAGAGTCGTAGCGACATCAGTATGTGGTCTGAGATGACCAGAACCAAACGATGGAGAGATTTTCCCTGGAAGCATCGACTCTGACGGGCCTCGTTCATTCCTGAGAAACCTTCTACTTTGTGGAGGAAACAGCTGCACTGAGAAGCTCCAGATGTTCTCTGAGTCCTCTGTGTTCTCCAGATGTTCTCTGAGTCCTCTGTGTTCTCCAGATGTTCTCTGAGTCCTCTGTGTTCTTCAGATGATCTCTGAGTCCTCTGTGTTCTTCAGATGTTCTCTGAGTCCTCTGTGTTCTTCAGATGTTCTCCAGATGTTCTCTGAGTCCTCTGTGTTCTCCAGATGTTCTCTGAGTCCTCTGTGTTCTTCTCCTCAGCAACACAACCTGACGGATGAGATTGAGCAGGCGGAGGAGTACACCGTCTTCGCCCCGATCGACAGCGCTGTGAGAGACTACCTGCGTGCAACGTCTGCCACTGTCCTGGTTAGTGTGTGTGTGTGTGTGTGTGTTGTGTGACTTTGTGTGTGTGTGTGTGTGTGTGTGTGTGTGTGTGTGTGTGAGTGTGTGAGTGTGACTTTGTGTCTGTCCTGTAGGATGTGAACACCACACGCTACCACGTCCTGCTCTCTGAGCGGCTCCTGAAGACGGAGCTGCAGGCCGCCGGATACAAGAAGACTATGCTGGGGTTCTCCTACCAGCTGGCCATCTTCCCCAGAGATGGAAAGGTAGCGTCCCGCTGGGCTCCTCATCCTCACTGCATACATGGTTTGCTTTCTCTCCTCTGGCCAATCAAAGCACCTGTTGACCCTGCCTGGGATCAGCCCACTGGCCGGGATAAGGTAGGGGTCATGCTCAGGGACACCTCCACACTCCAGGAGCCAGGATAGAACCAGCAACCCTCTGGTTGCCAGAAGAGCTACTCCTGACCTCCTGCCCTCTCCTCTCCTCTCAGCTGCTGGTGAACAGTGCACAGCTCAACTCCTGACCCCCTGACCTCCTGACCTGCTGACCCCCTGACCTCCTGACCCCCTGCTCTCTCCTCTCCTCTCCTCCTGACCTCCTGCTCTCTCCTCTCAGCTGCTGGTGAACAGCGCCCAGCTCAACGTGTCCAACCTCCTGACGGCTAAAGGCGTGGTCCACGGCCTGGCCTCGGTGTTGGAGGTCAACCGGAACCGCTGCGACACCATGCTCAACTTGGACCTGGTGGTGAGCAGAGCTTTCAAACGTCTCGACACGCTGGTGTCGAGACGCACCGTCACGACACACCGGTTCCCTTGCCCGGGATGCGACACTCCGACTGTCGTGAGAGGAACGCTGGAGTAGGTTCCTAATCCTCACTGTACGTTTCCTTATGTGTTTGTTCCTCTGAGAAGATCTCCTGCATGGACTGTCTGGCCCCCCAGTGCCCCCGCGGAGCCACACCCAAGGTGAGAGCCCACACACTTCTGACACATCTATCCCAAAGTCGACGATTTTAACAAGTTGGCCTCAAACCCTTTGACATCGTTGTGAAACGTCTTATGCTGGTGTACAATGCAACCCAGGTCCGGTTCCTCCGATGTTATACTGGACATATTACATATGTTGTCCATCCCCGTCTGTAATCTGTCCCTGGCTGTCTCGCTGGGCGTGGGGCGATGGGGACAGCCTCCGACACACTGAGGTGTTGTCCTGTGGGCATTAAGCTAGCCATCGGATGGCTATGGTTGAAGCTACAGCGATTTGAAGACAAACTCTCCCACTAAACCCCGTTTAATGACTGCGGCCGTGTCTCTGTGTGATGGAGTAGCTTCTACATAAATCGAGTTTAGCCGCGCCAAAGTGAAATTCACATTTACACTTAGGGCATTAGCAGACACTTTTTATCCAAAATGACTCCCTACACACATTCACACACCGACAGCGGAGCCAACCATGCAAGACAACAGCCAGCTCGTTGGAAGTTAGTGTGAGGTGTCTTGCTAAGGGACACCTCGAGACACGAGCCGGAGATCGAACTAGCAGCCTTACGTTTACCAGTCAGCCTGCTCCACCTCCTGAGAGCCACTGCCGCCCACGAAACACTACACAGAGTGGTAGAACAGGAGCTGGGTTCGTGTCCCTCACCGATAGATGTTTCCTCACCGTGTCAAAGGGTTCCAGGCGGCGTTACTCCTTACTGATGGAATACTCATTCCTCTACTTGCAGAAGACCATACCGGTGAAACCCTGCATGATGCAGCAGAGGTTCGGAGGTCAACACATGCTGTCCTTCGGCTGCAAGACCACCTGCGTGAGAAGCGTCCAGGTGAGGAACGAGGGACCGCCTTTTGGGCTGGGTCCCCTGGCAACTGTCCAGCGGAACCCCAACACACCAGCCCCCGATGTTTCAAACATCGTCCGGTTCACTCGTTACTTGCGCCTTTTGAAACACACATCTGTCTACATCGGTGGACAGATGCGGATGCTTCATGTCCCTGTGAATTTTCAGAGATCACCTGGACTCTGCACTGCCTCCCCCCTTACTATCTGTTAGCATTTGGCTCAGCGTGATCAGAATGACATGGTGAGCCACATGCTATCTGTCAGCATGTGGCTCAGAGTGATCAGAATGACATGGTGAGCCACATGCTATCTGTCAGCATGTGGCTCAGAGTGATCAGAATGACATGGTGAGCCACATGCTAAATGTTAGTATGTGGCATTATTAAATGTGACAACATGGCCGCCCGTCTGTCTGCAGCTGCCGCGCTGCTGCGCCGGGTTCTTCGGGCGGCACTGCGAGCCGTGTCCCGGGTACGACGGCCAGGTCTGCGCGGGTCAGGGGGCGTGCTCCGACGGGATCAAAGGAACCGGGCGCTGCACCTGCCAGCCGTTCTTCAACGGAACCGCGTGTGAATCCTGCGTCGCAGGGAAGTACGGGGTTCACTGCGACCAAGGTACCTCCATCAAGGAACCACAAACAAAGAGGAAAGGCAGAGAAACAGTAATACGACAGTGATACACTTAAAGCTGCAGTATGTACGCTTTCCATTTGGAAGCCTCTAGTGGCTTGAGTTAGAACTACAGGTTACAGCTTAACTTGGACCACAATCAATCGTTCTATAGAGAAAACTATTTTCATAATGCAGTGAATAGTGTCAGTAGAAAGGGTACTTGCAGATTTAAGTAAACATGTACGTAAGTAAATTAACGGAACGAATGTGGATTGCAGAAAAAAAAACGAGGAGGCAAATTATAGGACAGGAAAGAAACTAAATTGCTGCATAACTTTTATCCAGGCAGCCAGCTGTTGAATCGTATCTGGAGTCTTTTCATGCCGTTTCACTTCCTCTCCATTCAAAGCTCCCTGTATTCTGTCTCCTCTCCAGACTGTCTGTGTCAGAGCGGCCGATGCATGGACGGGCCCCTGGGGGACGGGACCTGCGCGTGCGAGGTCGGGTGGAAGGGCATCCACTGTGACGAAAGTATGATAACATAATCGGTTAGCTCTCTGTGTTAGCCTCTGCTAGCAGCCGACAGACAAGTGAAAGTATGTGATTGATTGGTTAGCTCTTGGTGTTAGCCTCTGCTAGCAGCCGACAGACAAGTGAAAGTATGTGATTGATCGGTTCGCTATTGGTGTTAGCCTCTGCTAGCAGCTGACAGATAAGTGAAAGTATGTGGATGATCAGTTAGCGCTCGGTGTTAGCCTCTGCTAGTGAAGGTGACCTGGGTCTTGTGTCCCCAGAGGTGGACTCCGGCACTGACGAGCTGTGTGGAGCGGCCAAGTGCCACACCAGTGCAAAGTAGGTGACGTCACTCTCATGGATGTTTTGAGTCTTCGGATTGGTTGAAAAACCTAAACATGAGATGTTTTTTCTCCTTGTTTTTAAGTTGTATCACCAAGATGTCCCAGACCCAGTGCGTCTGTGCTGCTGGGTTTGAGGGCAACGGTACTGACTGCAGAGGTAAAGAATGTTTTAAATGATCGAATGTATTGAAGGTGGTAACGTTAAAGAGCTATCATATATACTAGTATTAAAGGAGCTGTATATTAAAGAGCTATTGTATATATACTAGTATTAAAGGGTTGTACATTAAAAGAGCTATTGTATATACTAGTATTAAAGGAGCTGTACATTAAAGAGATATTTTATATATTAGTATTATTATAAGTGTAGTAGGTAACATTAAAGAGCTGTTATATATACTAGTGTTATTAAAGGTGGCCCTATAGGATAGCCTTAGAATGCGTGCCTATTGCACCTTTAAGATCAGACTCGGCCCCTATAGGACAGCGTTAAAACGTGGGCGTGGTCCTGCTGGGTTGTGGTCTTGATGACTCCTTGCGTTGCCCCGGGTCCTGTGTGCAGCGATAGACCCCTGCAGGGGGGCCAATGGTCACTGCAGCCCCCATGCGGTGTGCAAGCGGACCCAGCCGGGCCGGAGGGACTGCGTGTGTCTGCCCGGGTACCAGGGGGACGGCCTGGTCTGCGTGGGTAAGAACCCGGGCCAATACTCAAGATTACCCAACAAGCACCATCAAATGCAATGTGTAGGTTAAGTCTGTATACATACATGAGGAATAAACAGCCCTGGTTCTCTAAACAGCGGTACTGAGTTCTGCCAGTAAGATCACAACATGCATATTTAGTTTTCTCACATAGTTTTCAGAATTTTGTCCAACGTACTGAAATGAGAGAGCAGCCCAATGCCCAGACCCAGGCGGTCCGCTTGAACCCGACCTTTTGTGTTTGTGTCAGAGATCGACGCGTGTGCACAAGGAACCGGCCTCTGCCACGAGAACGCAGACTGTATCCACTCTGGACCCAACAAGGTAGGACCCCTTAACACCCCCTTAACACCCCTTAACCCAGACTGTATCCACTCTGGACCCAACAAGGTAGGACCCCTTAACACCCCCTTAACACCCCTTAACCCAGACTGTATCCACTCTGGACCCAACAAGGTAGGACCCCTTAACACCCCTTAACACCCCTTAACCCAGACTGTATTCACACTGGACCCAACAAGGTAGTAACCCTTAACACCCTCTTAACACCCCTTAACCCAGACTGTATTCACTCTGGACCCAACAAGGTAGTAACCCTTAACACCCCCTTAACACCCCTTAACCCAGACTGTATTCACTCTGGACCCAACAAGGTAGGACCCCTTAACACCCCCTTAACACCCCTTAACCCAGACTGTATTCACTCTGGACCCAAACAAGGTAGGACCCCTTAACACCCCTTAACCCAGACTGTATCCACTCTGGACCCAACAAGGTGGTTCCCTGTCCTGCCCCTCCATCCCTTAGTGCCACTCCCATCACATGGGCCTGCTAAGCATTGTAGTTTTCTCATGTCTTGTTGTGTTTCAATACGATTGAAGAACATTTTAGCAAAGTTACTTGTGAAGAGCCGGACGTTGTTTGACAGGCGATTGTTCCGATGTTTCGCCTCTCCATAGACGGTGTGCGTGTGTCAGCCCGGCTACTCAGGAGATGGAAAGGTTTGCCAGATGATTAACATGTGTCATGAGGTAGGTGTACCAATGCAAACAAACGTTGAACTGCAGACTGTAGGGTCTGGACATGACCCAGACCGATGACAGGCTCTGCTCTGACGTTGCAGAAGAACGGACACTGCCATCGCCACGCCAGGTGTAACACCACCGCGCCCGGAGTTCGCACCTGCACGTGTGGCAGTGGCTTCGTGGGAGACGGGCTCATCTGCAAAGGAACCCTCAGAGAGGTGAGCGCGGAGGACAGCGGCGGCGCTGGAGGCTCCAGAGACAAAGTGTTTGTAATGCGTTGGACGAACTGTGATGTTCTGCTCTCCACAGGAGCTGATCAGGAAGGGCAGCATGGAGTTCCTCCTGAACATGATCGTAAGTGACGCTAAAACACACACTTCTATGATAACACACCTCTAAACGAGGACATAACTGTGGAGCCGTACCTGAGGAGACCTGCTTTGTGTTCCCCAGATTGCCGTGCCCGGGGTCCCGCTGAACGGCCGCGGCCCCTTCACCCTCTTCCCCCCCAATTCACTGACGTCCGCCGCTGGATACAATGCAGTAAGCCCATAATGAGCCGTCAGTATCCTCCCGGATCGGTACTCCTGTGTCCGAGAGGATCACCTTATCGAGCTTCTCTCCTGCCAGATGAAAGCTCTGCTGGTCGCAGGGGAGATCGACACGGTGGGCTACATCCTCCAGAGTCACATCGTCATGGGCCACCTGCTCACCTCAAGCGACCTCATCGTGCCCAGGAACCTCACCTCGCTGTCAGGGGAGGTTCTGACCACCGGGGCGTCTCAGGTAACCCCTGCTCAGGTTCTGACCACCTGGTCTGAGATAACCCCTGGTCAGGTTCTGACCTCCACCTGGTCTCAGGTCTGACCACCTGGTCTCAGGTCTGACCACCTGGTCTCAGGTTCTGACCACCTGGTCTCAGGTAACCCCTGTTCAGGGGAGGTTCTCACCACCTGGCTGTCTATCTACACATCAGATCCACTTCTTCTGTCGTCTGGTGGAGGAGGTTCTGAGGTTCCTTCATTATTGCCTCCAAGCGTTAGACATCTGTACCTCTGGAACAGACCAACCATCAGGCTGACAAACCAGAGACATGAGGACTGAGTCTAACCCTGCTTGGCGTCATCATCTTGTGTTTGCAGGATTAGGAATGTTAGGAACTGGTTGTCAGTGGCGACACTGTTGGGATCTGTGGGAACAAGAACCCCTTATGGTCAAAGGTGACATGGAGGTCCTTGAGGTTACCACTTTAATTAGTGAGAAGTAATTGAGATCACATGTAGTCCCTGTATAAGTGGTAGCGGTAGTAATGTGTGTGTGCTTGAGGAGACGTCCTCTGAGGTCTTGCTCCCACCTTCCCGTCTCCAGGGAGACATCCTGATCAACAAGGCTAAGGTGGTCTACAACGACAGGGCCAGCGTCAACGGCATCCTCCACCAGATCAACTCCTTCCTGATCTCACCTAGCGAGAAGAGAGAGAGCCACTCAGCCTCACCTGTACGTAAAACCGGAAAACTCGGTCTGTCTGTCTGTCAGTCTTTCTGGAGGTCTGTCTGTCTATCTGGAGGTCTGTCTCTCTGTTTGTCTGTCTGTCTTTCTGGTGGTTGGTCTGTCTGTCTGTCTGTCTGTCTGTCTGGAGGTCAGTCTGTTAGTCTCTTTGTCTGTCTGTCTGGAGGTCTGTCGGTCTGTCTGGAGGTCTGTCGGTCTGTCTGGAGGTCTGTCTCTCTGTCCGTCTGGAGGTCTGTCTGTCTCTCTGTCTGATGTAACCACTGAAGGACTCTCCTCTCTCCTGAGCAGCTGAACCTGACGGATGTCGCCGGGCGTAACGGATACCAGAGCTTCTACAAGCTGATGGAGGTGAGGCCGCGAGAAGACCGTCCACCTTCTGGTCATCAGGTCCAAACAGATCCTAGTCCCACTGGTTCACTTTAATAATAAAGTCAAGGACGGGTTCTGAATTGGTTCTTAAGTGATGGACGGGTTCTGAATCGGTGCTTAAGTGATGGACGGGTTCTTGAGTGATGGAGGGGTTCTGAATCCGTTAAGTGATTGACGGATTCTGAATCAGTTCTTGTGTGATGGACAGGTTCTTAAGTGATGGACGGGTTCTGAATCGGTTCTTAAGTGATGGACGGGTTCTGAATCGGTTCTTAAGTGATGGACGGGTTCTGAATCAGTTCTTTGTCCCTACTAGGAGACGGGTGTTATGGACGGGCTGGCCGACGCCCTCCTCCCGGTCACCGTCTTCCTGCCTTCCGACCGGGCGTGGTCCTCCCTGCCCCAGCAGCAGAGGGACTTCCTGCACGACCCACACAACAGGGACCAGCTGCTGGAGTACGTCCGGTACCACGTGGTGCCCTACAGACAGGTAGCCCTCTACCTGTCCGGAGGCCTTTCAGAACCTTACTGTATGACCTGGGCCTTCCAGGACCTTACTGTATAACCTGGTGTAGTGGGGCCTTCCAGAACCTTACTGTATGACCTAGTGTAGGGGTTGTGTCTCCTTCCAGGACCTTACTGTATGACCTAGTGTAGTGGTTGTGTCTCAGACCCCCTGGTTCTTTCAGGACCTTACTGTATGACCTGGTCCCTTCCAGGACCTTACTGTATGCCCTTGCGTCGTGGTTGATCACGATGATGTACCAGCGTTTGGTTCAGAGAGATCTTCTGTCCTCCTTGCAGTTGTTGTCTCCAGAGCTGGGCCACCTGGAGACGGCCCGGAGCCTGCAGGGCTCGCTGCTCCGCTTCAGCCTCGGCGGACGGGACGCCATGGTACGTAGAAACGCACACCACACCCTCAACGTCCTCCTCAGAGCTGTCGAGGGCCAGCGGGACCACGGCTACTGCCGTCCGCCGTGGTCACCCGGACGCCGCCTCGTGTGTCCCGCAGGGGGAGCTGTTCATCAACGAGGGGAAGTGCCGCGTGGTCCAGAGGAACCTGGCCTTCACGGTCGGGGTGGCGCACGGCATCGACTGCCTGCTCACGCCGCCCAGCCTGGGGGGGCGCTGCGACGAGCACACCAGCTTCGAGCTCAAGGTGGGTGGTCCGGACGCCACCCGGTGGTCCTCAGAGTCCTCTGGTGGTCTGTCGTCGCTCGTTCCGTGGGGGCTGCGTGACGGTGAAATTAATTGTCTTCACTTCTCTCACTTGCTGCAGATGAGCTGTGCCTCCTGCCGGCGGCCCTCGGCCAAACAGTGTCCGAGGGGATCCAAGAAGAAGGTAGGTGGTTCTGTTCCGTTCTCCTACGCTGCGGTTCTTCATGGAGGGTTGAGCCCCCTATGCTCCGGCTCAAAGTCCGGGTCTGGAGGCGCCGGCGCTTGTGGACGACGGATTCAAAACAACCGCTGAAATGTCAGCCACGTTGAGAGCAGATGGGTTTGTCTTTGGTGCATGAACAGAAAATAACTGCCCCGATTTGAACTGGATTGGCTTCATACGCACACCCGCAGGCCGACCTGGTGGACTCCGGGTGGAGTGGTAGCCTCACTCTTCTCATGAGATTAGTTTACCTCACTCTTCTCACAAGATGAGTTCACCTCGCTCTTCTCGTGAGATTATTGTGCCTCACTCTTCTCATGAGGTGACTGCTCCTCACTCTTCTCTGTCTGTCTGTCTGTCTCTCTGTCTGTCTGTAGGACCTCCAGCTGTGCGACCTGCCCATGCTGTCCTACCTGAAGCACTCTGGCTGCCAGCCCACCTGCATCTTCAACCAATGGCAGCCCAAGTGCTGCGCGGGCTACTATGGGCGGGACTGCCAGGGTAGGAGGAGGATATGATGTCATCATGTTTAACAATCACACATGTTTGTCTGTATGTAGATTATATAATATATTATATGTATATAATATTTAGACTAAATATACAAACGTATTTATATATTCTGTGTGTGTGTGTGTGTGTGTGTGTGTGTGTGTATGTACGTCCGTGTGCACGTCTGTGTGTGCGTCTGTGTGTGTTTCCGCAACAGCTTGCCCAGGAGGAGCAGGGTCCGTCTGCAGTAACCACGGCGACTGTGACGACGGTCACCTCGGCAACGGCACCTGCAGCTGCCACGACGGGTTCCGGGGTGTGGCGTGCGAGCTGTGTGACGACGGCCGCTACGGGCCGGCCTGCCAGG
>NC_140292.1:1912801-1952801 GCF_964030765.1 Micromesistius poutassou
ACCACTCGGCTGAGAATCATCAGAACAATTAAAGAGACTTTAGAGCAGCTCCAAAGAAATGGATAGTTCTGCAACATTTAGAAGACCTCCCTGGAGGTTAAACGCTCACGGTATCACACACCAAACGGTTTGTGGTGGAGTCTCATTCCCTGTGTGCTCCTCAGCTCCATGTGGGACACAAGGCCGGGATGGGGGTGGGACTCGTGCTGCTGCTGGCGCTGGTGGCAGTGGTGCTCGTGGTGGGATACCGCTTCCACACGCATAGAGCCGCGCCCTTCAAGTTCAGCTACTTCAAGGTCGGGCCCCGCCTTCCTCCTTTCATAACTTGTGATCCATACATGCACCTAGAAACCCACCTTCTTAAGACTGCTTTCAACAAATAAACTCCTTCTCTTTTCTCCCCTTACTCCTTGATATACATGTTCTTATTAAATTATTTAATGTTGTGTTCACTCTGTAAAGCGTCTCTGTAAAGAGTATTTAGAAAAGCGTTATATAAGTCTAATGTATTATTATTATTAAGTGTGTGTTTTACTGGCAGTGATGGTTTGAATGAAGCCTTCTCCATGTGACAGGACGAAGATGAGAGGGAGGAAGACTCCGCCCCTCCGCCCCCCCACCGCAACATCATCAACCCCCTCTTCGACACGTCGCCCCCCACGGAGCCGTCGCCTCCCAGTGCCGCCGTACGTCTGGAACTCCCTCAAGGGGTTTTAAAGCTGCACTGTTTCAGTTTTCCTGCTAGCGGCCTCTAGTGGCCTGAGTCATAGCCACTGTTACAGCTGTATCATTTTCAGGCTGAGATTTTCCCACGTTGCAAAAGAGGACCAGAATATAACATATAATTCTTGAGAAACTACCTAGTTCAGTCAATGGAGTAAATAGCTGCAGTACAGAAGTGCGATAGTGCAGCTTTAAGTGTACGTTTGATTACTGTTGATTGAGCTGTCGAGCGCTGATTGGTTCTTGTATTGCAACAAGTGTCCTATAGTGCCGTCCGTCATGTGGTCTGACGTCCTCCTGTCCATCCCAGAATGTGATGAGCTTCAGATGTAAACCTTTCATACTGATCAGCGGTTCAGAGGAATGTTCCCCCTGGTGGACTGACCACAGATCTTCTGTTCTAGGAGGAGGACTCGCAGCAGGAGGTGAGCAACGTTTGCTATGATATCATACAGGCCTGATGTCCTCCACACACCCCCTCTAGAGACCCAGGACCTCCAGACCTCTAGAGACCCCGGACCTCCTCCAGACCCCATCTAGAGACCCTGGTCCTCCTCCAGACCCCATCTAGAGACCCTGGACCTCTTCCAGACCCCATCTAGAGACCCTGGACCTCCAGACCTCTAGAGACCCTGGACCTCCTCCAGACCCCATCTAGAGACCCTGGACCTCCTCCAGACCCCCCCTAGAGACCCTGGACCTCCTCCAGACTCCCTGGACCTCCTCAGACCCCCTCCAGGGATCCTGGACCGATGATGTTAAGTGTTACTAAGAGCACCAGTAGCTCTTCCCCAGAACATTACTAGTAATCAGCCCAGTATCCTGAAGTCATTTCAAATCATTTATTATAATTCTGTTGCCAGCGTTCATTTAATCTGACAGATTTCACATAAATTATTTTTCCGAACTATACTCTATAGTATACAATTGCACATAACGTTAATATATCTGATATTCAACGACATATTAGAAATCATTGAAAGGCAAAACATGTTTTCATAATGCTGATAACCGTTTGGTGGTTTGTTAATAAGTATATTTTACACTCAGGAATGGAATCAAAACATTTACATTTACATCGTCTGTTAACAAGTTGTTGTACCTGGGGAATTACAGCTTGTTATATAATCATACAAAGGTCAAAGTAATTCAATGTGTGCTGTAAGATATATAAATAAATGACTCCTAACATAAAACCAGTTTAACCTTCATAATCTGCTCACCATGCAGCAACTTCCCTTAATGACCAAAAACACACCAAAGAAATACCAGTTACAACACAATACCAGTCCACACAGAACCATGACAGCAGGTAACCAGTTAGTGTTGAACATTCACCAGCGGTGACCTGCCTTATGGTACTGGTAGGTTAGGGTGAGGGTTAGCGAACCCTGAGGTTCCAAGCAGCCATCTTGGTACTTTTGGGCCCAAAAATGTACGAATATTTATAATAAAGATGCCCAATCAACAAAGCAACAGTGAGTTCTGATTCTAGAATTGACCAATGGGAGGGCACTCCAGTACCAAGATGGCGGCCGGGCGACGCCCCTCAGTTCTTCTTCATGGAGTCCAGGATGCGCAGCAGGTGGATGAAGAGGTTGATGATGTCCAGATACAGGTTGATGGAGGCCAGGATGTGCTCCTCAGGGGACAGCTGGTGCATCAGAAGGTGCGTGTCATAGATGATGAACCCGCAGAAGACCAGTGCTCCGGCGCAGGCAAAGAGCAGCTCTGTCGTCTCGTTATTGAAGAACATCTGTTGGAGAGAACCCATAATCCTGTTCTCAGTGACTTTGTAGCATCAAACACGAGGCTTTAAATATTAAGATATGTCTTAAATGCTGGAATATTAGGTATCTTCAGATGTCTAGCTCTAATCCAAAGGACTGAGGGGGCAAAAGACCCTGTCACTCACCCGCATAAACCCGCCCACGATCAGAATCAGCAGCGCAGCAAACAGCCTGCAGGGGGCAGCGATGGACAGCATTGTTCACTCATTCACTCAGACAGAGATACATAATGAAGGACAGAGATACATGGTGATATACCGGGAGGTAAAAAGGATTAACTAAGGGTTAGTTTAGAGAATGAACTAATTGAAATACAACTATTTGTAAGTATCATTTTTTTTCCTTTCTCTGCTGATCTAATTACAACTAACATGGTACGTACAAACATTGTAGTTCAGTACATGTGGTACAGTAGTATCTTACAGTAGTAGTAGTAGGTCATGTACTGCAGTAGAAAAGTTCCTGGTGTTCCCTCAGACAGTAGGTCATGTACTACAGTAGGTCATGTACTACAGTAGTACGGTTCAGGTTGTTCCCTCAGACAGTAGGTCATGTACTACAGTAGGTCATGTACTACAGTAGTACGGTTCAGGTTGTTCCCTCAGACAGTAGGTCACGTACTACAGTAGGTCACGTACTACAGTAGTACGGTTCAGGTTGTTCCCTCAGACAGTAGGTCATGTACTACAGTAGGTCACGTACTACAGTAGTACGGTTCAGGTTGTTCCCTCAGACAGTAGGTCGTGTACTACAGTAGGTCATGTACTACAGTAGTACGGTTCAGGTTGTTCCCTCAGACAGTAGGTCATGTACTACAGTAGGTCACGTACTACAGTAGTACGGTTCAGGTTGTTCCCTCAGACAGTAGGTCACGTACTACAGTAGGTCACGTACTACAGTAGTACGGTTCAGGTTGTTCCCTCAGACAGTAGGTCACGTACTACAGTAGGTCACGTACTACAGTAGTACGGTTCAGGTTGTTCCCTCAGACAGTAGGTCAGAGCCACTCACCCGGCCCCCAGCTTGCTGAAGTCCCTCTTGGACTGGAAGGTGTAGGCCGTGAGACAGGTGAACACGGCGCAGGTGAGGAAGAACGCCTGCAGCACGATCCTATACTCATAGAAGCTCACTGCAGGGGGTCAGAAACAGGATTCAGTAGGCATCCACCGTTCAGTTAGAGGGGCTACACGCACTAGACGGGGACTTTATTCAGATGAGGACACGTACCAGCTGTTGCCACGGAGACCGCCTCCAGCAGAGTCTGCAAGACATGAAAACAACAGAGTTCACGAGCGGCTTTAAAAAACAGTTCACGTTGACAAAATAGGAATCCACCTGTCCAACAGACCCTCACCAGCCACAGTGGTGCCCTCTAGGTTTTTAAGACGTTTAAGATTATTGCATTTTAAGGTCACTGCTGGGGACTTTAGTGGATTTTGTTTCATCATTGACCAGCATCTCTTCCCTCAAATCTTAAAGGTGCCATGACATGCCACCAGGTGTGGTGTGATTAGCCGTTACAAGCCGTTTTGGAAATCTGCCCCTTATGACATCATAAGGGGCAGAAAGTGGGCGTGTCCACCTAGATGTGTACTGGATAGAGCAGTCTATCAGCCTACCCAGTGGACTGTAGCAAACGTTGCTCATCTATCCGTCACACATCTAGGTGGACACGCCCACCTGTGATGTCTCAAGGGGCAGATTTCCAAAACGGCGTGTAACGGCTAATCACACCACACCTGGTGGCATGTCATGGGACCTTTAAGTAATTTTAGAATCACTTTAGAATAAGAGTTACTTTAGAATCATGTCCTTGTCCTGCAGATCAGTTCCAACGTATTGCTCAGTGCGATAAGACAGTTGGACTTTGACCTTACTGGACTTTAATTTCCCTTCCTTGTGTTAATAGCCCGTGTCAGGCTCTTCGGTAAAGATCAGAATGTTCCTATGCAGTTATCGGAAAAGATACAGACAGCTGGCCCAATCAACCACCAAACAGTACGCACACACTGTACACTAATGTACACTGTAGTAGTACACTGCACAGTGTTATATTTGTTATACCTACAGGTATGCATATTAGAAAGAATCATGAGTTAGATGTGAGTCAATGAATGTAACACTACAGTGTGCACGAGTGTACACTGTTAAGTGTCACATTTGTTGACACTACACTATACAGTGTACACTAGTGTACTGTGTTACATTTCTTGATTTTTTCTAATACGCATACCCATGTGAACAGATACAACTTAGTTCAAACCTCCAGCGCCTGTTTAGTGAGGGGCGTGGAGCGACATGGAGGGAAGGCCAGAGGGACACTTACGAAGGCCAGCAGCAGGTAGAGGTTGAGGGGATGCTTGTGTCTGTACACCGCCAGCGCAACCAGCAGCACCAGCGAGCCCAGCGCTGACACCAGCACCACCGCAGGACTGGGAGGCCAGAGAAACCAGTTAGACAGGAACAACAGTTGCTAATCAGTGGCGGCCAAACATTCCAATGCCTTGACAATGTTATCTCACACATACCTATTGTATAAGTCTTTACTCTGCTGTTTTCTGGTCATTTCATAGTAGCTATATTTCAGCCATATTAAAAGTTATTTAATGTTTTTTATCATTTGGTCATAAAACGACTTGTCCTTGGTTAACAATGTTTGCTTGATGTGTATGAAGCATCCTGAAAAACAGAACGGCATCCTACTATTTCTATCTGTTTAAGAATGTCTATATAACCCCCACGTGACCAAACACTAATGATAATTGACGGCGTCACTTCCGGGTTCGAAACCCGGAAAGGGCGATCTACGTCCATTGCATTCTGCCCGCACTGGTTTCCCTGGGATCGCATAGAACAGAGTTCATAACACACGCTGGTTCAGAAAGGTACACCTACTCCCAGGTCTGGGTGTACAAACAGGACCAACATGATCTCCTAGGAGGAGCAGAGGATCTCCTAGGAGGACCAGAACATCTCCTAGGAGGACCAGACCATCTCCTAGGAGGAGCAGAGGATCTCCTAGGAGGACCAGAGAATCTCCTAGGAGGACCAGATAATCTCCTAGGAGGACCAGACCATCTCCTAGGAGCCCCAAATGATCTCCTCTGACCCCCGGGGCTGACCTCGAGTGGACGAACTGCTTGATGGGCTCGCAGAACATGAAGAGCGCGGCGGTGGCCGTGGTCAGGATGATCTGGAGGGAGAGGATGCTGTACACCTTCCGGAGGAAGTCTGGAGGAGGAGGGGAACGAAGGTTGGAAGTGGTTAGATGAGTAGCATCCCTCATCGTCATCACTGACGTTACTGTGATCGGCGTCGTGTTTCTCACCCATCCGGATCTGGACGCTGGCCGTGGCCACGTTGGTGCCGTAGTTGAAGTCATCCTCGATGGAGGACCGCGGGTATTTCTCGGTGCTCATCTCTGCGGTTTAGAACCAAATCCACGGCAGCGCTCTGTTTGTTTTCGTCTGTAGAGGAAGCGGTGACGACTGAGGAATACGTCGGAGCGGCTCTTCTTCTGGACCCGGCTGCTCGGTGCAGCAGCACCCCCGGCTGGCCTGGAGGTGGGGTTCACCAGACGGCCATGGGAAGGGAAATACAGATCATAAGCTTAAGAAGTATAATAATCATAATAATAATGACAAAAAAATAGTAATTCATTATATATATATATATAATGAATTATATGAATGAATATATATATATATGGCAGGAATGCTGTCCGTTCACCTGACATGGTATCATGTTTATCATGTTTATTAACATAACTGCTGATGAACTGTATGGTTTTAATGTCCATACAGTATAATCACTGATCTAAACGGTGTAATATTTAAGGTAGGCCTTCTCTTTGTTGTCGCCAAAGTGAATGTAATGTTCTAAAGAACAAGTTAAAGATTAAAATAACCCTCACTTTATAGATCGAGTCGCGACCAACTCTTCCCCGCGACGCTTCGTCTCGAGTTCTCATTGGCTGAAGGAAAAGGTACTCTGATGTCAGAGGCGTGGCCTGAGGAAGAGCTTTCGGTTTCACGATAGCTGCGTAGGTTAGTCTCGAGCGGTCAACAAACACACACACACACACACACACACACACACACTTACACTGTTTCCGTGTTTGAAAGTTTGTCAAGCTGGGGGATTTGGGGGTCAAGATGAACGCTTTGCGGTTCTCGGTCCTCTACGGACTCGTTTGGATGTCGATGGCGAATAGTAAGTAAAGAATAACGTGGTAATAAGTGGATTTCGCCGATTGTTTTTTTTTATGTGTACGGCCTGTGATATCGATATGAGGACTTAAGGGATGGGTTAAAAATGTAAAACAGTCAAAAGAAGACAGCATAATGATGTAAATTATTTTAGTCTATGCTTCATTTTGATTTGACATTTTGATTTCTTCTCCACATAGTGGACAACACCTTATGAGGTTTTATGAGTTTGTAGATAAGTTAGAATACGCAATAGTAATTAAAACCTGTAGGCGTGGCTTATTTACCTTTCCACCCACTTCAAATATAAACTGGATTCTTGTGTTCGAGATGCTTCCTGAACCACCGCCAGAACGCAAGCTCGTTGACCTTGTGTCTCTGAATAAACCGTGTGTTGAACATTTACCACTCTCATCATCAGAGTCATACCTTGCGAAACGACAATACCACCAAGGATCAAATTGTTTCTTCATCAATAACAATTCAGAAAGTGAACTAGATAGATGTATGCTTTATTGATCCCCAGGGGATATTCAAGGTAACAGTAGCTTGAACACGTCACACACAGCATACACATACAACATAAACAAGACAAGACAATAAAATAAAATAGCCTCATAGATAATATAGCCGATAAAAGATATGCTAAGGTGATCTTGGAGAATGTGCGTCATGATGGTATTGCAAATAAGTATGTACAGCAGTGCAAGGATAATATCTAGAAGCCAGCATTAAATATGGACAATAAAAAGGAATTATGTAAGCATATTAATCATTTTAAAAGTATAGCATTGCAAGGATAAACTCTAACTAAAGTCTTCCTTCCAGCTGCGCCCACGGTCCAGGTGTACAGTCGGCAGCCCGCAGAGATCGGGAAGGCCAACAACCTGATCTGCTACCTGAACAAGTTCCAGCCGCCGGAAGTGAATGTAGAGCTTCTGAAGGACGGGGTTGTGATCCCTGGGGGGGTGCAGAGCGACCTGATGTTTGAGCAGAAGTGGCAGTACCACCTGACCAAGACGGTGTCCTTCACACCCCAGGAGGATGCCCGGTACGCCTGCCAGGTCACCCATTTGGGGAAGACCACAATCCACGCCTGGGGTGAGTTCAGTTTCTGCTCTTCTGTCGTTATAATCTCATCAACTTTCATCAATCTTTTTGAATTCACTTTCACATTAAGATACTTTAATGCTTTTTGGTTTTCTTTCCAGATATCAATGAATAAAGTCAGGCACTAGGGTGAGTAATATAAATAGAGTCATTCAATATTTGAATCAAAATGTGTGAAATCTCGTTTCACATTTATCGTCATTTACATTTCACATTTATCGTCAGGGTATTAATTATCATATAATTTGATCCTTTTAATAGCTGACTACACGCCCTGCCTGGTAGTTCTGCATCCCAAGAAAGGAAGTCGACCAAGGCACACTTAATAATCCTGATGTTGTTCACTGATTAACTGATTGAACTTTAACTACTTTTTAAGCTGCTGTAAAAATTAAGAATTGAGAGTTGTAATGAGAGAGAGCAAAATAGAGCAAGATTTAAAAGATAATTGAATTGAATGAAGTAAATAGATAAAAAACATCCCTCCCCTTCTCCACCAATGAGAAGCGTTCACACACCTGTGATTAACAGGTCATTTGGATTCCCCGAACCAATCAGGGAAGGCGGAACTATGCACTCAAGTTATGCCTCTCAAATCTCTCCCCTACAGCATATTTAATAACTGCTTCAGCAATCAATGTTTCATTCATTAGCTTTTGCTTAAATATTATGTGTCTCTGTTTGTCGGTTGGTTGATTTTAGAATCTAAAGGGTTTTTCAGCTATATTTATGTGACATCTGAAAAATGGGCTGTTGTAATCAGGTTTTTTATATAAACATGTCAAACATGTTGTTTTTTAGTAAAATATTTTCTAAAAACAGGCTTGATTGGAAACCATATTGAAAAAATGGATTTAACATCTCAATATCATTATGATGGTGAAGGAATGAGGAATATATAAATGCAATGTGTGCGTCTGATGAAGAATAAAACGATTGGTGAAGCAGAGTGTTTTATTGACTGTAGCGATCATGGAGATAGCGAGTCCCAGTGCAATGCAGGAACTAAACAGGTCCTACAGGAACTGCTAATGGCTTATTTCTCCCCCCAAAAGAAGCCATTATAACATATTCCTCCTGAAACTAACGACATTTTGGTGTTTCTGGATGTGCTTTCATTTTCATGGATTCTCCGTTATCCTTGTTTGCCGATTAACATTTCAACGACTTGTTCATTTTCTATATTTCTATCATCTAGCTTTGAAGAATCAGAATTGAAGCTTGCTCTGGATGAAAAAAAAAATGAGTCAGCTTTTTAATTTAATTTAAATAAAAAGTCATCAGTACTTAGAGTACCCCCACTTGAGAACCGCGCCTCTACAGGGACCCAGCACCGGCGCTCCGCACACGCAGAACACGCACTGCGCGTAGGGCACCAAGTGTCTGGGGGGGCACCAAAAAAATCTGTCTCGTAAAAAATCATCATAATAATAATAATCATAATAACGCGATATATTTAGAATGAACATGTGTAAAACGTGTTAATAGCAATACAAAAGTAACATTTGCTCGAGAAAAAGATGCGTCTCCTGTGCGGCCCTCTCTCTCTCCCCTTGGTGCCCCCCTCCCCCACATCCCAGTGGTATGTTCGATTAGATCAGCCTCAAGTTTGGCAGACACCTGTGTTTGGACATGGCCTCGAAAAGCCATCAAGAGTCGGGGGCGGATAAGAGAAAAAAGAAGAGACAGCGAGATGATGCACGCACGTCGATGGCAGGTAAGACAATGTTTTAAATAAAAATGGCTAATTCTGTAATGTAGTACTTGTATGAATGTCTATGCTCATGCCAGGTAATGTTAACGTTACCGTTAACGTCAACAAACTAACGTTAGCTCCTATATTCTTCTAGCCATCAGAAGTCGTCAGCCAAGTATTAGCCAAGTTTACTTATATAGGTCTACTGCATTTCAGGACGTTTATTTGGCGTTTGTTATGTAGCCTACGTTATGACGTTATGCATGTGTACTGTGAACCAACGAGTATGCAATTGTGTACTGTAGTGGAAAAAGTAATGCTACAAATGATACTTTAAAGTAATGAGCTGATGAATGGAGAATGGCTCCTGGTAACATGAATTCTGAGAAACCTTGCATCTGCAGGGCAACATCTGCAGAAGAAAATAAAGAAATCTTAGTTATGTAGATCCCCTCCCTTCACATTCATATTCTCACGTTCACGTTTTCAAATTATGTAGATTTTTTTTTAATATTGTGAGCCATCAATCATTGTCTTAAAGGTAAAATAGTTTAAAATGTTGTCAAGCATCAGTGATTTACACATTGGCTTACATAAACCTGTAATTAATATGTAATATTGTTTTTGAATCAAGGTGCAAAACTGTATTTTAGTGTACAATCCCTGAGTATTTTTTCTTGTATTTCTGAATGCAGGGTCAATGCTTAGATATGTGCAAGGAGTTCCTCAAGACCAGGAGGAAGATTTAGATGATCAACTATCCACCAGCAGTTCAAGCACACATCATCAACCACCAATCTCTGCAGACTCTGCAACAGCACCCAGCCCTGACCAACAACCATCAACTACTAGTTCAGGACTTATGTTAATGTTTGCTGCTATTGTTAATGCAAAATTAGTGTAGTCTTTTATCAAGATTTTAATTTCTCTTTATTTGCACATTACATTTTGCAAAACTGTTGAGAAGTTATTTTGGAAATAAAGAGAAACGTACTGACAATTACTGAATTGATGTTTGATTGATGATTTTCGGGGGGGCACCACAATGCATTTGTGCTTAGGGCACCCAAATGGCTAGCGCCGGCCCTGCAGGGACCTTATCATCATGCGCGAGGCGCTGGCGGAGTATGGTGCCGGGCCCTTCCAGGTGAGCCAGTGGAGCCCCGAGTGCCAGCCCAGGTGGTCGCCCCTGGGGTGCCACTCCCCGTTGAGGGAGGCGGAGCCACAGCGGCTGAACCACCAGCCCCCCTGCTGTGACCTCGTGCACTGGTTCTCCGCGATGTCCCCGAAGATGCAGGGGTCGCAGCCGTCGTTGTCCCGGTCGATGGTGCTGAACCCAGAACCGTTCTGGTGGATGCCCGCATACTGGCCTTTGATCGCATCCCCTTTGGAAGGCAACAGAGAGGGTTACCAGCAAGACACGGGTATGGGACCAAACCCTACATGGGTTTAGAACCAAACCCCATTCATGGGTATAGAACCCAACCCCTACATGGGTATAGAACCCAACCCTACACAGGTACAGAACCCAACCCTACACAGGTATAGAACCCAACCCAACACGGGTATAGAACCTAACCCAACACGGGTATAGAACCCAACCCTACACGGATATAGAATGGACTGTTAAGAACAGTGTGTGTGGGGGGGGGTGGTAGCAGAATGCCCTGGTGTAACCCTGCCAATAGGATCTCCATTGGTTTCAGCCACCGTGTGTCCGGCTCATCTATTGGTTGGATCGTGTTGATGTGGGCGGAGCCATACCTGCGTTCCCTTGGTAACGTCCGACTGTCAGCTTGTACGCCTGCTCCTGATTGGCCAGCCGGAAGTCACTGTACTGTGCGTAGGCGGTCCCTCCCTCGTGGTCCCAGAGGTCCACCCTCAGCACCCACCTGGTCCCGGGGGTCCTGGTCAGGGAGGAGACCCTCTCCAGGCCCAGCCACTGGTCCTCTGAGCACAGCAACACAGCATGCTAGCACGCCTCCTAGCACCTTGCTTCCTATCACCTGGGCTCCTATCACCTCGGTCCCTATCACCTCGGTCCCTATCACCTCGGCTCCTATCACCTCTGTCCCTATCACCTCGGTCCCTATCACCTCGGCTCCTATCACCTGGGTTCCTAATTCCTATCACCTGGGTTCCTATCTCCTCGGTTCCAATCCCCTTGGCTCCTATCACCTCGTCTCCTAACGCCTCGGCTCCTATCACCTCAGCTCTTATCACCTAGGTTCCTAATTCCTATCACCTGGGTTCCTATCACCTCGACTCCTATCCCCTCAGCTCCTATCCCCTTGGTTCCTCCCAGGAATGTCTAACCCCACAATCACCAACCCTCGTCATGGGTGAGCCGTTACGTGACGTAACACCGTGACTCCCAGATGAACTCAAACTGGAAGCTGCTAGATGTTTGCTCAGAGTCGCTAGGAGCTTCTGAAACCGTTCCCGAAGTGAACAGGCCCCTCCCACTCACTTCCTGCTTGTCCGAAGCCATTCCGGTACGCCGCCCATTTCCTGTTGAAGGACAGAGTGCTGCCGGTTCGTCTCTGGAACACCGTCCAGCCCCCGTCCGCCAACATCTCACAGTACACCTGCACAGGAAGGGGCGGGGTCAGGAGGGGAGGAGACAGCTGACTGGGGGAGGAGTCAGCTGGGGAGGACAGGCGTCCTACTGGGAGCTGATTTGTCAGGACAGGGGCCCTGGTAGCTGATTGGTTAGGACACTTTGCAGCTATCTTTGACCCTTAATGATGACATCATGGGTTCACTTCTCACCTGGAAAGGCTTCTTCACCCCTGGGGGCTGGATCACATACACACCGCTGGCTGCAGCCTGGGACAGACTCCTGATCTGAGAACAGTCTGTCCCTGAGGTCACACATGCACACACGCACATGCACACACACACACACAGACAAACACAAACACACACGCACACACACAGGATATTAGCAACTCTGCATGGGAATGTTGGATAGTGATTATCGATGGTGATGAATGATGTGTGCACGGTAACCAGTAGCCGTCACCTTGTGAGACGAGCGTCCTGCTGGGCTGTAGAAAACAAACCAAAGTTCAAAGTTCACACTAAAGAAAGGCTTTTACAATCTTCCTCTCACACTCGTATCATCCACCTATTAGCTTAATCACACCTTTGATTCAACACTTAAATTACTTTACCAAACTTGAACCATTTAACAACTCATCAATAGTGATTAGTGGTGGACAGGTGTCAATCCAGCCCCACACCCCACACATATGCTATAATAAGTGTCTAGATGTATTCTGAACCCCAACACTTACAATAGAATCAGTGTAGAGATGTATTCTGGACCCCCACACATAGACTATAATGAGTGTCTAGATGTATTCTGAACCTTGTGTTTACCTTCCATTGCTCTGAGATGCCCACGACAGACAGAAGCAGCAGAGCACAGATCTTCATCCTTGACCTGAGGACACAGATTCACAAAGCAGAGGTTCACCTCAACGGACTGCAAGCACTGCCGGATAGTCGGATAGAGGTTAGGGGGTCCCAGCCTGAAGCTTCTGGGTTCACAGCCCCGAACACCGAAGGATAGTCTGGGTTCACAACCCAGAGAGCACGAGCCTGCTAAGTATCAAAGAGATGGACTGCAGGTCCACTCTGATGGAAGCAGCCTGCTAGACCTATAACAAAACTATAACCATAACACACTGAACATAACATAACTATAACCATCTCTCAACGCTTACCAGTGGAGCTTGTAGAAGTTACCAGTGGAGCTGGTTCAGGAGTCAGTGGGTATAAGTTGCCAGCTGGTTCAGGTTCAGTGTGTAGAAGTTACCAGTGATTCAGGAGTGTATGTGTGTGTGTGCAGAAGGAGGCGTTCTTGTAGGCTGTTGTCAGGTTGATCCAGGCTCCGCCTCCTCCATAAACACAGTTTCACTTGATAAGGAGCCGTTGGGCAACACGCCGCTGGAAGCTGTTAGAATGCAGCTACATTCACATGCTGATTCAAATAACTTCCACTTCCTGTGTTGCCAGATTAGATCAGGTAAAAACGGAAGAATTTAAGAATTAAAGTTAAGAGGCCCATGTACCAAACATACATTTTCTGTGGCTGTGAGTGAGTGAGTGAGTGAGTGAGTGAGTGAGTGAGTGAGTGAGTGAGTGAGTGAGTGAGTGAGTGAGTGAGTGTGTGTGTGTGTGTGTGTGTGTGTGTGTGTGTGTGTGTGTGTGTGTGTTTCTTTGAGACAAACCCATTTGACCTCCCAGCCGCAAACCAAACAACCTTCTACCATCCAAACGACCAAACGGCCAGGGCTCTAAAGGCTGACCCCTGATCAGATCAGACTGACTCATCAGTGTTTCTGGAGCCGGTTCCACTCATTCCAGACCACATGATGACTTCACCTGGGTGAATGTGGATTTTCTGTATGAGGTATGCAGCAGCCTAGTAGAATGTAACAATGGTCTGATTCGTTTCATAAAGTGGATGAATCTCGCCAGGGGCGTAGCCAGGACGTCCTTGGGGGGCCAGCTCGGGCCAGTCTTCTATTTGGGGTGGCGGCACGAGATTGTCCAGACCGAGAGTCTGCGAGTGCGAGTGCATAAATCGCGCTTTCAACAAAACATGCAGTGAACTGTCAATCAACTAGGGTGGCACCTAGGGTGGCCAATCAGGTTCCAGGGGCGGCCAGTGCCACCCGGCCCCCCCTCTGGCTCCGCTCCTGACTCGCCTGTTAGTGAAACAGCCTCAATAACATTAGATTCACATGAACATGAAAAAGGCTAGATCCATGCGGTATACTTTGATATGGTATTGAACCAAACTGAGACAAAACGTAGTGATCTAAGTGCATTTAATGTGTACAGTATTACTGGATTGAACATGATTAAACACCCGATATAGTCTGATATAGCCTCCACATAGTGTAGAGAAGTGAAAGTGAATGTTTACTACCACACACGCACGCACGCACGCACGCACGCACGCACGCACGCACGCACGCACACACACACACACACACACACACACACACACACACACACACACACACACACACACACACACACACACACACACACACACACACACACGTACGTCATCATTACAGTTATACAGGGTTAGATTGGTTACAAATTACATTTTTCAGGATTCAATGTTTCATTATGAATTATTGTAACTATTACTTTCTGTGGAAACTCTTGAAGACGTTGTTCATCCAGTTGTAATCCCAATGTGATCCGCAGGGGGCGCTGTTGTGATCAGAACACATGGAGGAGATAAATCGGTACTTCGGCTGAGGAAGAGATTCACAGGAAGTGACGTAGTTGAGTCCGGTGTGTTTCTGAAGCCACAGATAATATAAACTTGAGGATTTATAAACACTTGATTAGTGACGTGTGTGTTGATGTGAAAACGGACTAATGTTAACCGGGAGTTGAGAATGTAAGAATGTTAATGAGTGGCTTTAGTTCGGTCTGTTTGCTCATGCTACCAGTTTGCTCGTAGCTAACCTCCTCCACGGGCATCGAACCCGCGACCCCCTGAGCCCCGGGATGGGACCCGCTGATCTGGGAACAGGTGGGTAAAGTGTTTTTGAGTTTTATGGTTTCTATTGTTGTCAGAAGATGATCTAAGTTAACAATAAACACCAGAGACTTTATATCATCTTATCTTTGATTACTTGTCTCATTCACACACACACACACACACACACACACACACACACACACACACACACACACACACACACACACACACACAAATACACACAAATGCACACACCGACTTGCGCACACACACAACCACACACACACACACACACACACACACACACGTGTACATTTTGTCTTTCATAGTTTTAAGTAAGTATAGCATTTATTTAATGTAATATTATCTGTGCTGTCTGCCCGCTCCAGAGGCCCTCCCCCTGCCCTCCCTGCGGCTGCTGGTGTCCCCCCTGCAGCTGAGCGTGGCGGTGATGTGGCGGGCGCTCCGCCGGCTGGAGGTGGAGCACTACTGGGCCGTGGCCCAGTTCGTAGGCCTCCTGCTGGAGATGGTCCCCGAGCTGCTCACCGACCCCCACTGGACCCCGCTGGGCAGCGGCCTGCGGGCCAAGGTGACCCCGGGCTCCACATGCACAGAGGATTTCAAATGACAAGCGTTTTGTTTTATTTAGGTTATTTAAGTGCACATTTTTCATGGACGATTATTCATAGGCAAGGAATCATGTTTAAAGGGTTTGATTTTAGGGTTAGGGTTTGGGTTTGGGGTTAGGGTTTAGTTATAGGGTTTGGTTGTAGGGTTTGTTTTTTCGTTCTAGGGTTGAGATACCAAATATTCCCTATACTGGTGGGCTCCTATTCTGAAGTCTTGTCCCCCCCCCCCCCCCCCCCCCCCCCCAACAGTATATCCTGGAGCTGTGTCGGGCTGACCAACCTGTGGACCCAGAGCAGATCAGGGCCCTCCTGGACACGGTCGCTAGGCCACTCCCCCCCAGAGCGAGACAGGTGAGCACACCTGGCCCTCTGCACGGGAGGGAACGGGTTGGAGGATTTCATTCAATACGACTGCGGTACAAGCGCACAACATCACGGTATTTATCATCAGAAGCACAACGTACCGCACACAGGGTTCGTTCTGGAAGATGAGGATCTTAAGACGAGGCGAGGGTCGCTGCGAAGCATCGACATTTCAAAACAAAAACACGCAAGAAATATTGAATCGAATGTGTGTCTGGAGTGCAAAACAAACCCTTTAGACTGAAAACCATCTCCTCCACCATCACAACACGCCTTCTTAGTTTAGCGCGTGATTCAGATTTTATCTGTTGTACGTATACCTCCTGTGGTTCACGTTTTAAGATCTGAATTGATCATGTTGAACTCATTTGATGACCTGATTGTTGTTGCAGGAGCAGGTGGAGGAGCAGGAGGAGGAGCCGGTGGAGGACCAGGAGGAGGACCAGGAGCAGGTGGAGGTTAACTTTGTGGAGCTGGTCCACACGATGCTCAAAGACCCGGAGGTTAAACAGCACTTTTTCACGGTGAGATCTCCTCTACATCTTCCTCCTCAACTGTGTCTCTCCTCCCGGAGGTGCTGTTGTCTGACCTGTGCTCCTCCTCCAGGAGGTGCTGTTGTCTGACCTGTGCTCCTCCTCCAGGAGGTGTTCCCAGTGGTGTACGGTCCAGACTACGACCAGGACCTCCTCACCCTGTTTGAAGAGCTCCTCTACCGATTGGCCCAACTCCTCCCGGTCCCGGACCTCGGACAGGTGAGTGACGACATCACTTCCTTCCGGAGGACTTCTGACGGAGAAATGGGAGATAATGCCTACCTGCACATCAATGGCTAAAGGGGGAGGCTGTGCTGAAGTGTCTCTGGGGTTACCCTCTGCAGACGGTGTCGTGGCTGGGCAGCAGCAGCTCTCTCCTGGACGACTGCTCCATCTCCTCCACCCACCTGAGAGGTTTACTGCACCACCACCGACAGCTGGGTCACCTGGAGGAGCACGGTGAGAACCCAGCAGTACCACGAGAACCAACACACTGAATGATTGAAGGTTCTTCAATCGTCTGTGGATGTATCCTCTGACAATGTGATTGGTTCCCCAGTTCCTCCCTCCTCTATGGGCAACTGCATCCTGTCATCCCTGGCCAGCCCGCCCCCAGCCAGGCCCCCAAACCAATCGGCTTCACCGCAACGCCTCGGGGACCACGCCCCCCTCTCCCCATTCGCCGACGGAGTGGCCGAGGTCGTCACGGTGACGGACTACGCAGAGGTGGAGCTCGGCACCACCGGCCACCAGCCGGAAGAGGCGGGGGAGTGCATGGAGGAGGTCGTCATGGAGACGGAGGTCGTCATGGAGAAGGAGACGGAGGAGGAGGGTCCAACCGAGGTAGACCCCGCCTTCCCCGACGAGGTGAAACAGGAACAGGGAGCGGAGGCGGCGTCCCCGGCCCGCCCCCACGTCTGCCCCGACTGTCAGAAGCGGTTCCGCTTCGCCTCGTCGCTCACCGCCCACCGGGTGGTGCACACCCGGGAACGGCCCCACCGCTGCTCCGCCTGCGGCCGCTGCTTCTCCTTCCGCCAGTCGCTCGACCGCCACAGGCACACGCACGAGACGGCCACGCCGCGTAACGAGCAGCAAACGGACGCGCCCCAGAGCGAGCCCGAGAGGGACACGCCCGGGACGGCCACGCCCCGTAGCGAGCACCAGACACCCACGACCCGGACGTCCACGCCCCGGACGGCCACGCCCCAGAGCGACCAACCAACGACCACGCTCCAGACTGCCACGCCCCGGAGTGGGCAACAGACGACCACGCACCAGATGGCGCCTAGCAGCGGCGGCGGCGGCGGCCGGGATGCGGACTCGCTCTGCGACAGGAAGCCGAGCTGTGAGCCGGCAACGGCGGACCCTGAGAGTGCCGGTGTGGAGCCGCGCCCCCCCCGGGTGAAGCAGGAGGCGGGGGCGGACAGGGGCGACGCCGCGGGTGAGCGGGTGGAGTCTGGGGCCGGGCTGGTGGGGGGTCTGGCGCCGGCGCTGGTGCAACAGGTGGTGTCCCTGGTGGCGGTGCGGACCAGCGGGCGCAAGAGGAGGCCCACCATGAAGGTCCAGGTCATCAACCTGCAGAAGCGCCTGGGGAAGGGCGGGGCCACCGTGGGGGTGGAGCCTAAGAGGAGGAAGCCGGGCGGGGCCACGGCCCCCTTCAACAGGTGAGGCTCAGTCGGGTCGGTGGCCCGTTTCGGGAGGGGGGGGGGGGGGTGCTGGGCCCGTATCCGTGGTAACCCCAGTGTCGTCCCTGTCGTTCCCAGCTCGGAGCACTCGTACGGTTCCGCTGAGGTCCTCCCGGGTTCTGCGGCGGCTGAGGGTGAGTCGACGCGAGATCCAGACCATCACAGTCGGAACCTCAGGAGGGTCGGAACCCGGACCGGTCGCTCCAGACCTCGTGGGTCCGTTGTGTGAAGGACTGCTTGTTGCTTCAGAGTCAAACCGTAATGTGTCATATCTTACCGTTGTCAGACGGCGTGGAGGGTGGCTCCTCCCAGGTCCTCGGTGGCTCAGCCGCAGACCTCCTCCTCCAGGCTCCTCCTCCTCCTCCTCCTCCCGGTGCCGGTTGTCAGGACAACGCAGACGACACCCCCGCCGCCGACCTCCGCGACGGCCGCTTCGGCTGCCCCGACTGCGCCAAGAGCTTCCGGTTCCGCTCGCTGCTGGCGTCGCACCGGCGCGTCCACACGGGCGAGCAGCCCTTCCTCTGTCCGGCCTGCGGACGCCGCTTCTCCTTCAAGCAGTCGCTGGAGCGCCACCGCCGCACGCACGCCGCCGGGCCGCCCCCCTCCCCCGCCGAGCGGCAGGAGCCCGGGGGGGCCCACCCGGACCCCGGGGGCGGGGCCTTCCTCTGCTCCCGCTGCGGGCGTGCCTTCAGCGCCAAGTCAGCGCTGCTCCGGCACGCCAGGACCCACGGCGAGGAGACGGTAGGACCTCACGCCGCCGCCGCCCTTCTCCTCAGGGTTGTCGGGGGGGGGGGGGGGGGGTCATTTTGTTTTGGGGTGGCTGAACAGAAGTAGTTATTTAAAACTGACTATCGGGGTTACATTTACATTTACATTCAGTGCATTTAGCAGACGCTTTTATCCAAAGCGACTTACAATAAGTTCATTTGTCAGAAGGAAGAGAAACAATATATCGCTGTCTGTACAGTAAGGATGTTCATAGAAGTCAAGCACTAACAATCACTAGGTTAACCCATTCCCCGTGTACAACACAGTATAAGATGCGATGCTAAGTACTATTTTAAGTGCAAGGACATACAACATACAATAAGTGCGTACGTTAAGTGCAACATTACGCCACAGCGCCCTCTGTAGGTGGGACTGTTAAGCAGCTTCCATGATAGCTTCTATGACAACATTCACCTTTCTGCCTTCAAATTGACTTCTTTTGAGTGGACTAAAGTGTATTTAAAATCTATTGTTTTTCCCCGACCCCTAGCCGACGGGGGCCTCCGGCGTGGCCCCTTTCCCCGGGGGGGAGCAGCAGCAGCAGGAGGAGGAGGTGCTCCACACCTGCGACTGCGGCAAGTCGTTCCCGTACCGGGCGGCGCTGACGGCCCACCAGCGCGTGCACCGCGAGGAGCGGCCGCACGCCTGTGCCCACTGCCCCAAGCGCTTCCTGTACCGCGGCGGGCTGACGAGCCACGCCAAGACGCACTGCGAGGACAAGCCCTTCGCCTGCTCCTTCTGCGGCAAGAGCTTCAAGCGCGAGCGCAACATGAAGAAGCACGAGCGCTGCCACACGCGCGACGGCGTGTTCCGCTGCTCGCAGTGCGACAAGAGCTTCGTGTACAAGGCCACGCTGACGCGGCACGAGCTCACGCACTCGGGCGAGCGGCCCTTCCTCTGCTGTGACTGCGGCAAGGGCTTCTACTCGCACGCCGAGCTGCTGAAGCACGAGCGCTTCCACACCGGCCACAAGCCCTTCCAGTGCCCCTTCTGCGGCAAGCGCTTCACGCAGTCCTGCTACCTGACCATCCACGTGCGCTACCACACGGGGGCGCGGCCCTACGCCTGCCCCGACTGTGACAAGAGCTTCATGAGCGCCAACCGGCTGAAGAGGCACCAGCGCACGCACACCGGCGAGAAGCCCTACCTGTGCCCCGAGTGTGGGCGGGGCTTCAGGCAATCCTACCACCTCAAGGTGCACCTGAGGACGCATGCCTATGCTTAGGCCACGCCCTCACACGGGGACATGTCTAGGCCAAGCCCCCGTGCCGCTCAGGTTCACCTGAGGAGCCAAGCCTATGCCACGCCCCCACCAGCACCCCCTTGGGGGTCAAAGGTCATCAAGCTAACACTAAAGAATGAAAGTTTCTATTAAAAGATGATAAAGGTTCAGATCTTCTTCATTCTCCTGGGACCGGTTTTGTGTAGAAGCATTGAAATGAAAGCAAACGAGAATGCGCTAAAAAGCAGGGCTTAAGTGTGTTGGCTCCAAATAATAAATCATGTTTTATAAGAAGTACTTTTATTAAGGTGACAACAGAAATATGAAATAACAACTTAGGAACTGAGGTACTCCAACATCGGGTAGGAAAGCTGTTGTGTTTGAACACAACAGTAGATTTGGTATTTGTTTTGATAACAAATACCAAATCTACTTTTCTACAAACTTTTTCTGGGTCATTAAACCGAGGAACATGATATACAGTAAGTAGCACCAGGAAGTCCTGGGACAACACCATCTAAAGGGAACCCAAACTCTGAACCTCAGACCCCAGTGACCGGACTGTAGGGGGAAGGACCACTTTGTACCAAACAGACTATTAGCGTCCGGATTCAGAGTTTGGTTTCCCTTCAACAACAAAGCAACAACTCTAGTCGCTGGTCCCTGCAGGAGGTGGTTGCCTCAATGACCGGCAGCACGGTGTGATGAGGGAGTGGTCACTGCCAATGGCTCTAGAGCTGGTCCCTGGAGGAAGCGGTTGCCTAGACGACCAGAAACAGGGTGATGGGGCAGTGGTCGCTTCCCATGGCTTGGTTCCGGATCTTGCTGTCGCACAGGCCGGGCATCAGGCCCTCGGAGAGCAGGAAGTAGTCGAGGCGCCAGCCCACGTTCTTGGAGCGCGAGTTCATCATGTAGGTCCAGAAGGAGTAGGCGTTGGCCTGTTCGGGGTAGCGGTGGCGGAAGCTGTCGGTGAAGCCGGCGGCCAGCAGCGTGGTGAAGCCCTCGCGCTCCTCCACCGTGAAGCCCGCGTTCTTCTTGTTACCCTTTGGGTTCTTCAGGTCGATCTCCTGGTGGGCCACGTTCAGGTCGCCGCACATCACCACAGGCTTGCGCTCCTCCAGGCCGAGCAGGTACGCCTGGAGATCGACGTCCCAGGTCTTGCGGTAGTCCAGCCGCACCAGCCCCTTGCCCGAGTTGGGGACGTAGGTGGTGACCAGGAAGAAGGTGGGGAACTCTGCGGTGATGACGCGCCCCTCCTTGTCATGCTCCTCCTTGCCTGGGGGACGCAAGGAGAAAACCGTTTAAACATCTGGGTCTCACATTTCATTCTGCTTCACAACTACGACTTTTCAAATGCAAGTTACAATATAGGTCACTTAAGTTAACTAAGAAGTGATTCTGAATAAGTAAACCTCGACCAACTTCCTCCAAGGCAACTTTGAATACATTTTAATAACATGTCATTAAGGAGCAGGTAGGGGTCATCTGGCTCTAGGAGGCCTACAGCTAGGGGTCAGGGGCCATAAGAGAGCTCCTGTGGGATCCTCACCGATGCCATAGGTGACGTTGATGGGCTCCGTCTTGCAGAGCATGGCCACGCCGCTGTAGCCGTCCTTCTCCGCGCTCAGCCAGTACTTGTGGGGGAACTCTGGCATGGAGGTGATCTCCGCCGGGAGAGACTTCTCGTTACATTTGGTCTCCTGGAGACACAAGACGTCTGGGGCCTCCTCACGCACCCACTGGGGAGGGGGGGAAATAGAGAGATCAGAGAGAAAGAGAGTGAGACCAGAGAGAAAGAGAGAGGACAGAGAGAAGGAGATACCAGAGAGGGAGAGGGAGAGAGAGATAAGCAGCAGACCAATGAAAAGTGTTCTCAAGTTGCCACGGATACAGAAAGCTAAAACAAGCGACCAGAAGTCCTCTGGACCAGGTGAGGCTCCAGACTGACCTCCAGGCCCTTCTTCTTGACCCAGGCCCGCAGGCCGTCCACGTTCCAGGAGGTGATCTTCATGTTGGCCTCGCGGCCGTCAGCGGTGGCGGTCACGTCGGCGGGGTCCTCGTACAGGATGGGTGCCTCCGGCTCCTTCCCCTTCTTGGCCTTCTTAGGGGCCGCTGTGGAGATGGTCAGACCTGCTTTAACTTATCTCATTCGGGTATATCCTGGTAGGTACTTTAATGTACTTTACTAATTCAGCTTTTCAGCGTGATACAGTAAAAGTAGTATAAGTGGTAGTAGTAGTAGTACTTGTATGATAGTAGTAGTACAATTGTATAATAATTATTGTTATTATTAATGTTAATTATTATGTGTATTATTAGTAGTACTATTGTAGTAGTACTAGTGCTAGCAGTGGTAGTACTATATAGTAGCAGTAGTTGTATTAGTGGTGTAGTAGTGTTATAGAAGCAGTATTTTACTAGTAGTATTGTACTAATACAGTACTAGTATTAGTTTATAGTAGTAATAAAGTAGTACCGGTTTCATTGTCCTCGTCTCCCTCCGCCGGCTCGGCCGCCTCCGCCTTCTTTCCTCTCTTCATTCCGTCGGACACTCTGTGCACACACAAACCTCTCACACGCACACCTGTCACGCACACACCTCTCACACGCACACCTGTCACGCGCACACGCACACCTGTCACACACACGCCTCTCAAGCACCGCAATACACACGCGGCTGGGAGGTGCGAGGGATGAAATGAGAAGCACTTTATAAATCAGCGGTCACAGAGAAGGTACACAACCCAAGAGAGGAGGCCGCAGATCTTTAGAGTCCTCATCAGCTTCCCTGTAGCGGGAACCTGAAGCTCGTTTAAATGACACTAAATTGTATTGTTTCTTCTGCTACTGTGTTAGACATCCTCAACGGATCGGTTGTGATGTTAGAAGACTTCTAGGTTCCGTTAAACACCTTAACAACAAATGAGGAGTTCTGCTCCATGAGCAGGAGGACAGGGGAGCAGACAGTGATGGATTAAAGTAAACCCTGAACCACATCTGAGGACCTTAACACATGGACTCATTCGAGGCTAATGCTACCGTTAGCTCCCCATCTGGGACAAAGGGAGATGGAATCAAAAGGGAACGTGTGTGTGCGTGTGTGCGTGTGTGTGTGTGTGTGTGTGTGTGTGTGTGTGTGTGTGTGTGTGTGTGTGTGTGTGTGCGTATGTGTGTGCGCGTGTGTGTGTGTGTGTGTCCAGATTAAGTCTCCCTGCAGCCTCCCCGCAGGTATAATGTTCATAAAGTGCAGAACGCAGTGCAAATGTTTCAGTGTGAGGTTTAAAGAGCTTGAAGAGCGGGATGAAGAGTACTCACACAACAGGACGGCGAGCTGCGAAGTCTTCCCCACTCCGACACAAAGAAGACACGAGAAGAGGCTCGGGGCGCAGGCGCAGTCGCTAGAGGAGTCTTGATTAGTGCCTGATTAAAAAAATAAAAAATAAAATGATTTCACTTTTTTTTGTGAATAAAATATCACAGAAGTGGATGAAGTGATCCAGATATAGTAATTAGTCTGGTTAATTCCGTGGACGTCGTGGGCCGGTGCGGTGTTTCTCATCAGGTGGATTAACGAACAGCTAATGTTGTGGGTCCTCTCAGCGTGGAGCAGGCTGAGCTGAAGACGGCCAAGGAAGGATTAATGTTTAGTTTATAGTAAATATAGTTAATTAATTAACTGTAGGTGGAGAGCAACCGTCTCCACGTTTCATCAGCGGTCGGTTGAAGGATTTAAAGCACTTTGTCGATTCATTAAACGTAACTTTAGTACATAAGGTTCATGAACGGGTGGGTTTAGTTTTTATTTTATTATTCCTCACATTAGATTCCTTGGTCCTCTCCGTCTGTATCGGTCTGTGGTCTGCGGGGAGCCATGACGGTCGTGATCGGGTTCGAGGGGAGCGCCAACAAGATCGGCATCGGAATCATCCGGGATGGGGAGGTCCTATCGAACCCGAGGAGGACCTACATCACCCCCCCGGGCCAGGGTGGGTCACCTTCTCACCCCTCAACTCCTCAACCCCCCGGGCCAGGGCGAGTTACCCTCACCCCCCCGTAAACCAGGCTCCTAACCGGGCTCCTGACAGATGCATGACCACATGAATTTCAAACTTCAAATGGCTCAGTTTATAATAATGCCAAATAATAGGCATAATTAACACATGGAATAGCGTTTTCTTCTCCAACTTCAGAAACACTGATTCGTCATGTAAATCGCGGCAAAGACAACTTAAAACATATGCGGACGCGGTCCTCGATGGCCGCAACTGTGGGTCTATTTAATGATATGCGGCAATACATTAACAAACATCGTTTGTTACCAGTATTGTATACATTATCGTTGTCGACTTGTGTTCATAATATGCATGTGTCCCCCTGTTAATATACATCGCCATGGACTGCATTATGCGTTACGTGTTTAATTTGCGTGTGTTTAGACAGATGGGCGCTTCATTCATGTTCATTCATGCAGCCCTATGGAAAAAAATGTTTCCACAATCCACACGCTATTTCTAGCTTTAGCCCAGTGCGCCACTGGGGCGCCCCCAGGCTTTTCAGTCTCATGGGTTAATCGGAGGGGCCCAGCCCCGTACCCCCCCAGGACCCCCCCGTATTTCGCACACTGCTCCTAACCCCCCCCCGTGACCCCCGCAGGGTTCCTGCCCAGTGAGACGGCCCGCCACCACCGCGCCGTGGTGCTCACCGTCCTGCAGGAGGCACTGCAGCAGGCGGGCCTGACCCCCGCGGACATTGACTGTGTGGCCTACACCAAGGGTAGGGTGGAGGAGACCCTGAAAGAGAAACAACAATTTATTGCTGTCGGTACTGTTAGGTTGTTCATAGAACCAAGTGCCGAGCGCTAACAATCACTAGGTTAACCCATTCCCTGTATATGCCAGGACGTACAACATACAATAAGTGCGTAAGGGGGTGGGGGGAGGCTCCAGGCCGTTCCTCCCCTCAAGTGCCTGTCTCCCCCGTCTCCCCTCCTCTCCCCCCTCCAGGCCCGGGGATGGGCGCGCCCTTGCTGACTGTGGCCCTGGTGGCGCGGACGGTGGCCCAGCTGTGGGGTCGCCCCCTGGTGGGCGTCAACCATTGCATTGGCCACGTTGAGATGGGCCGGCTCATCACGCAGGCCCACAACCCCACCGTGCTCTACGTCAGCGGGGGCAACACGCAGGTGCGGAGCCCCCCGGTTGCGCCCAGTGGTCCTGGAGAGAGACTCGGACCACCGGGCGACACCACACACACACACACACACACACACACACACACACACACACACACACACACACACACACACACACACACACACACACACACACACACACACACACACACACACACACACACACACACTTCAGATGTTCCACTACATCCTTCTAGTGGGCGTTGGGTCTGAAGGTCTCATGTTCCTCTGAAGGTCATCGCCTACTCGGAGCGACGCTACCGGATCTTCGGGGAGACGATCGACATTGCGGTGGGAAACTGTCTGGACCGCTTCGCCAGGGTCATCAAGGTCAGAGGTTATCCTCCTGCACACGTGTTCTAATGATGCACATTTACGTTCTGCTCTGAAATCTAACAAATCCATTGTGTTCCGGGTCAGATCTCCAACGACCCCAGTCCAGGGTACAACATAGAGCAGATGGCCAAAAGGTGAGCACCTGTCACATTCTACACCTGTCTGTCAACACACTCTATACCTGTCTGTCAACACACTCCTCACCTGACCACGAGCAGCCTGTGATTGACTGGTGCATGACCGTCTGTGTGTCACCCGTCTTTGTGTCCAGGGGGAGTCGCTACGTCGAGCTGCCCTACACGGTGAAGGGCATGGACGTGTCTTTCTCCGGGATCCTGTCCTTCATCGAGGTGAGCCCACCACACCAGACCACCTCTGGGGGTCTGGTCCCGGGTTCCTCTGTAGTTCTCAGACCTCCTCTGATCAGATCCTCAGTCCTGAATCATCAGAGATTAGGAACTGATCAACAACGACACACTGATCATGTTTGGTTTAAAGTAGAAACATAAGATGTTTGCTACACAGTGACATGGAACCTTTATACTTTATACTTAACTTTTGTTTTTAGGTGTTTAAACAATGTCAACCTCTATATTCTAGATCAGTAGTATATTAATTTGTCCCAGAATACATACAATATACAGGAACGCTGGGCTGATTTCCATCAAATGGTGTAAAACGTATTGGTCAGTACATCACCATGCACCATGCCCCAGACAGGAAGTCTATAAGGTCATGGGATGTTCTCGTCTCCTACAGGAAGCGGCCAATAAGATGCTGGCGTCCGCTGAGTGCAGCGCAGAAGACCTCTGCTTCTCCCTGCAGGTGGGCTTCCATTTCATTAGATTCACCGACATCACAAGTAGGAGTGTTTACCCAGATGCATGATGGGACAGACCACTCCACCTACCCACCGACCCAGTGGACCGTACCAACTGGTGGGTGGAGCTTTCCATCCTACCTCTGGGCGGAGCTCCCACTTGTGATGTCACTAACGGGTGTGTTGGCTAGTAAAGGCTCGCTTACATGTCTGTCTGTTGGTGCTGAGCTGCAGTGTCTCCTGTGGCCTGTAGGAGACACTGTTCTCCACATGTCTCTGTTGTGTGCTGAGCTGCAGTGTCTCCTGTGGCCTGTAGGAGACGCTGTTCTCCATGCTGGTGGAGATCACGGAGCGGGCCATGGCCCACTGTGGCTCCCAGGAGGTCCTCATCGTGGGGGGCGTCGGCTGTGAGTTGGGGGGGCCACTAACAACTAACTAACTAGCGGGCAGAGAACACCTAAAACCATAAGTAAGGAAAGAACGATAACCCTGACCTCAGATTAACACCCTGTTTGATGTGCAGGTTACCTAGGCAACAGATGATAGTGGGGTGTTTTAGTGTGCAGGTAACCTAGGCAACATGTGATAGTGGGGTGCTTTAGTGTGCAGGTAACCTAGGCAACATGATAGTGGGGTGTGTCTTGATGTGTAGGTAACCTAAGCAACAAGTGATGAAGGGAGTGTATTAATGTGCAGGTAACCTAGGCAACAGATGAAGGGAGTGTCTTAATGTGCAGGTAACCTAGGCAACAGATGAAGGGAGTGTCTTAATGTGCAGGTAACCTAGGCAACAGCTAAAGGCAGTGTCTTAATGTGCAGGTAACCTAGGCAACAGCTAAAGGCAGTGTCTTAATGTGCAGGTAACCTACGGCTACAGGAGATGATGGGTGTGATGTGTAAAGAGAGAGGAGCCAAGCTGTTTGCCACGGACGAAAGGTAAACCCCATCTGATTGGTCGAGTGTTGTTACCACAAAGTATAAGACCCAACTCACCGAGTCCAGGTGTAACGGTGTCGTTCCACCAGGTTCTGCATCGATAACGGAGCCATGATCGCTCAGGCCGGCTGGGAGATGTTCCGCTCGGGTCAGGTGACAGAGCTTCAGGACTCCTGGATCACCCAGAGGTACGAGGCCCCGCCCACACATCAATCATCCATCAATGATCCCGCCCACACGTCAATCATCCATCGATGATGTCACCATCTACGCCTACAATCTCATTTGAGCTAAAGATCTCACAGCCTTTCTAGAATTAACATAAACTGGACAGAGTACTTAAGGTAGACTGATCACTAAGAATCCAAAGCCCCATTAGGCTCGAGGCAGGGTCGAGGCAGTGGCCAGTCTCCAGAGACTGAAGTCCTGAGGGGCGCTTCTGTCATCTCCTGGGCAGGTACCGCACGGACGAGGTGGAGGTGACCTGGAGGGACTGAGACCACCCAGGACCCGGACTTCAGACCTCTGCAGGGAGGAGGGATTCGGGAGACCAAACCTTCTGGAGTTTATTTAATTAACGTTTTTCCTTTTTCCTTACTGTAATAAAGTTGGTCTCCAAGCAGACTTTATATTTTCAACTGTCTGCTCTGTGGATCTTTAAGACTGGATGAATGACTTGGGCTTTGATCCATTCCTCATGTGGCGGGGATACTTGGTACATTTGGATTTAGTCTGTTAAAAAACAAAAACATCAAGCTCAATCTAGGAATCCAGTTCCGTTGGTCAGATTCAGACTCATAACCTCAAACATCAAGTTGAATCATTTTATTAAGCAATACTGTTCTACTGACATTTCTCCTCCAGTGTAAATTACATTTTGATAGAACTCAATTTTCATAAAACAAAAAAGAAAACAAAAAAAAAAGAAAAAATAATTGTCAACACACTCGACGACGCGTGAGACCCCCCGACGAGGTCAGGGGTCACACTCAGAGGGGGTACGGGGGGGTCAGCCCCTAGCCTGTCGCCAGACGGCCCCTTCTGGACAGAGATAAACGAGGAGGGGGTTGTGAACACAACGCCAGTTCTAACAAAGTGCTTGATTGACCACACGCGTTACAGGTGAGGGGACCGCAGCCCCTGTAAAAACAGACGAGACGGTGATTGACAGCTCCGTGCTGTGGGGGGGGGGGCCCACAGCTCTCATTTAAAAAAACAAAACAAAAATGGCAGTCAGGATTGATTGACAGCTCCTGCTCTGCCAGTACAGGGTCAGACTCGTCCCAGGGGGAGGGGCTAGGGGTTGGGGGTTTGAAGACAGGTGCTCATGGGTTAAGGCAGGCGCCGGTCGCTATATAAAAACAGTCGTTTCTCAGAGCAGCTCTTCCAAAGTGTCTCAGTGTGGCTTCAGCAGCGACACGCACCCTGAGGGTCCGTCTCTGGGGGGGCCGTGGTGTGTGTCCGTATGCATATGTTGCGTGTGTTGTGTGTGTGTTGGCGTTGCGTGTGTGTATGTGTTGTGTGTCCATGTAGACGTGTTGTGTGTCGGCGTTGCGTGTGTGTAGGTGTTGTGTGTCCATGTAGACGTGTTGTGTGTCCGTGTGTTTGTGTATCCGTGTGCGTCTGTGTGTGTCCGGGCTCCCTCTGCTAGGCCGGCTGCTCCACGGTGTCTTTGTACCAGACGACCCGCTTAGAATCTGAAAGCACCGCGCAGAGGAAGAGTTAGGCCACACCTCCACCAACAACAACAACAACAACGTTCACATCAGCGTTGCGGTCCATCACTAAGGGCGTTACCTTTCTGTCTGGAGCACATGGATCTCCACTCTGAAAGAGAACATAAGAACCAACGTTAGAACTCTAAGGTGTCATCAAACACCTTCATCGTGGTGGAACATCTCTACATGTTCACCTAGACTCTGCATAGCTTCCCCCCACAGCCCTCTTGCGCACTTATTGTATGTCATATGTCCTTGCACTTAAAAACAGTACTTAGCATTGTGTAGCATCTTATCCTAGCTATCTTTGTTGTATACGGGGAAGGGGTTAACCTAGCGATTGTTAGTGCTTGGCACTGGGTTCTATGAACATCCTTACTGTACGCACAGTGATATATTGTTGTTTCTGTCTTCTGACAAATGTACTTATTGTAAGTCGCTTTGGATAAAAGCGTCTGATAAATGCCCTGAATGTAAATGTACATGGAGGTCCTCACCTCGGCTGTGGTACTCCAGGGCGTCCACCAGGTGGGGGTAGTTGAGCATCAGCCTCTTGGCCTGGTTCTGCTCCTCTGGACCGGGGCGGGCGAGGAGGACGGCGGGGACGGCGGAGGAGGTGACGGAGGGGGTGGGTTCACAGCTCTGGTCCTCTACTAGTGGCGGGGGGACAGGGCCCCGCGTGGGGCCGGGGGCCTCTGGGGTAGGGCCAGGGGCCTCTGGGGTAGGGCCAGGGGCCTCGGGGGTGGAGCCCGGGGCCTCAGTGGCGAGGCCGGGGGCTTCGGGGGCAGGGCCAGGGGCCTCCGGGGTGGCCGGGGCCTCGCTGATGAAGCTGAGGCCCCACTGGTTCTGCAGCAGCACGCCGATGGCGGGCGGCTCCTCGTCCGCCGCCGCCGGCCCCGCCTTCACCTTGGAGGCGTAGCTGACGGCAGGCAGCAGTTTGGCGGGACTGTCCTGCACGGGGAAGGCGGGCGGGGGCCGCAGCAGCGCCAGGCTCTCCTCCACCCAGCGCTCCTTGGGGGGCCGCTGGGGGGCGCGCTCCCCGCGGCCCGCCCCCGCACGCACGCCCTCCCGCCGCTGGCCACGCCCCTTCTGCAGGCCCCCGCGCCGCTCCTTCTCGCGGCGCTGGGCCAGGGCGTGGGCGTGGGCCGGGATGTAGGGCGGCTCTTGGGCCTGCAGGTCGCCCCCCCCCAGGCAGCCCCCGCCCCCCCCGCCTCCGCCCCCCGACCCGGGGGACAGGCGGCGGTTACGGATGTGAGGCTGAGAGGCGGCGGACGCCACCAGGACCGCCGGGTCGCACAGACCGTCGGAGTCACACGCTGAGCTGCTGGCGTCCCACGGACCTGAGAGACAGACAGACCGAGACACACACACACACACACACACAGGTCAGCTTCAGGAACAACACAGTTTCATCCAGAGGATCGGCTGATAGATGTCTTCTCTAGCTTCCGCTGCTGTACTTCTGAACCAGCTGGGGTTCATCCTACTGTAGTATCGCTGGGTATAAACCCTGGATATACTGTGTCTATACCGGGAGGGGAAATGGAATGCAGGGTTTCCCGCAGAAAATGTGTTAGTTATGGTGGGGGGGGAAGAGTGCACTCTTTTCCAGGTTCACCATTTATGCTTATTCGGGCTGTCAGACTGTAGCCATGTGAGTGATTTAAGTTTAGATTATTTAATACTTTTGTATAATATTAAAAATATATGTTTATATATATGAAAACTTTTCTGTTGACGCCGTAGTTAAGGCGGCAGGGGAGTGTTGCTTAGGCGTCCGCCTTAGCTATAAAATGCTGTGGGAAATTCTGGAATGGATATATATATCTACATGTATATAACCAGCACTAATATTTTGTGTTAGGACCTCCAGTTCGGCCTTGCTTTAGGAACAAGGAGGTTGCTGGTTGAAATCCCAGCATCACAACACATCATACTGTGTACTAGGCCTGGAAGAATCCAACAGTAGTGCAGTACCCATTGGCTCATACTGGTAAACAACCACCACTAGACTACTATACTGGTACACAACCACCACTAGAATACCTTACTGGTACACAACCACCGCTAGAATACCTTACTGGTACACAACCACCATTAGAATGCTATCCTGCTACACAACCACAATTACAGAACTTCAGAAGTCTTCATCTTCTGATGACCACTGACCTCATTTAAGGAGCTGGGACTAAGACTTAGACTAAGACCATCAGTCATCGTTATTAATCAAGTAACACAGAACCACCGGCCTGGTGAGAATACTACAGATCTGAAATACTGAGGACATCTACATACATCAGCACCTCGTACCCCCACCCAGACCAAGACACAGGAGACCAGGAGCTGGGTCCAGGCGACTCGGACCCAGGACCTGGACCCGGGAAACCAGACCCGTACCCCAGGAGACCAGGAGCTAGATCCAGGAGACCACATGTGAACTTTGCTGCGGTGACATATTTAGAAACACAAGACAGCGGGAGGGGGGGGGGGGGGGGGGTGCTTAATGCTACATAACCAACACCAGCACACCACCAGCAACAGTACTATCTTCAGAACCGGTGGCTAACAATTATAACATGTATTATGTACACATAACAGCCCCCCCCCCCCAGAGGTCCGTGTCAGGGCGGTGAGGACCAGGGAGCGGCAGGTCTCAGGTCAGATTCGGGGAAAGTTCCGTCAGCTCCTCATTCAGAGAAGCACAGCTTAGCCTAGCCGCTAACTGTAGCGGCGGTATTTACCCAGCCGATCCCGCGACAGGGCGCCCCAAACCCCGGCCCGGCCCGCCCGGAGCCCCGCGCCGTACCTGTCTTAATGTGCATGTCGTCCTCGCGCTGAACGGAACCGTCTGGAGCTTCGGTTGGCGGGGAGCGCGCGAGCCTCGCCGGAGTCTTGTGGCCACGGAACGGTAACCGGAACCGGAAGAAACACCGAGCGGGAGGGGGCGGGACCAGAAGTGGATTTACGTAATCGCTCCGGCGCGAAACTTGTCTATGGGGGAAGGGGTTACTGTAGTAGACCCCCCCCCCCCCCCAGTAGGGTATCTACTGTACTCTGTTTGATAATCAATATTTAATATCTAGTGTACTGTTTGATAATCAATAATATCTAATATTTAGTATATTCTGTTTTATAATCAATAATATCTATCGACTCTGTTATAGGATTATAATCTGCTCATAGCACAATGCGAGGAGGGGTTTGCTAAGGCATTTTGGTTATAATCAATCAGCTAAGAAAACGAGTTTTAACTTTTATTATAATAAAAGTTAAAACTCGTTTTCTTAGCTGATTGATTATTGATGACGATAATTCATGATCTTATGATTAAATGATCCCTTCGTCAGATCACATTTTTGTCTCATGTTGTATTTTAATGTTTCTCTCACCCCTGAGCCCGATGCTTCTGATTGGTCAAGAGATTACCCCGTATATTAATATCACCTAATCTATTTCAGAGTCGGAGTCCCCTGGTGACTGATTCCTTCTCAGATTTAATATACCCTCTTTTATGACATGTTTATTTGTTTACATATGAATGAAAGATGATAACATAGCATGACCCTAACATCAAGGTTCCTTCAACTGTGCCTGAAATCACCTGAAGGAGTTAATTAAGTTATTTATGTTGACAGGTCAACATAACGGTGAAGTAGCGTAATTGATCGACAGTTAATTAACCCAAATTAAGAGAGACCGCGTCTCTACCGCCACCGTGTGGTCATATTCTAGATTACACTCAGATAGGACGTACCTCTTTATTCCCTACCACTACATAACGACCTCCTAAAACAGGCAATAGTCAACTCATTTGATATAAAAAACACATTTAGTATTTTGTACAGTAACCCATAGGTCAAGGATATAGTTTAAAAAACGCTTTATTGGTCTTCATGTGGACTTGTACAGGCGGTTCTTGGAGACCTCAGGTCAGTTTAGTCAAAGTCTGAGCCGAGATCTGGAACAATGCCACCGTTAACTTACAAGTGAATCATCATTTGGTGTGTTTTAAATAGTATAATATAAAATTTATCTGATCACAGTGAAGCTACGTTTATTGAAGCTGGTCATGTCCAGAAGAGCTGGAGGAATGTTCATGTTACATGTTGGGTCACGTTAGTTCCTGGTTCATGCTGATCAATGAACAAATCGACCATGAAGCCGACTGTGAACCTTTGAATAATCTCAGGTATCGATCCGACCGGTGCACAGCTGGGGGTCTCGGACTCTGGGACAGGGGTCTGGTTGTTATGAAGGGGAAGACCTGCAAGGAAGAGCGAAGTTGGTTCGACAAACATCTGTAAACGGGTTGAGGGCATCTAGACAGTTCACAGCCTTTAAATCATTTAAAGTAACCAGGCGTAAACAGCCGTATGCAGCTGATCCACTTCCGGGACGCCGACTTCAAACTCACCTCCTAGGGAACCACGAAGAGCATGAAGAGGAAGAAGAGCACGTCGAAGACCACGAAGAGCCACATGTCGAACCAGTATGAGTGCTCCGGGAGACGAGCCACCGGTTCTCGGAGCGGGACCACCGCTCCTCGGGGTTTAACCGTCTCTTCGGAGCTCATCGCCAGTGCTACCAAAGTTGCGGCTAGGGTTCCTTCTGCGGTCCGCTGGTCTGCTTCCGGAGTTTCCCGGAAAAGCATAGATGCATACTTCAAAGTAAAGGATCTCGCATCAACTTCCTGATTGTTAATATTTTCAGATTGTATTTATATAAATATGATGCCAAAGATACAGCTGGGACACACTCGATTAATGATAAAAAAAAACTGAAAAGTCACATAAAAACAGCACAAACAGAAACTGGTGTCATATCCATATACAGCAATTATTATAAGGATTAGAAATATTTTTATGCCTTAAATGCTTTATGAATGAGATAAGCATGGAAAAGTGAGGTGATAAACACAGTGTGGCGAAGCTGTTAAAGCAGTTTTTTGTAGACCAGCTTTTCTTTACTTTGTTAAAGTTCTTAATCAAAGTGGAGATCATGCAAGTCGTTTGCAAGTGTTGTACTTTCACATTTCCCAGTATTGGCCTTCAAAGCAGAATCTAGTACACACAATAATCACGACCACACACAGAAACACGGGTAGAAGTTTGCTGACACCAAATACCATTTATTGGGGCTTTACAAAGACTACAAAATCCTCCAGATGAGTTAAATCACTGTCTCTCTCTCTCTATTTACATGATATGTTACATACAAATGTACAAAGTATAAAACATTTAAAGGACAAATGTTTCACTCACCCAAAAGTGTATGCATGTATATCTATCTATCTATATATACATCTATACATAGATAGATATATATATAACGTTTTTTAATGTTTCTCTCAAACCGTAGTACTTAAGTAAGACCAAATGGACGTGGTCCAGCAGGAGTGTGTTTGGTTAAGGACATTGAAGCAGGTTTCCAGAGATGGTAGGTTTTGATTAGAAACCTCACTAAGTTGATACCAAGGTAACCACAGAGATGGAGTGTAGGTAGTATAGTACAGTAGGCTTTAGATTGTCCTGAGGCTGTGATGGCTGCCGACGTCCTAGCACCGGATGAAGAGTCGGCCGGGGTACGGTGTGTCCTTCCAGGCCTCCAACCAAACCCTGAGGCCAGGCTACAGTCTGTCCTTCCATCAAACCAAACCCTGAAGCCAGGGAACCTCAAACCAAACACTGAGGCCAAGGTACGGTGGGTCCTTCCAGGCCTCAAACAAACCCTGAGGCCAGGTTACGATGGTTCCTTCCAGGCCTCAAACCCTTGGGCGGCGCAGAGCTTGAGTTTTAAACGGGGAGGGGGGGGAAGTGCTCGTACTAAAGACGGAGAGGAGTGTTGGACGAGAGACAGAGAACGGGTTGGTATGGTGATCTAGTGGCATCGTCGTTATACTGAGTTAAATGACAGCTGCACACTGTTCACCGCAAGTCTCCTGCATAGACAAAACAATCACATGACATATATACCCCACCTCGTGGGGGCTTTTTGCATTTCTTTATTTTTTTTAAATCCTCTTTGTTTTTCTGAACATGACCGGTATTTTCATCGGGGTAAACATAATGCAACATCCACAGGCCAGAGAGTATCTTTGATTCACTGTGCAAGACGGAACTATTTACATACCACCCCCCCCCCCCCCCCCCCCCTTGTTTAACTGTGCAAAACCCCACCCAGCGATTCAAACAGAGACACCACCCCGATTCAAAATGGCTTCTGTCCCACACGCCCTTACGTAGAAGTGAGGGTCGTGTGCCCCGCCCCACACAACCGAACGCAGGAAACTGAAACCATGCTCGGCGTCCCTCCCAGGTGAGCCCAGCTCGTCCGGGAATAAAGTCAACGTAAAAAAACATCTGGATATAACGCCTTTGTAAAGAAAACATCTGGATATAACGTCAACAAAATAACCCCCCCCCCCCCCCCACCACCACCAGCACGTAGGTTCGATGTCGGCTCTGGAGTTAAACACAGGGTCACGCGTGGAACCCACACCTGACCATAGAGATGACACAGGAAGTGACATCGTGAGCCCCTGGTGGGACCACCCTCCAGGCCACTCTCATGAGACGCCCTGCCCCCTGCGTCTGTCCGGAGATACAGCAGGAAGTAGTAAACTCACTTCCTCTCATGGTAGCCAATGGGAGTTGAGGATTTAGCCCAAGCCTTTCTTAAGGCAGTGAGAAAGTGCGCCACCGCTAATGCTTAGCTTTGGTTAGCCCTCCGTGCTAACTCCTAATGCTAAGCTATGGTTAGCCCTCAGCACTAACCCCGTGGCGTGTACTTTAGAAGGTTTGATTTGGAGTGAAAACGAACTTCTGGTGGCCAAAACAAACCTAACGCTGCCGCTGGGTTCGTCCCGGTGACGCTCATGTGCACGCTCCTGTGTGAGTGTGTGTGTGTGCATTTCTGTTTGTGTGTATGTATGTGTGTGTGCATGCATGTATGTATCTGTGTGTGTGTGTGTGTGTGTATGTTTGTGTGTGTGCAGGTTGGGCAGTAAATCAAAGCCTTGGCACGTTGTACTTCACAGTAGTGGTTTGGAGAGCATCAACACTGTGCTCGTGGGCACGCGGCAGGACAGGGCCTGGGCGCTGAACCAGCACCATGGGTCTGAGGCCCGGGAGGGGCTGTGTGTGGGGTCTGAATACATAAAGGAATATTTGGGATTGTAAGAGCATGTGTGTGTGTGTGTGTGTGTGTGTGCGTGTGCATGGGTGTGTGCACGTGCATGTGTGTGATCTGTATGCTTGTGTGTGATAGTGTGTCAGTGTGTGTGTGTGTGTGTGTGTGTGTGTGTGACAGTGTGTGTGTTTTTATTAGCACCTCTGTAAACAAATGAGGAAAAACCACAGCGTCTACTGTAAACATCAGAGCCTTAATACCCCGCCCCTTCCGGACACCCCCCCTAATCTGACCCCGACCCTGGGTGTAGACGATAATACTCTTATTGATCGGTCAAAGTGCTGATCACCCTCAGGTGGTAAAGTCCATCTCTCGTGGAATCATAAGATTTGTGCTACCAACCTCTGAGGGAGTGTGTGTGTGTGTAGTTGTTATTATACTATAATAAACTTTAAGGTAACTCTGAGGAGTGTGTGTGTGTGGTTGTCATTATACTATAATAAACTTGAAGGTAATGTCAGGGGTGATAGTAGGACTCTGTGTGTCCACTTCAGAACCCGGTCTGGCAGAATGTTCCGGAATCTGTCAGCGTTTCGGATTTGGCTCTGAGATTCCGAACTTCCTGGTATTCCCGCCGGCCTCATAGCGCTGACTCCAGTGAGGAGTCCAGCTGGTCGTCATGGTGACTGGCACTGTCGCTGTCGCAGCTCTGAGTGGAGTAGTTGGCCGCCTCCTGTAGTCGTAGCAACATGCTCATCTAGAAACACAATACACACACACACACACACACACACACACACACACACACACACACACACACATCTTTTAGTGAACTGTCCCCCTCCCTCTCCACCTCAAGGTCTTTCTTATCTCTCATATCTATGGAAACCAGTATCTATGGAAACCAGTATCTATGGAAACCAGTATCAGTAACAGCGGTCACGGTAACAGTGGTCCCGGTAACAGTGGCCCCGGTAACAGTGGTCATGGTAACAGCGGTCCCGGTAACAGTGGTCATGGTAACAGTGGTCCCGGTAACCATGGTCACGGTAACAGTGTTCCCGGTTGTAGCGGTCCCGCTAACATGGTCACGGTGACGGCCCCCTCACCAGCGGGTCGCCCTCGGTGTCGCTCTGGGAGACGGGCTTGGAGGAGGAGGAGGGGGAGGAGCCGTCCTTGGAGCCGCCGAAGCCGTCGTAGCCCACGTCCTCCGGCCGCAGCTGCAGCAGCAGTGATTGGCTGTCGTGGGGCTGGGGGGCGGGGCTCCAGGGGTAGGTCTCGTTGGCCCACTTGGAGGGGTCCTCCCAGGCCGCCCGCTTCCCGTACAGCTGGAGAGAGAGGCCAGGGGTCAAAGGTCATCCAGAAGGTCAGAGGTTGTTTCATTTGTTAGATTTATCCAAGGTGACTGAAGGGGCAGGTAGGGGTTAGGCAGTACACAGTGGGGCACTATTAGGGTTTCTAAACCAGAGCATTCGGTCTGGGAGTGAAACACACTAAGGAGACCCTGTTGGGTCCGTTGACCTTTGACCTGTCACCCACCTGCAGCCCCTCGCGGACGGCCTCCAGGAGGTAGGGCACCAGGGAGTAGTTCCACAGGTCGGTGAACCACAGCCGCGAGCCCGCCACGTCCATGGGGCAGGACAGCAGCAGACGGGGACCTGGGGGACAAAGACCAGGTTCCGGATCCGACCACAACACAACCAGACCCTCATCCCTTCACCTGGACCCCCTAGGGGTCCTGAAGGCCCAAGGACCCAGACCTCTAGGGAGAGAGGGAGGGAGGAGGAGGAGAGGGGGAGGGGGAGGAGGAGGAGGAGGGGGAGGCAGGAGGAGGAGAGGGGGAGGAGGAGAGGGGGAGGGGGAGGAGGAGGAGGAGATGAGGAGGAGGGAGGAGGAGGAGAGGGGGGGGAGGGAGGAGAGGGAGGGGAGAGATGAGGTGAGAGGGAGGGGAGGAGCAGGAGGGGGAGGAGATGAGGAGAGGAGGAGGGGGAGGAGGAGGAGAAGGGGGAGGGGAGGTACCTATGGTGATGTCGGAGGAGCTGTGGGCCTCCAGGAAGCCATTGAGGTGCTGCCAGACGCGGGGCAGCCAGTCGACCACCTTGATGAGCTCCGTGCTCCTCGTGTTCCTGGAGATCTCCGTCTCGATCAGCTTCCGCCGCAGGAAGCGGCCCAGGAAGCCCTTCACCGGCTCAGTGTGGTTAGCACACAGCACCCACCTGAGAGGGGGAGGGAGTGGGGGAGAGAGAGAGAGAGAGAGAGAGATGTTACAGGCAGCGTTCCTCATCATGTATTCTCCAGTCCCGGTCGAGGAGGTCTCTCTACACAACAAATTCTCAGTGACAGCCAGCCTACGTCTCACCAGCTATCAGACTAATAAGAATATAATTAATTCTAATTTAATTTGATGAATGAAATCATCTTAGTTCTACTGCCTGGTGCATCAAACTCACATATTAATAATCAGAGACTTCTGTTTTCCGTGGTTTGCGCAGCCGTTATACAGCCTATTTATTCTGTTAATGTTTAATTAACTAATCCAAACAGAGTTTCAGTTTAAACTCAGGAAAAGGATTTCTCCTGCTGCTGCTGAATCATCGTTCCATCCTCCACCACAGCAGTGGGGTTCGAACCAAACCCATGTGGAATGAAAGGGCTCCACATTGTAAATAAGGTTGTGTGTCAAACCAAGAAGGTCCCAGCGTGGGGTGAGCCATCACCCGCGCCAGACAGACTAGATGAATCAACCTCAGGCTTTACAAGCCCATCCCTCTCAGCGACCATCTTCTGAACAGCGTCTCTGAAGATTTAGAAGACAAGAAGACAACTTCAACTGACCTGAAGTTGTGGTGCAGACCCAGGTTAGGAGAGCAGGACATGCCCTGGTTCATGGTTCCGATCACATAGGGGCTGCCGGGACAGAAGACATAACCTTACACACTGGCAGCAGGGGACGGAACACACAACCTTACACAGGGGACGGAACACACAACCTTACACAGGGGACAGAACACACAACCTTACACACTGGGGCGCTTTTACTTTGGAGCTGCACCAATCTGGTCAGATTATATTTGTTCCATTAACGTGTGGTCTGTATTGATCCATTGGAGGAGAGGAGATGCGGAGAGGAGAGGAGAGGAGAGGAGAGGAGAGGAGAGGAGAGGAAAGGAGAGGAGGGGAGGGGAGAGGAGAGGAGAGGAGAGGAGAGGAGAGGAGAAGGTATTTACCATTTGTGGTACTTGCAGTTGAGGAAGCCATTGAAGATGTCGCTGAGGGAGCCGATGTGGTGCAGGTTGTCCAGGACGACCACGGTGGGGAGATCGGAGTCCGTCTGCTCCGACGCACAGCGCTCCGCCAGGGTGGAGAGGTACTGACGGAGGTCCTGGGGGGAGACGGAAGGGGAGGGCGGAGGAGAGAGATGAAGGGAGAGATGTAAAGACAGGAAGGAGGAGAGATCAGCAGAGGGGGAGGAGAAGGAGGGAAGGAGACAGAGAGAACAAGACGGATAGAGGAGGAGAGAGAGAGAAGCAGATCAGAACCATGGAGGGAACCCAAACAACAACCACTGCAACAAACCCTCCGTACCGGAGTCCGGAGTACCAGAGTACCGGAGTACCAGAGTACCGGAGTAC
>NC_140292.1:1957801-1962801 GCF_964030765.1 Micromesistius poutassou
CGGCCGTTAAGCCCGGCCCAGACACCTGCTGTTAAGCCACACCCACACACCTGCTGTTAAGCAACACCCACACACCTGCTGTTAAGCCACAGCCACACACCTGCCATGAAGCCAAACAGAACGGTAAGCGGGGACACAATGTTGTGCTAGTGCTGTACTGGTTAAGAGGAGGGTTATGATGAATGATGGTTAATTGAATGATGAAGGTGATGTTATTTTAATTGTTAGGTGAAAACCAAACACTAAGACCTCCTCAGCTGTCTGCATGTTGGAGGTCAGAGGTCAGGAGGGGTGGAAAGCGATTGTAAACACAATCCACCGATATCTCCAGCGTCAACAACAGTCTTAACATGACGTCAGTGTAGAATAGGCTCAAGGTAAAAGACAACATTAGAACACAGTAATAACGATATCATATCATTCAACAAAGACACTCTCACCCACACACACTTCACACTGACACCCCCAGGAACACCTTCTTCTAGAACCTTCTACGACTTTCTAGAACTTTCTAGAACTTTCTCCCTAGCCCTGAGCGTGACCCCTGGGGGTCAGAGGGCGTGACCCCTGGGGATCAGAGGGCGTGACCCCTGGGGGTCAGAGGGCGTGACCCCTGGGGATCAGAGGGCGTGACCCCTGGGGGTCAGAGGACGGACGTGACCCTGGAGGTCAGAGGTCGTGACCCCTGGGGGTCAGAGGACTCACCCAGCTCTTCTTCTTCCTCTTCTTCTCGTCGGGGTCCCTCCCTAGGCTGCCAAGGCTGGCGTGGCTCGCCCCGCTGGTGATGCTGGACATGCTCTCAGAGGAGTGCTGCCTCCTAATGCGCAGGTCTGGAAACATGCCACACACAACTCAGTTCCTACCCTGACCCTTACCAATAACCACTAACAATACACAACAGATACACAACGGATAAAGAACGGATACAAAACGGATACACAACAGACACACAACGGATACACAACAGACACACAACGGATACACAACGTACCTTTGTGCAGGTGGTCCGGGCCGTTCAGAGCCACCTGGATGGCGGTTTGGGCGTCGGTGTTCTGAGTCTTCAACATCTCAATGGTCTCCCTCAACTCAGCCAGCTCCGATTCCTCCAGGGAGAGAGACATGGACAGAGAGAGAGAGAGAGAGAGAGAGAGAGAGAGAGAGAGAGAGAGAGAGAGAGAGTGAGATACATAGTGACATGCACACGGATGCTATAGAGGTTATTCGCACACCCCTTTTTACGTCGCTGCGGCCATTTTGTTGACATGACCCTGATTGAGAGGGAGTTGTCTGAGTGAAGTGAGCTGTCGTTCTGAGTTATGAATATTATGGCTTCGTTCGCACGTTATCAAGACAAACTGAGTTTAATTGGCGGTGTTGACCCTTATCAACTGGATTCTGACACTTTAAGCAAGGACCCGTCGTTGCTACCGGACGTCACGTACATGGGTTTATGTAATTACCTTGTAAATACAGTGTCTGCATATACAGCCCAGGAGTTCACAAGCAGCGTAAATAATGTTTATGTAATAAATGCATGACCTATCATCTACCTTACCAATACCTTTTAGGCTACCTTCCAATTCTAGACCTACAGCCACCTACATACGGAAGCTGCGCTGACAACTAGGCTACTGCACACATTAACGCTAGGCAGCAGAGGGAATTTCAAGACGCACCTCTCTTATGCCGGTAAAGTAATCTTCACTGTCTGATGGAAACCATCCATCGTAACGTTACAACTTACTCCCTGTGATAAAATAATGTATAGACTATGTGAGGCTATGTGAGCTAGACCGATCTAACTCTAACATTACCTGTGGTGAAATGTTGGAAACAGACTTTGCTATGAGTAGTCGGCTGAAAGTCTCGCCTATTAATTCTAGCCAGTCATAAATCTCTCCTTCGCTGGCTCAAATCCTCAGTTTCTTTCCCTTCCCATTTTCTCACTGCTGGTATGGCATAAAAACTAAGTGCTGAATTGTTATTGCTATTGTTTGAACAGCCGTAGATAACACAACAAACCATTGTGGAAAAAAAGGTGCGGGGAAAGTAGCGCTGATAAGGTTGCGTGTGTCGCGTATGTTAGGAATGTCAACTATGTCAACAATATGGCCGCCACGAACGCGGTGACGTTTATATAATAAGGTCTATAAGATCGCGCTCTATGTTGAATTTAGTTATACCTTCTGCTCGGCGGTCATGGTGAGACTCTGCAGGCGACACGTCATGTTCCCCAGACTCATCTCGAATGCTGCCACCAGGTGGGCCTGGAACACACACACACACACCCACACACACACATATGCACGAACGTGCACACACACACAGAGACACACAGACACGCACACGCACATACACACACAGATATAAATAGATATACATATACACACACACACACACACACACACGCACACACACACACACACACAGATATAAATAGATATACATATACACACACACACACACACACACACACACACACACGCACACACACACACACACAGATATAAATAGATATACATATACACACACACACACACACACAGGTATAAATAGATATACATATACACACACACACACACACACGCACACACACACACACACACACACACACACACACACACACACACACACACACACACACACACACACACACACACACACACACACACACACACATACATACACACACACACACACACACACACACAGACAGCTGGTCCTCATGCTAACATACTAGCATGCTAACTGATGGTGGTAACCACGGTAACTCACGTTGGCGGAGAGCTGGGAGGTCAGCGTGGCGACCTTCTCCTGAGACGCGTCCAGCTCCCGACGCAGCTTACGGATTTGCTGATGAGGAGGAAGAGGAGGAGGAAGAGGAGGAGGTGGAAGAGGAGGTGGAGGAAGAGGAGGTGGAGGATGAGGAAGAGGATGAGAGGAGGAGGAGGAAGAGGAGGGGGTGGAAGAGGAGGTGGAGGAAGAGGAGGAGGAAGAGGAGGAAGAGGATGAGAGGAGGAGGAGGAAGAGGAGGAGGATAATGAACTCTCGAGGTAAAGAGGGACAGGTGACAATTTCATGATCATGTGTTCAACCCTAATGTGTTGTAGGGTGGTGTAGGTGTAGTAATAGTGAGAGGTGGTATAGGGTGGTGTAGGTGTAGTAATAGTGAGAGGTGGTATAGGGTGGTGTAGGTGTAGTAATAGTGAGAGGTGGTGTAGTTGTAGTAATAGTGAGAGGTGGTGTAGGGTGGTGTAGGTGTCGTAATAGTGAGAGGTGGTGTAGGGTGGTGTAGGTGTCGTAATATTGAGAGGTGGTGTAGGGTGGTGTAGGTGTCGTAACAGTGAGAGGTGGTGTAGTTGTAGTAATAGTGAGAGGTGGTGTAGTTGTAGTAATATTGAGAGGTGGTGTAGGGTGGTGTAGGTGTAGTAATAGTGAGAGGTGGTGTAGTTGTAGTAATAGTGAGAGGTGGTGTAGGGTGGTGTAGGTGTAGTAATAGTGAGAGGTGGTGTAGTTGTAGTAACAGTGAGAGGTGGTGTAGGGTGGTGTAGGTGTAGTAATAGTGAGAGGTGGTGTAGTTGTAGTAATAGTGAGAGGTGGTGTAGTTGTAGTAATAGTGAGAGGTGGTGTAGTTGTAGTAATAGTGAGAGGTGGTATAGGGTGGTGTAGGTGTAGTAATAGTGAGAGGTGGTGTAGTTGTAGTAATAGTGAGAGGTGGTGTAGGGTGGTGTAGGTGTAGTAATAGTGAGAGGTGGTGTAGTTGTAGTAATAGTGAGAGGTGGTGTAGGGTGGTGTAGGTGTAGTAATAGTGAGAGGTGGTGTAGTTGTAGTAATAGTGAGAGGTGGTGTAGGGTGGTGTAGGTGTAGTAATAGTGAGAGGTGGTGTAGTTGTAGTAATAGTGAGAGGTGGTGTAGGGTGGTGTAGGTGTAGTAATAATGAGAGGTGGTGTAGGGTGGTGTAGTTGTAGTAATAGTGAGAGGTGGTGTAGTTGTAGTAATAGTGAGAGGTGGTGTAGGGTGGTGTAGTTGTAGTAATAGTGAGAGGTGGTGTAGGGTGGTGTAGGTGTAGTAATAGTGAGAGGTGGTGTAGGTGTAGTAATATTGAGAGGTGGTGTAGGGTGGTGTAGGTGTCGTAACAGTGAGAGGTGTTTACCGTGGAGTTCTGCCCCGTTTGGCCCTTGGTTCAAGAGACAAAGAAATAAAAGAAATGAACAAAACAACCAAATGCAGTTTGAATTTTGCCTGATGTTTTGATTTCAGTTTAAATTAATTTGGTCAGATTGGTATTTGGGCACCAAGGCAAAACCCAAATATGGGCATAATGCCAAGGCTAATCCCAAATATGGGCATAACGCCAAAATGAAACCCAAATATGGACATAGCACCAAGACTAAACCCAAATATGGACATATTGCCAAGACTAAACCCAAATATGGACATAATACGAAGACTATGAACAAATACAGTCTTATGAAAGCCTAATTAAGCAAACAGAGAAAACACAGAACATGCATCCATGCTAACTAAGCGTTAGCATAGAAGATGGTATGGCTAACCAGCTGATGCTAACGTTATTGCGTATGAAGCTACAGAAATGAAAAGAGCAGACAGAGAGAAACTGTTTGAACCACATCCTCACCTCGGAGTGAGCTTTCTCCTCCGTCTGCAGGGAGAAACGAGAGGTCAAAACGAATTATTGATTTATCAGAACACAATCTCAGGTTATTGATCAGAAAACCTATACATTATTGGACCTCTTTTGGTTTAAGACAAATTGGGACATTTTCAGACTTCAACACAAAAGTAAAGAATGGACATGAACATGATTGGATGAAGAAAAAAGTGTTTTTATGGTTTGGTATTTGTATTGATGTTTGGGTGTTAGTTTGTGTCTTCTGGTGATAATCTGCTGTTTCTGATTGGTCAGGGTCATCTGCATCACACACAAACCCCACACACACGCCTGCTCTACACCCCCCCGGTCAGAATCATTCATGTTT
>NC_140292.1:1967801-1980301 GCF_964030765.1 Micromesistius poutassou
ATCCATCTCTCTCACACTCACCCTAGACTCTAACGAGAACGGGAGCTTCTGATGGATAGAAAGATAGATAGATACTTTTATTGATCCCCAAGGGGAAATTCTACGTTGTAATTCCACTGTCCAGTGATGGAGAGCTTCTCTAACGATTATGACAATCTCATTTAATCTCATTTAATTACTCTTCCTCTCCTCAATTCATCTCAGCACCTTTTGAATCTACTTTGAGCTGATCTGCTCTGATCTCAGCTACAGGTTATCTCACATCATCTCAGTGTTCAGAGACAAACAAGAAGTATGATGACCATATCCGGTCAGAGACAGACAGGAAGTAGGATGACCATATCCGGCCAGAGACAGACAGGAAGTATGATGACCATATCCGGTCAGAGACAGACAGGAAGTAGGATGACCATATAAGGTCAGAGACAGACAGGAAGTAGGATGACCATATAAGGTCAGAGACAGACAGGAAGTAGGATGCCCTTATAAAGGCATGGAGGGGCGTGTGTCCTGACCTGCGGAAGGTGGGCGAGGCGATGTCGGGGTACTTGGAGCCTGGCTGCCTCAGACCCGACTGGCCCCCCGCGGAGCCGGCGGTGGGGCTGGACCGGGGGGCCCCGGGGTCCGTGGGGGGGTCCGCCCCGCCCGCCACCTTCTCCTTGTCCGTCTGGTTCAGGGTGGCCCCACCCTTCCCCCCCGCGTCCCGCCGCTTGCTCTGCCCCCCCGACGCCGACGACGCTGACGCCGACGCCGACGTGGTCGTCTTGGCGCTGGTCTCCATGGCGACGCCCCTCCCCCCTCCCCCTCCCCCTCCCCCGGAGGAGGACTTGGCGGGGCGGGGCAGCGAGCGGTACTGGAGGGGCATCCTGGCGGCGCTGCAGCCCAGCAGGAGGCCCTCGTCCTGGGGCTCCCCGGAGCCGTCCAGGCTGGTCTTGCGGCCCCCGGCGGAGGAGGGGTCCGTCTGGCCGGCCGCCGAGCGTGGCAGCTTGCCCAGCGTGGCCGAGCCGCTGGTGATCAGGGGGTGCTTCTTGTAGCCGAAGGAGGCGGTGGGGGTGGGGGTGGGGGCGGGGGCGGGGGCGGTCCGCGTGGTGCCGGTGGGGGGCTTCTTCCCCTCGTCCCCGCTGCCCTTCCCGGCGTCCGACGGCGAGCGCTGCAGCGCGGCCGGGGTCTTGGAGGGCGTTTTGACCTTCTCAGACGCCTTCACGTCGTCCGTCTTACCTGGGGAGACGAGACACAATGGCAGGGGGTGAGGATCCCCCTTGACCCCTGACCTTAACACGACCCCTGACCCTGACATGACCTCTGACATGACCCCTGACCCTAACACGACCCCTGACCCTGACACAACCTCTGACATGACCCATGACCCTAACACGACCCCTGACCCTGACACGACCTCTGACATGACCCCTGACCCTAACACGAACCCTAACCCTGACACGACCCCTAACACAACCCCTGACCCTAACACGAACCCTAACCTGAAGACAAACCCTAACTCTTAACACTTACCTTAACACAACCTCTATCCTGTAACATGACCTCTAAGGTCTAAACTGATCAATTCTCAGGTCTGAACTGATCAATACTCAGGTCTGAACTGATCAATACTCAGGTCTGAACTGATCAATAGTCAGGTCTGAACTGATCAATAGTCAGGTTTAGGACAGGGAGGAGGGGTAGAGAGAGGAGGAGGAGCAGAAAGAGGAGCAGAAGGAGGAGCAGGAGGAGGAGTGTTTGTGGTCCTACCAGGTGACTTAAGGGGTGCAGAGGAGGAGGAGGAGGAGGTCTTGGTCCGGGGGGGGCTGATGCCGACCTGGGCCCCCATGCCTCTCCTCAAGGAGCCGGTCTGGGTCCCCTGACTCCCCCCGGCCCCCCCACTCTTCTGGACCACATCCTCATACTGGGGCTGCTGCTGCTGTGAGGAGGTGGAGGAGGTGGAGGTGGAGGTAGACTTCCACCGCGAGGAGGTGCCTGAGGGGTCCATGGCCGGGTCCTGCTCCTCCTCGTCCACCTTCTTCAGGTCCTCCGCTCCCGCCCAGCTGCTGTTCACCTCCTGCTCACCTCCTGCATGACGGGAAGAGCGCCCCCTGTGGGCCTGGAGGAGGAGGAGGGGGAGGAGAGAGAGGAGGAGGGGGAAGAGGGGTAGGGGTGGAGGAGAAGGAGGTGAGGGGGAGGAAGTGGGGGAGGAGGCGGAGAAGGGAGAGAGAGGAGGAGGAGGAGGATGAGGATGAGGAGGAGAGACACAGGAAGAGGAGGGGGAGGAGGAAATAGAGATGAGGGGTAGGGGAGGGAGGAGGAGGAGGAGGAGGGGAGGAGAAGAGATAAGAGGCGAGAATAATTTTCTACTTAATAATACAAAGAGGTTCTGATCCAACTGAGCTCAACATTCTGAGTGTGTGTGTGTGTGTGTGTGTGTGTGTGTGTGTGTGTGTGTGTGTGTGTGTGTGTGTGTGTGTGTGTGTGTGTGTTACCTGGGCTGCCTTGTTCTTGCGTGAGGCAGAGGAGCAGGCTGAGGAAGAGTAGGCGGCGTTCAAGTCGTCTGTGCTGACGTTGTCCAACGTGTCACTCAGACCGCTGCTCACAGAACTACTGTCGTCCCAACTAGAGAGAGAGAGAGAGAGACAGAGAGAGAGAGAGAGAGAGAGAAAGACAGACAACTAATGTCATTACAACTCGGAAGAGATCATTTTAGATTAGAAGGAAATCACTCTAGAGCAGGAGATCACTCTGGAGCAGGAGATCACTCTAGAACAGGAGATCACTCTAGAACAGGAGGAGTCTAATTGACGCGTGAATGTGTGTGTGTGTGTGTGTGTGTGTGTGTGTGTGTGTGTGTGTGCGTGTGCGTGTAGGACTTATGTCCCCCTGGTTCAGAAGTAATAAAAGATAATTACTTTTTATTGATCTCTTAAAGTTTGTTGAGCAGATCAATAGATTCACTGTCCCCTTAACACCCTGCTCATCAGCTCACTGGTCGCCTCCTAGTATCAACCATTCGGCTCCTCAAGTAACTATGGAAACACTTTGTATAAATAAGTGTATATACAGTAGGTATAAGTATGTATATTATATCAATATTTGTATCTATGGAGGTGGAGGTGATGGTGGTGGAGGTATTAGAGGTGGAGGTATTGGAGGTGATGGAGGTGGAGGTGATGGTGGTGGAGGTATTAGAGGTGGAGGTATTGGAGGTGATGGAGGTGGAGGTATTAGAGGTGGAGGTATTGGAGGTGATGGAGGTGGAGGTATTAGAGGTGGAGGTATTGGAGGTGGAGGTGATGGTGGTGGAGGTATTAGAGGTGGAGGTATTGGAGGTGGAGGTATTGGAGGTGATGGAGGTGGAGGTGATGGTGGTGGAGGTATTAGAGGTGGAGGTATTAGAGGTGGAGGTATTGGAGGTGATGGAGGTGGAGGTATTAGAGGTGGAGGTATTGGAGGTGATGGAGGTGGAGGTATTAGAGGTGGAGGTATTGGAGGTGATGGAGGTGGAGGTGATGGTGGTGGAGGTATTAGAGGTGGAGGTATTAGAGGTGGAGGTATTGGAGGTGATGGAGGTGGAGGTGATGGTGTTGTCAGAGCCGTACCATCAGGCGATTATGATCGCCTGATGATAAGAAGTTGGACTTGCTAGTCACACCTGTTGCCCAGACAACTATCTCTGTAACGTCCATTCTATTATGGAAGTTGTTCTCTATCCCTGGTTTCCATGGTGACCTCCAGAGGGTAAACAAAGGAACAGGAGGAAGGATCGATTTCTAACAAACAACGGCTGTGAGGGGGGACTCTTACTTTGAAGCATGGCTGCGAGGAGTACTCTTACTTTGAAGCACACGAGAGAAGGCGCTGTGAGGATGTCTTCTCTCAACAGGCTGTTACAGACAAACCTCCACATCAATCACCCTTACTTCCTCTGTTCTGTACTCAAACCTCTTGGTTCTCTCACTTCCCCTCTCTTTCTCTCTCCCCCTCCCTCTCCTTCCTCTTCTCTCTCCACCTCTCTCTCTTCATCCCCCTTTACCGTTCTCTGTCTCTTTTTCTCTTTCTCTCCCTTTCTCTCTCTCTCTCTCTCTCTCTCTCTCCCTGTCTCTCTCACCCTCTCTCTCTCTCCCTCCCTCGCTCTCACACTATTTGACAGCAGGTCCCCAGCGACTTTCCCAGAATGCACCACAAAGTGAAGAAGTCATGCTCTGCACCGCGGTGACAGAGTCCGCGGTGCGGGTCACCTTGACGACGGGATGCTGCTGTCAGAGGGATGCTCCTGAGAGAGAGGCCAGAGCCAGGCCCTCCTCCCCCCTCCTCCTCCCCTCCTCACTCCTCCTCCCCCTCCCCCTCCTCCTCCACCCTCCTCCTCCTCTGCCCCCCTTCTCCTCCTCCTCCCCCCTCCTCTCCTTCCTGTCTGTGTGGAAGGTTCTGGAAGCAAGCGGCAGTCCGCCCTGACGACGGGATGCTGCTGTCAGAGGGATGCTCCTGAGAGAGAGGCCAGAGCTAGGCCCTCTTCCCCCCTCCTCCTCCCCTCCTCTTCACCCCTCTCCCCCCCTCCTCCTCCCTCTTCCTCTCACCTCCTCTACCCTCCTCACTCCTCCTCACCCCCCTCCCCCCTCTTCACTCCTCGCCCTCCTCCCCATCCTGTCTGTCTGGAAGGTTCTGGAAGCGAGGGCCAATCCGCCCTGCCGGTGAAGCTCTGTGTGTCTCTGACTGATGCTCAGCGGCTCTGATGATAGTGAGCTCTCAGTACCCGGGACAGAACCCGACGACTCATTTAAAGGCCTGCTCTTATCTCAGCTCCCCTCCGTTCCCCCCCCCCCCCCCCCCCCCCCCCTCGCTGTAATACACACACCTCCTCTTCCTGCGGTTGTCTCCGCCAAAAACAATAGCGCAAATCTCCTCTCTGCTCTGAATGGAGAGTCATTAGCGTACGGCGTGGCTAACAGGATTAGCACGCTCCCTGCAGCCATGGCCAGCCACCAGCCAGGGAACGCCGTTCCACGTGTTCCACTCTAAACATGGCTTCAGGCTCCTTTCCCTCCATGGAACTCCTCCACCACGCGTCTGGTTAATTAGAGGCTTAGAGGGAGGGCTGGCGTGCCCACAAAGAGACAATTATTCACTGGGAACGCCTGTCAGAGCGGCAGAGGGATGCCTTCACAGAGAGAACGTCTGCAGCACACACCCTGAGTGGCTCAGCCTCTAGGAGACTCAGCCTCTAAGAGACTTAGCCTCAAGACTCAGAGCACAACCTGAGATGTCACAAAGAGATCCATTGGACCTATGGCGGTTCAATACGCAGATCTCTTCAGATCTCTTCAGATGACGACGTGCCCATGTGCAAGAGGGTCGATCCAGCCTGACCCGACTCTGTTCTGACAACATCCCCGGGGATCCCCTGGCGGCTGGGGCGTCCGGGACACTGCCTGACTGTAATCCTCTAAATGTTTCATCAGTTTCCCGAGGCTCAGCCCCTTTGGGGGGGAAGATCGTCACGGCAACCGTCAACATGTCCCCCCGGTGGGGGGGGGGGGGGCAGGGGAGGAGGGGAGGGGAGGGGCTCTGAACCCGTCCACCCCAGTGGCAGCAGCCTGTGATGTAACAACGTCTTGAATAACCAACGAAGCTCCGGCTCCTCTCCTCTTCTCGCTGGTCTGTTCCCAGCACCCGTCTGGACGGAGCGAAGAGGAGCTCTATTATTAGCTCGTTAGGAGCTGGCGGAGGAGGAGAGGCGGAGGAGGAGAGGCGGAGGAGGCGGTGGAGCAGACACGAGGCGGTGCACCTGGGCTGCTCTGCTCCGTCTGGGCCTCGCTGAACCCACTGGAGGTCTGAGCTAACGGCAGCCCAGACCTGTACTGGTATTTAACTCAACTCAACTTGGACAGGTTTATATGCTGTATGTGTACATGTTTTAGTTAGACAGCAACAGATATTTTATTCAATGTACTGGCCAGCTCCCAGTTAAACCAGTCAAAGACTGAGGTTGTACTGGAGAGCTCGGAGTGTGAACCAGTAGAAGACTGTGGTTGTACTGGGCAGCTCTCAGTAAAACGAGTAAAAGACTGTGGTTGTACTGGGCAGCTTCCAGTAGAGCCAGTAGAAGACTGTGGTTGTAGTGGGCAGCTTCCAGTAGAACCAGTAGAAGACTTTGGTTGTACTGGGCAGCTCCAGGTGTCCACCAGTAGAAGACTTTAGAAGACTAGAGAGCTCCCAGTGTAACCAGGAGAAGACCGTGGTCTAAACTGGATCTTAACCATGGAGCTGGATCTAAACCATGGAAGCTGGATCTACACCATGGAAGCTGGATCTACACCATGGAAGCTGGATCTAAACAATGAGCTGGATGTAAACCATGGATCTGGATCCAAACCATGGAAGCTGGGTCCAAGAGGTTTTACTGAGAGCTGACTCCGTCTCTGGCGTCTGCTGGGCGGAGCCTCAGTCTCTCTGAGGAGCGTTGGGCTCCACTCAGCCACACATGATGTCATGAAATATTCAGCCTGCTTGTTTCCTCAGACCAACTAGGCCCTCAGACCCAACCAGACCTGGTCCCTCTAGACCTGGTCCCTCCAGGCCTGGTCCCTCTAGACCTGGTCCCTCCAGACCTGGTCCCTCCAGACCCAACCAGACCTGGTCCCTCCAGACCCGGTCAGTCCAGACCTGGTCCCTCCAGACCCAACCAGACCTGATCCCTCCAGACTCTACCAGACCTGATCCCTCCAGACTCTACCAGACCTGGTCCCTCCAGACCCGGTCAGTCCAGACCTGATCCCTCCAGACCCAACCAGACCTGATCCCTCCAGACTCTACCAGACCTGATCCCTCCAGACTCTACCAGACCTGGTCCCTCCAGACCCGGTCAGTCCAGACCTGGTCCCTCCAGACCCAACCAGACCTGATCCCTCCAGACCCAACCAGACCTGGTCCCATCAGACTCAGAGAGCATCAGTGTAATCAGTGACTTGAAGGATCATCTTAAGATAACATCCACAGGATCTGAAAGGATGGATTTATATTTGTGTTTAGTGAGAGATCTTTTATCTGTGTAGTGATGCATCTTCTCTTTGATAAGCTATTTCATAACAAGGACACCTAGCCCAAACATCCTGGACGGAGACAACACTAACATAACAATGATTATGCCAATATATGAACAAAAAAACATGAGCACAGTAATATTACTCCACCAGAATATTTCAACTTCAAGTAGAAGATGAAACAGTATTTAGTTTCAGTCAGAGCCTGAATTGAGTGTTTCCATCGTAATATCTGTTGTTTGAATGGAAACATAAAATACAAAGTTTTAACATCTAATTCAATTTGATTTCCTCTCCCCTGATTTCCGTTCTCAGAATCTATGTTAACAATCGAGACAAGGAGCAGTTAGAACCTGACTACTGTTTCACCAGAGGAAACCAGTGGAACAATCTTCATCTTAAAGCCCAAGGTGAGGGTGGGCATTGACACGGAGAGTTACCATGACAACTGACAATCATTAACCACCAGACATCTACAGAGAGACACACAGACACACAGACACACACACACACACACACACACACACACACACGCACACGCACACGCGCACACAGGTTCCAGTCAAAAGCTTTATGGAATCTAACCTTTCAAAATGTAAAAGTGATAGTTAAGACAACATGATGGCTTCTGTCCTCTCCTCTCCCCCCCCCCCTCGCCCCCCTCCAAGTTGTCAGAACTTCATTAGCACAAAACAAGGAAGAATTTGCACTTAAAGCAAATATATGCACACATGTGTCAAAACATAGTGTATATTTGTATGTTTTTGTTTGTGCAGTGTGTGCGTGTGTGTGTGTGTGTGTGTGTGTGTGTGTGTGTGTGTGTGTGTGTGTGTGTGTGTGTATGTGTGTGTGTGTGTGTGTGTGTGTATCTGTGTGTGTGTGTGTGTGTGTGTGTGTGTGTGTGTGTGTGTGTCTGTCTCACCAGAATGCAGCTTGGAGACCAGATCTCTAGTTGATTCAAGACGGAGACGGAAAGCAAAATGAAAGAAAGATGCAATATCTTCTCCTCACAATGCTCTCCTCCTCCTCCTCCCCCCTCCTCCCCCCCTTCTCTGCTTCAGACAGAGAGCTCTATGGAATATGAATCAACCAATCAGCAGTCAGCAGGAGGGTGAGGTCATCGCCCAGAGGAGGAAGATGCTGAGGAGGAGAATGCTGAGTGGACCAAAAACAGGAAGTGACCTCATGCATAATAGGTGAATGGAGGAGAGACATTATTCATGAGGCATCTTGAGGGAAGGGGCTGTGTTACATAAACCCTGCCGTCTGATTGGTGGAGGGACTCGTGGGAGTGGCCACAAGAGTTGGACCAGTATGATTATTGTTTGACTGGGAGCCACTGGGATATGCCCTGTAAAACCAACACCTCCAACCCTCAGAAACCCAGCTCCACTCCACACTCAGCTGACCATGATGTCTTGCTCCTTTCCAATCCCATCAAGAAGTCATGGAGGATGACGATTACACGCTGACACTGCAACACTGTGAATAAAATGTCTTGAAAGAACGACCCACTACAGCCAAAGTCTTACACTGGGAGCTGCCCAGCACGACCACAGTCCTCCTCCAGTCCAACGAGCAGGGTGGGTCGATTCAGACCTTTCCCCCTAAACAAGTCCCATCTCGGACCCCCAGAGCAGTCTCGAGATGGGGCACCTGACGCGCCCGGGGGTCTGAGGAGAGAATCAGGTATGGGAGGAACAGGAGGGATCTAGGAAGACACACACACCGCTGAGGTGCTGAGGAGACCCTCGCTCCATCACGCAGAGGAGGAGACCTTGGGCGAGGACCGGTTGCCAGGGAGACAGAAGAAACTTGGGCGCTTATCCGAGTCACGCCATACATGACTGAAGACACTAAGCTTGTGTTTCTGATTCCTGCTGCCATTGGCTGCTCTACACGCTCTGCAGATGTAACCTCGCTCGTGGAGCTCCGACTGAAGGTCTCTGCCTAACTGTGAGTCACACTGGATAAAAAGTCTGCTTGCTAAATAACTCAATGAAATGTACGGGCAATAACATGGAGAACATTTCAGCGGGTTTCCAGACAGCTCCCAGGAAGGTGATGGATGACCGATGGGTTTATAATGGGTCTAATAGAGTCCTTCTTACACAGTGAGTGAAGGTTAAAGTCTGTTCTCTGTAAAAGCTCCCAACAGAACGGCTGCCTTGCTCGTTGGTCCCTGTCTGTTTTGTCATGGACACAATCCTCTGTTCTCCGCATGAATAAGTAATACACCCTGCTTTTAGCTCTCTCCCCCCCTCTCCCCCTCTCTACCCCCCCTCTCTCACTGTATTTCCTCTCAAGGATTTTAGCCATATCTAAAATCATGGCATGGTTGGGTTATGCAAGGATACACATGAAAACATCTTGAAAGTTGTGTGTGTGTGTGTGTGTGTGTGTGTGTGTGTGTGTGTGTGTGTGTGTGTGTGTGTGTGTGTGAATTTGAATGCGTTGGGGCATGGAGTCTGACACACGGGTCACAGCTGACCTGAACGACAGGCGTGTTATATTCTGACCCCCCCCCCCCCCCACGCGCGCTAGCCCTCTGGGTGTCTGGGCCTGTTTGACGCCTCACACAATCACAGTCAGACTGACACTCACACACACACGCACGCACACTCACACTAAGATTCAGACTCAGACTCACAGCCACACACGCACACACACACAGACACACACACTCACACACACACACTCACACACACACCCACATACACGCACACACGCTCCCCCGACACCTCGGTGACAGACTGACTGACATTCTTGTTCAAAACAGAAATGTTTTTGGGATTAGCCTCCAACCTTTCACAAAATGGTTGCTGTGAACAACCTCTCGTGACATTAGCACTGTGTTGACACTTCAACACACCAATCAGAGCCCAACCAATCAGAGCCCAGCAACACATGACCTCATGTCCACTTGAGGATCGTACTGGGAGTCACAGAAACCTTCTAACCCCTTTCCAAAGAAGTCTACAGTACGGCAACTCTCCTCTCCTCTCCCCTCTTCTCTCACCTCCTCATCACCTTGTCAAAGTGTGACATCATCAATCCGCCCTCGAACCCAGGCGGACCAATTGGATTCTTAATTGGTTTCCTCGTTAGGGCAGGTGGGCTCACCTGTCCAGGTCTGTCTGCAGGTCCTTAGTGGTCCGCGACGAGACCTCTCTGGAGGAGGGGGGGTCTGCGCCCCGGCCCCCGCCCCGCCCGTACAGAGGGAGACCCCCGTCCGACAGGTACCTGATGAACACACCTCTTCTATTATACTAACACGCCATTTAGTCATAAACCTGTCAATAGTAATATTACGCTTAAATGACGCAGATATACCGGGGGGGCCAAGACATCGGCAGTTAGAGCAGGCATGTTTTCAACGGCACTGGAAGCTAAAATGCTGTATAAATACTATAGAAATGAGTGTGGGTGTGTGTTTGCATTTGTGTGTGTGTGTGTGAGGGAGTGTTGACATTCAGTAGCTTAGCAGGCGTCGGTTGCGCCGCTAGCTGCTAATCAGTCGCAGATGATCAAACATGGACTAATTAGCACTGTGCTAATTAGCATGATAACTCAGCTAGCCTGCTCTCTCTCCCCGCATTGCTCCTGTTGCTCCTAGCTGTCGCTCGCCCACTGACTCTGGTTAATGGAGTCTCATGTTGAAAGAGAGGTGACGTAGAGACCCGAGGTGTGGGGTGTTGGTTTGGGTGGAGGTGGATATAGAGGTGTGGGAGGAGGTTCTGAGCGGAGGTGTGGGTTGATGTGGAGGACATGGGGGCTTTGGCCACTGACCTGGGGGCGTCGGCCTAGTAACATAGGGGCATCGCCCACTGACCTGGGGTGTCTGCCTAGTGACCTGGGGGCGTGTCACACTGACATGGGGGTGTGGCCAACTGACCTGGGGGCGTCGGCCTGTCCGCTGTAGCGGCCCGTGGGGGCAGTTGCCCGCGGCGCCGTGTAGCCGCCGGTAGGCGAGGGGGCGTCGCTCGCCTGGAGCCGCGGGGTCTGTGATTGGCCGAGGCGCCAGGCCATGGGAGAGGGCCGCGTGGCCCCGCCCCGCCCGTTGACCTCCGTGGTTACCGTGGTGTCAAAGGTCGTTTCCATGGTACTGCGGAGAGGGAGGATACAGGGGGAGAGGATTGGGGCCTCATTAGGTCAGCAGAATGTTTGACTCACAGACTGAAGGAAGAACGAAGCCCGAACCCAGACCTGCTCCTTCATGTAAATGTAATGTACTGTAATGTGTTGTACTGTATTGTACTGTGATGTAATGTACTGTAATGTGTTGTACTGTATTGTACTGTGATGTAATGTACGGTAATGTAATGTACGGTAATGAAATGTTCTGTAATTCTGTAATGTTCTGTAATTCTGTAACTTAATGTAATGTGATGTGATGTAAACTCAGGTGGGTCTCTTCCCTCCCTCTCTCCCTCCCGCCCTCCCTCTGTCTCCCTCCCACCCTCCCTCTATGTCTCCCTCCTCTCTGTCTCCCTCCTCTGTCTCACTCCCTCCCTCTCTGTTTTCCTCCCTCTCTGTCTCCCTTCCTCCCTCCCTCTCTCTCTGTCTCCCTCCCTCCCTCCCTCTCTCCCTTCATCCCTCTCTCCCTCCCTCCCTCCCTCCCTCCTGCCCTCCCTCTGTCTCCCACCCTCCCTCCCTCTCTGTCTCCCTCCGTCTCTGTCTCCCTCCCTCCCGCCCTCCCTCTGTCTCCCTCCCTCCCTCTCTGTCTCCCTCCCTCTCTGTCTTCCGCCCTCTCTGTCTCCCTCCCTCCCTCCTCCCTCTCTGTCTCCCTCCCTATCTCTCCCCTCCCTCCCATTCTGGGAGGAAGGAGCAGGGGTAAAGTAGAGAAGGACCGTGTTGAAGAACAACAGTCTGTATTGATTGTGGTCGAGCCATCTTTGTAGAGCAGAGATTAAAGACAAACAGACACACACTCATGGACGCAAGCACACACACACACACCGGAACTCACTCACTCACGCACACACACACGCACACACACACACACACACACACACACACAAACACACATACATGCACGCACATGCCCACACACACACACACACGGACATGCCCACACACACTGACTCTGTATCCAGCCTTGAAGCAAACATGCAGAGATTCACACATAGATATGCTCCAACACATGCGCCTCATGCCAACACACACACACACACACACACACACACACAGAGGCGGGCAGGCGCGCACACAGACAGACACACACACACACACACACACACACACACACACACACACACACACACACACACACAGGCGCGGCACCATCTGTCTCAGCTACCGGTTCAGCCTCCATGTTCTTTGTAGCGCAGAACATAAGAAACCAGTCCAGAACCAGTACCAGATAGACCAGTAGAGACACCATGCAGAACCAGTGCTAGACAGACCATTAGAGACACCACGCAGAACCAGTACCACATAGACTAGTAGACTACAATAAACGACTACTAGCTGGTC
>NC_140292.1:1985301-1992801 GCF_964030765.1 Micromesistius poutassou
TTCCTCTCCCCTCCTAACTCTCTCTCTCTGCCACCGTCTCCCTCCCTCTCTCTTTCCTCTCTCACTCTCTCCCTCGCTCTGCCAACATCTTCCTTCACTGTCATCACTCTCTCTCTTCGTGTCTATGTCTCTCTCTCTCTCTCTCTCTCTCTCTCTCTCTCTCTCTCTCTCTCTCTCTCTCTCTCTCTCTGTCTCTCTCCTCCTCCTTCGTGTCTATTTCTGTTTCTCTCTGCTTCAACACTCTAGTGTGACCATCTCTTTCTGACCATCTCTTCTCTTGCTTTTAAATCTCTTTTCTTCTCTTGTTTCTCTCTAAATATCATCCTCTCTGCCTCCCACCATTCATCTCACTCGCTCCCTCTCTCTCTCTCTCTCTCTCTCTCTCTCCTTCCCTCTCTCCATCTCCCTTTCATTTCCCTCCCTCCCTCTCAGTCCACCAACACTTGGTTTAGCTTGTTAGCCGTGTTAGCTCGCTACCCGGCAGCCTGTAGCTCCCCAATCACCAGACACCCAGACACGCGCCAGTGCTAACGTTCCAGCGATTGCAGCGATAGCATCAATAGCATCAATAGTGCTGTAGCTGGGAGCTAATGCACTGTAATCCCGGCGCCGGCGAGGGCTGTAGCCGCCGGCAGCCGTTTCCCCGGCAACCAAGGTTCTGTTGATCCTCACAGCTGTTGACAGAGGTGGCATTTGAGCATAAGACGGACTCTGGTGGTGTCGCCTTGGATCAGACCGCAGCACGTCAACAGAGAGACTGAACCCCCCGCAACAGAGCGTGGAGGTCCTGGAGCAGGCCAGCACACGCTACCAAGGGATGTCCTACAACGTGTGAGTACATACGTGTAGGGTTCCCCTGCACCCGAAAGGTTGTTGGTTTGATGCCCAGTGTCCACATCCTACCTGTAAGCCTCCCAGAGTCAGATGACCTGACCCCTACCTCCGAGAGCCAGATGCCCCCTGACCCCTACCTGTAGGCCTCCTAGAGCTAGATGACCCCTGACCCTTACCTGTAGGCCTCCTGGAGCCAGATGACCCCTGACCCCTACCTGTAGACCTCCTAGAGCTAGATGACCCCTGACCCCTACCTGTAGGCCTCCTAGAGCTAGATGACCCCTGACCCTTACCTGTAGGCCTCCTAGAGCCAGATGACCCCTGACCCCTGCCTGTAAGCCTCCTAGAGCCAGATGACCCCTGACCCCTTGCTGCTCCTTATTGACATGAGTTCAATGTAAGTCACTTTATATGAATAATAAAAGTGTCTACAGTGAATCGTAACCGAGTCATGCTTATGTGAGCTTCGGTCCACTCTAGCTTCTCACGTCGGAATGCTGCCGGCATTCCAGAGTTCAGTTTGTGGTTCTCTGCCGCTCTCATTTGAGGATAAAGTTAGATCTCTGTGGCGACCGGAACATAATTTTCCCTGAGTCCGTTCTGACGCCAGCTCCAGCACACCCTCTCGCACACAAACCGCTCCCTACAGACCTCAGGTCAGATCTCTGTCCCTACAGACCTCAGGTCAGATCTCTGACCAGCGTCCGTACAGACCTCAGGTCAGATCTCTGTCCCTACAGACCTCAGGTCAGATCTCTGACCAGCGTCCCTACAGACCTCAGGTCAGATCTCTGACCAGCGTCCGTACAGACCTCAGGTCAGATCTCTGTCCCTACAGACCTCAGGTCAGATCTCTGACCAGCGTCCGTACAGACCTCAGGTCAGATCTCTGTCCCTACAGACCTCAGGTCAGATCTCAGACCAGCGTGCCGCAGTAATATCTTGTCTCATCCTCCTTCGGTTGGAATAACAAGATTCTGGTACCGCAAACACACACCACAAACACACACCATAAACACACACAACACAACATGCTGACCCATCCCAGACACCAGCCAAAAACAAAAAAACAAACAGAACGCTGATGGAAAGGATTTCTGCTGCTAGGAGTTCACACAAGTTCAGAACATCTCAGGGTCAACGGGACAACTCTGGTGATGGACAGGTACAGATGTTGATGTTGACCAGGGAGTGGGCCAATCAGGAACAGGGATAGAGAGTGAGCCAATTGGGAATAGGGATAGAGAGTGAGCCAATCGGGAACAGGGATAGAGAGTGAGCCAATCACAAACAGGGATAGAGAGTGAGCCAAACCCACTCAAACAATCGCACACAATCACCAGTAGCACCACAAGCATCCACACCTGAAGCCAGACCACCACCCTCCCCCCCCCCCCCCCCCCCCCCAGCCCCCTCTTGGTACCTGAGATCTCCTGCAGACACTGCTTGGCCGTCTTGCTGTAGCCCCCCCGGCTGTAGACCAGCTCCCCCTTGGTGGGGCTCAGGCCCGTCTCCACCGGGACCACCATGGAGCAGTCGTTCTCCGAGAAGGTCCTGGGGAACCAGAGGGAGAACCAGAGGAACATGAGCACAGTGGACGCTCCGTACGCTGACTCGGCTGCCTCACACACACCCTTCGGTTCAGGAGGCGGAACGCGAGCTCCTGGTCTCCACCGAGGAGCAGAGCTGATGGTTGGCCTTCTTCACGTCTCCAACATTATGAGTATGCCGCCGCACTGAGTTTGCTAAGATGTTAAGTTTGTCAAGTTCTAAGTATCCTCACATTTCGAGTTCTTAAGTGCTTACATGCTACCCTGACATAGCTAAGTATGCTAACTTGTTAGGTATGCTAGCACGCCAAGTACTCTATCAGGCTAAGAACTCTAACATGCTAAGTACCCTGAGTACCCGTACGAGACACAGATAGCATGTGCCTCACCTCCATGTGTGCGTGTGCATGAGTGTGCATGTGTGTATTTGTGTGTGTATTTGTGTGTGTGTGTTCATGTGTGTCTGTGTGTGCTTGTGTGCATGTGTGTGTGTTCGTGGGTGCGTGTTTGTGCGTGTGCGTATGTGTGTGTGTGTGTGTGTGTGTGTGTGTGTGTGTGTGTGTGTCAGAGAACAGGCAGCCTAATGAGGCATGAAGTGGCTGAATGGAGGTAATACATCGAGAGGAAGAACAGCTGAGAGGAGATGAAGAGGAGGAGGAGGAGGAGGAGGAGGATGGGGATGGTGAAGAGGAGGAGAGGAGTGTTGGTCAGGAAGAGTTGGCTATTTGGTTAAGCTAGAGAGCCCTGTACTGCCCCCTGCAGGTCGAGGAGAGAAAAGCATCTTAATAAACATAATCATCTTTAAATGGATTATCAACAGACGGCTAATGTACGTTTAATATAAAAGATTAGAGGGAAATACAGAGAGAGAGACATGGGGAGAGAGACAAAAGGAGAGGAAGGATAGAGGGGTACAGAAAGAGAGACATTGTGAGAGAGACAGAGAGAGAGAGAGAGAGAGAGAGAGAGGGAGAGAGTAGATAGAGACTAGAGAGGGAGTAGGGTGAGGAGGAGGAGGAGGAGGAGCAGTAAAAGGAGGAGGAGGGGCAGGAGGAGGAGCAGGAGGAGGAGCAGGAGGAGCAGGAGGAGCAGGAGGAGCAGGAGCAGAGCCTCACCGGTACATGAAGGGGGCCACGGTGGCGGTGTTCGGGTGGTGCTGCTGCTGCTGGGGCAGCTGGACCACGCCCACCCCTCCTCCTCCCCCACCAGTCCCGCTGAGGGCGGAGGTGCTGGTGGAGGATGTCATGCTGGTTCTGCGGGCCCCGGGGGGGGCAGGGGCCCCCAGGGACCTCTGGGTGTAGAGACCGCCCCCGCCCTTGGTGGGCTTGGCCTTGTCTCCGTCACCCCCCCCACCACGGAGGTTACCACTACTGTTCAGGGAGGTGGGGGTCTGGGTCTGGGGGGTCTGGGGGGTCTGGGGGGTCTGGGGGGTCGGGGTCTGGCTCGGGACCGGGGACTGACACTGAGGCTTGGAGGACGGAGCTTTGAGGCCAGACTTGGGGATGCTGGCGGAGGAGGAGGAGGAGGAGGAGCTGGGGGCCCCGCCCTCCTTCTTCCCGGCCCCCGTCTTGCCCCCCCCCTTGGGGATGAGGCTGGCGATGCGGGAGGTCTTCTTGGAGGTCTGGTCCGCCTCGGGGGAGCCGGCGGGCCGGGACCCGGTCCGGCCGGGCCGCCGCGCCTCCTCCCGCTCCCGGGTGGAGGCGCAGGTGGTGCTGGAGGAGGAGGAGGCGCTGGGGGGCGGGGCCTTGCTGCCGCCGCCGCCGCCGCTGGAGGCGGAGCCCTTGGAGGAGCAGGAGGAGGAGGAGGAGGGCGAGGAGGAGGAGGAGGCGGGGGTCCGGCCCGCGGCGGACCCCTTGGTGACGGAGGGGGCTTTGGCAGCGGCGGCGGCGGCGGGGGGGTCGTCTCCGCCCTCCGCCCCGTCGTCCTCCTCCGTCAGGGGCATGTCGGCCATGTTGGGCGTGGCCCGCGCCCCCGTCACCCGCGGGTGGATCAGACGGAACTTCTCCAGCATGGAGCGACCCTGGGACCCCGGGGCCACCCCCGACCCCGGGGCCACCCCCGACCCCGGCTTGGCCTGGTGGGGGGGGCCGGGCGAGGGGCCCCCCAGCAGGGAGGAGGTGGCGCTGTGCTTCAGGTTCATGGACTTGCTCCGCCACGACTTCCCCCCGCCCCCCGCCGCCGCCGCCGCCGCCAGGGACGGGATGGCCGAGCCGGCGGGCGCCTGGCCGCCGGGGCTGCTGGGTAAAACACCGGCTCCGCCCAGCATGGGGCCGGACGCAGGGGCGCCTCTCACTGAGTCTGGAGAGAGAGAGAGAGAGAGAGAGAGAGAGAGAGAGAGAGAGAGAGAGACCGACAGAAGGAGATAGAGAGGTTAATTTTCCATTATTTACTATTCAATCCTCTATCAATCTGACTGGCCACCTCATTTGCATATCTTAATCTCTGATTAGATTAATTAAACAACTACACACTTAACAATATTGTGTGTGTGTGTGTGTGTGTGTGTGTGTGTGTGTGTGTGTGTGTGTGTGTGTGTGTGTGAGTGTGCGTGTGTGCGTGTGTGTGTGTGTGTGCGTAAGTGTGTGTGTTTTGCCAGCATTAGCACTGCGGAATGACTTGCAGTTGCCATGGTAACTCTAACACCCCAAAACCGAGCTAAGAAATAAAATGTCACCTCCCTGGACACACACACACACACACACACACACACACACACACATACACACACACTGTCGCACACACACACACACACACACACACACACACACACACACACACACGCAAGAACGCATGCACACTTGCACACATACACAGTCAGACACACACGCACACACACACAGAGACACACACACGCACTAAGCTTTAAGCAGTGAGTCTGCAGTTTTGAGCCATAGGTCAGTTACATCCTGAAAGATCATGTTTTGGAAACGAGAAAGCAGCAAAAAAAAAACAGAGACACAAATGACTTGTGACTACTCATCACCCACACTGCTGCGCAGGAGGATAAATGCTGACCTAAATGAGGTTTAAGAGACAATTCAAGTGGTTTACTGAACTTCTCTGGATTAAAAGTACTACCTTATCTCGACTTATCATAGGTGACCGTTTTAAGGGACGGATTGTGTGACAGTTTAAGGGAGGGTTTAAGAGGTGAACAAGATAAATATCAGCTCATGAATCATCAGACTGATTAAAGTGTCAGCCCCTTCCGTCCCGGGGCGTTGCTGCCCCCAAGTGCTGGAGGTCTGATCTGCAGTCAAAATACAATGCTCCCTTAGCTGTGATCAGAGCTATCATCACCATCACCACTGTACCTACTCGTGTTAGCTACCTACTGTCATCACCACTAGCATACTGCAGTTAGCTTCCTACCTACTGTCATCACCACTAGCATACTGCAGTTAGCTTCCTACCTACTGTCATCACCACTAGCATACTGCAGTTATGTTTCTACCGCTGTCATTTACACTAGCATACTGCAGTTAGCTTCCTACCTGTGATATCAACACTAGCATACTGTTGTTAGCTTCCTACCTTTGAGGTTACCACTAGCATACTGCAGCTAGCTACCTGGTATCTAGCTCCTTAAAGCTACCTAGCTACCTGGTACCCACCTCCGTCCTCACCACTAGCATACCATAGCATCTAGCTCCTTAAAGCTACCTAGCTACCTGGTACCCACCTCTGTCGTTGCCGCTAGCGTACTGCAGCGGCTTGCTCTTGTCGATGCTGTTGAAGCTCTGGCTGCGGCGGTTGAGGTTGGAGGAGGCCGGGCTCCTGGGGGCCCCGCTGCCAGCAGCCGGGCCCCGGGACGGACCTGGGAGTCTGGGGGAGAGAGGGAGAGAGAGATAGAGATAGAGAGAGAGAGAGAGAGATAGAGATAGTGAGAGAGAGAGAGAGAGAGAGAGAGAGAGAGAGAGAGAGAGAGATAATACGCATAATATAAACATGGTTAGGCTAAGTGTGACATCCACTATAGGAGAAGACAGAATGAGTGTGTGGATGAGTGTGGAACCTTTAAGGCCTAACAGACTTTAAAGGTTTTAAAGTTAACAACAAATGTTAACGTTAAAGTTAACAAAAAATACTGTCCAACCCACAACAACTGCCACACACTGATGTGTTGTACTCAACTGACCCAACTGACCCAAGTATTCCGTTAGGATGATGCAGTTAGCTTGATTCAGTTAGCGTTACCTAATTACACAAAATTCATCAACAAATCAATAACACTTTACCACCACGGTCCCCTAGAGGGCGCCAGAGGCCGTGGTCAGACTGTTTACCTCGTGTTCTTCTTCTGTGGTGTCGCTAGCCCGCTGTGAGCGGGAGGACTAGCGTAGCGCGCTGCCAGGCTGCAGAGAGAAGAAGACTGCTGTTACAACACTGAGAGAGGAGTGGGAGAGAGACAGAGAGAGGAGTGGGAGAGAGACAGAGAAAGGGAGGGAGAGAGGACTGGGAGAGAGACACACATGGATAGGGAGAGAGGAGTGGGAGAGAGACAAACAGACAGAGGGAGAGAGGAGTAGGAGGGAGACATAGAGAGGGAGAGAGACAACTAGAGAGAGGGAGAGAGACAAACAGAGAGAGGGAGAGAGACAACCAGAGAGAGGGGGTGAGACAAACAGAGAGAGGGAGAGAGGAGTGGGAGAGAGGCACACAGAGAGAGGGAGTGAGACAAACAGATAGAGGGAGAGAGGAGAGGGAGAGAAACAAACAGAGAGGGAGAGAAAAGTGGGAGAGAGACACAGAGCGAGGGAGAGAGACTAACAGTGAGAGGGAGAGAGACAAACAGAGATAGTGAGAGAGAGAGGTTTGACATAAAAAGCCTAGAGGAAGATTAAGCATATGGTTCTCCTAACAACTCCTCCTCTCAATAAATGCTGCTGGGCTGAAACTCCTCTGACAGGAGGAAGAAGGGAGGAAGAGGAGGAGTGCATGTTAAATGCTTCTGGCTCATTAGAATGCTAACCTTGATACATAGCCCAGTTACTACTATTAACTACTACTACTAACTACCAGCTACTACCACTCACTACTACTAACTACCAGCTACTACTTATAACTGGTACTACTAACTATCAGCTACTACTACTAACTACCAGCTACTACTACT
>NC_140292.1:2000301-2005301 GCF_964030765.1 Micromesistius poutassou
GCGGTCAGACGTGCGGACGCAGGACCATATGACAGCTCCTTCCTCTCCGGGCTGAGGGATGATCAGCAGATTACCCATAAAGCACCTCATTGTGTGGAGCGGAGGGCTGACCGCCACGCGGCCCCCCCCGGGGGGGGGGGGGAGCCCCCGCGACACACAGGGGGCCGCAGTGTGTCCCCCACCTACACACTGAGAGGACGCATGGCGTCACACACACACACACATAATTATAGTAACACAGACACACACACTGACACTGACACACACACACACACACACACACACACACACACACATCATTACATTAACAGAGACGCTCACACACACACACACACACACACATAATTATAGTAAGACACACACACACACACACACACACGCTTTCCATGCAAACACACAAGTGTTTTACATTGCCTGCAGGACTGGACAAGAGGACTAGAGGACTAGACTGGCTGAAAGAGAGCGACAGGCTGATGACAGAGAGAGAGACAGGCTGATGATAGAGAGAGAGACAGGTAGATAGAGAGAGAGACAGACTGGTAGAAAGAGAGAGAGACAGACTGATGATAGAGAGATAGACAAGCTGATGATAGAGAGAGAGGCAGGCTGGTAGAGAGAGAGAGAGACAGGCTGATGATAGAGAGAGAGAGAGCGAGAGAGAGAGAGAGAGAGAGAGAGAGAGAGAGACAGACTGGTAGAGAGAGAGAGAGAGACAGGCTGTAGAGAGAGAGAGAGAGACAGGCTGTAGATAGAGAGTGAGACAGGCTGATGATAGAGGGAGACACAGGCTGACGATAGAGAGTGAGACAGGCTGGTGATAGAGAGTGAGACAGGCTGGTAGAGAGAGAGAGACACAGGCTGGTGATAGAGGGAGACACAGGCTGTAGATAGAGAGTGAGACAGGCTGGTGATAGAGGGAGACACAGACTGACGATAGAGAGTGAGACAGGCTGGTAGCAGACACAAACAGAGCTGAGCTCCAGAGGCCTGGGGACCACATGGTCCGGGCCTCCTCTCCGTCCCCAGAGCAGGGCGGTCCCTGGGCCGGGCTCCCAGAGAGAGGCTTCCCGCTGGAGCTGCGTGCCCTGCCTCTGCTCCACACGTGGGGGACCGCAGGCCGTCAGAAGGAGGCGCGGGGGTGCAGATCTTCATTAAGTGTCAGGGGGGATGTGGTCTCACAGGTGGCCGCCACCGTGAACCAGTATGAACCAGTCTCAGGGCTCCACACAGAGGTGGATTAGTACGAGTGGTAGTACTTTACTAGATCCTAATAAACACACACACATGCAAGCACAAACGCACACACACACACACACACACACACACGCACACCCAACCTCTAGTTCCTGAGAAAAAACACACACATGCATGCACCAACCCACGCCCAGTATCTGTATCCACAGATAATCTGTGAATAACTAACGAGAAGACCACCAGTTAAGAGACCTGAGCTCTGGATTAATCCCAGGAGAAGGTTGAAGGAGTTCCTCAAAGGACTGTAGGACTCTAGGACTTCTTATGAACGCTGTGTGTAGAAACCAGAGCAGTGTGCTCCTGGTCTGAGGTGGTTTGAGGCTCCAGAAAACAGAGAAGTGATCTCCTGGTCTGAGGTGGTGTCTGGTGGCTCCAGAACATGAGCGTAAACGTCTGTGACACTGGCCGATTTATCCTAATTATCCATGGCCATCTTCATCATATTCTTCTACACTCTCAAATATTTACTCGCTCAAATATTTACAGTCTCAAATAACCTGGCACCGAGCCCTCAACATCTGCTGTACAGACTCTGGGAGTGTGTGTGTGTGTGTGTGTGTGTGTGTGTGTGTGTGTGTGTGTATGTTTGGGACGATATTTGTGTGTTCATGTGTGTATGCTGGTGTCAGGGTGTGTGTGTGTGTTAGCAGGAGTGCGTATTTGAATGTGTATACCTTTGTGTTTGTGTGTGTGTGTGTGTGTGTGTGTGTATGTGTGAGCATATATGTGCGTGTGTGTCTGTGTGTGTGCGTGTGTGCGTATGTGTGTGTGTTAGTGTGTGATTGTCTGAGTATGTGTCAGTGTGTGTGTGTATTTTTGAGCCTGTTTGTGTGTAGGTGTGATTGGGAGTGTGTGAGTGTGTGTGTGTGTGTGTGTGTGTGTGTGTGTGTGTGTGCTCGTGTTTATGTGTATGAATGTCTGAGCATGTGTCAGTGTGTGTGTGTGTGTGTGTGTGTGTGATGGAAAGCTCACTTCCCAGAAGACCAAATAAACAGTTCATCTCGTGTCTGAAGTGGGAAGCCTGCGTCTGTCGCCTTTAAAGGAGGAAGTGCAGGACGACTTTTTCGAGTTTTTTTTCGCCTTTTCGAGTAAAAGCGTGTCAGAGCCTCCAGGCCAGAGCCGTGGCTAGCCTGAGTTCAGTTAGCGGTGGCTAGCTGTGAGCGATGAGGAAGACTGAGGTGATGAAGATGACGACTGAGGCGGTGATGAAGACTGAGGCGGTGATGAAGACTGAGGTGGGGATGAAGATGAGACTGAGGCGGTGATGAAGATAAAGGCTGAGGCGGTGATGAAGACTGAGGTGGGGATGAAGATGAAGACTGAGGCAGGGATGAAGATGAAGGCTGAGGCGGGGATGAAGATGAAGACTGAGGCGGTGATGAAGATGAAGACTGAGGCGGGGATGAAGATGAAGACTGAGGCGGTGATGAAGACGCCGCCGCAGCGTTCTGGCTGATGCTAACTGATGGTTAGGGAGCGGTGGGGAGAAACCCACGACAGAACCGCAGCGTTTAGTTTTCCAACCCAACATTGAGGGAGGTTGGGGAGGGGAGGAGAGGAGAGGAGAGGAGGAGACGAGTGGAGGAGAGGAGAGGGGAGAGGAGAGGGAAGCGGAGGGGAGGGGAGAGGAGAGGAGAGGCGAGGAGAGGAAAGGAGAGGGGAGGGGAGAGCAGACGAGAGGTGAGGAGAGGAGAGGAGGAGAGGAGAGGAGAGGAGCAGAGGTGAGGAGGAGAGGAGAGGGAGGAGCAGGGGGAGAGGGAGGAGAGGAGGAGAGGGCGGAGAGGGAGGAGAGCGGTCCTGCTGGGTCAGGAGGGTCCCAGAGGAGAGGAGGTTCTGTTCTGTTCCCCAGGGACCAGAGCAGAGAGCCTCATCATGAAGATGTGGGGGGACGGTGGTGGAGGTGTGGTTTGGATGAAGAAGGTGCTGGCATGCCTCTAGCTTAGTGCGCCTGAACGCAATTCGACTCAAAGCACTTCACCGTTTGTTTTGCCTCCCGGGGTTTGGGAGCACGGCGAGGTTTATGAGGGGGGTCAGAGTTCTAAAACTCCAACACATCTGTTTCCAGAGGACAAACCAGAACTGAAACCAAACATTCTCACATCCCCAATCGTCACCCTGAAATCCTCTCCTTAGTCCTTGAAATCCTCTCCAAAGTCCTTAATACGTTAAAGACACTGAGAGCAGCAAACTGGAATCATGTTGAACATCTGGATCATGTTGAACGACTGGACACAGAAAACAGTTTGGTTTGGTGGATAAACCTTCTCTCGACTAATGTCTCACATTCAAGCTACATGCTATAGTGTCCTCTTAGCTCTCCTAGAGAGAGAGAGCTAGTCCCCCTATAGTGTCCTCTAAGCCCTAAACAACACCTGTTCTCTCCCAGGGTCACTGAAGACACTAGCCTACATACCGAGCTAGCATCAAAGAGCTAGCTGTGTAAGGCTAGCAGCTGAATCTGCTGCCCTGGTTTTTCCACTGGTGGTAACGTGTCTCTGTGGGTGTCGAGTGGCTGATGGACGAGGACGCTGGGCCTGACAGGAACAAATGAGCCGTCGTTCCTCTGACACAGGAGACAACCAACCGCACCAGGAAAGACTAGCGCTAGCGTTAGCTCTTTACGCCACATTTAGCAATATTAGCGTGACTCACAGGCTTAAGGGTCTCGCCTCAAAACGGAAAATAATCTGAAAAACCTGAAATCAGCCTAAAGTCAATTTTTCTGAACAAGTGACGACTCAAAGCCATCAGTCCCAATCTCTCCTCGTGTCCCAGTTTCCTTCCCCTCCTTTCCGACATGTCATGATCGTACGTGCAGTCAAACCGTTGTTCCAAACAAGCTGAACTCCAGAATACAGAAACTAGCAACTAAATCCAACATGGAGAAGTCTCTTAAAGTCCACCAGTCATGATGTCTTCAAGGGCTGAAAAAGGCCTTGAATCCAATCATATGTCTGTTGAGTCAATCTAGACCCTACAATCAATAACAGATAATCACCGGCTCTCAGTATGAATCTGTCAGTACGCAGTGCGTTGGCGCTCGGAGCCGCGTGGGAAAGTGTCGGTAATTGAGGAGAAATTACTTTTTCTACGCGGTCCCCATAAATTCCTGAGGGCTCTTAAACCCAAACGAGAGCTCAGCTCATTAGGAGCGTCACACAAACAGGATGACTTTTATGGAGCCGTTATATTTGAATCAGCGACGGTTGGAACACAACATGTAGCGGGGCTGGGTGTGTCACGAAGTCCCGGTCTGGTTCTGCTTCCGAGACTGGGAGAAACCACGAGTGACATCACTCCAACTGATCTATGATCAGATGGTGGGTTCCCATTCTTAAACCATTAAATTCTCCTTCAACACTTTTTGGAGACAATTTTAACCAAAGCCACTTAGAGTGACCTCATGTCCTAAAGGAGCAGGTAGGGGTTAGACAGTACAGAGAAAGGTTCTTAAGGAGCAGATAGGGGTAAGACAGTACAGAGACTGGTCCTTAAGGAGCAGGTAGGGGTAAGACAGTACAGAGACAGGTCATCAAGGAGCAGGTAGGGGTAAGACAGCACAGAGACAGGTCATCAAGGAGCAGGTAGGGGTAAGACAGTACAGAGACAGGTCATTAAGGAGCAGGTAGGGGTTAGACAGTACAGAGACAGGTCATCAAGGAGCAGGTAGGGGTTAGACAGTACAGAGACAGGTCATCAAGGAGCAGGTAGGGGTTAGACAGTACAGAGACAGGTCATTAGGGGTT
>NC_140292.1:2012801-2015301 GCF_964030765.1 Micromesistius poutassou
TATTATCAGACTGCTGCAGGGTGTGTGTGTGTGTGTGTGTGTGTGTGTGTGTGTGTGTGTGTGTGTGCGTGTGTGCGTATATGCGTGCGTAAGTGCGTGTGTGCGTATATGCGTGCGTAAGTGTGTGTGTGTGTGTGCTTGTGTTTATGTATGTGTGTCCATGTATATGTGTGTGCATTTGTGTTTGTGTGTGTGTCTCTCTCTCCTCTCCATTATAAGCTGATCTTGGCAGAGCTTTCGACTCCCGCTGAGTCCCCACAGTAATTAAAAAGAGGGAGACAAACTCCAAGATTCACTGGAGCGATCGGGAGTCTAAAACACCCCCGTGTCTCCACATGATGGAGCATTCCTACACCTCAATACCGCCAGAACATGGTCCATTCCTGAACCCCTATACCTCCAGATAATGTTCCAGTCCTGCACCCAAAGAACTGACCCTGGACAGGATCATCCAGATCCTAGCCAATAGGAGACCTCGGTCCAGAACCATAGAATCCTTCACGTCCCGGTTTCCTCCGCTCAAACGAGCCGAGCAGGACAGGAGATGACCAGCAGCAGTCCGGACACGGCGGCCATGTTGGCCTCGGCTCGCTCTCTCTCACATTGCCACTCAGGGGGGAGAGAGGGAGAGAACGGGGAGAGAGGGAGAGAACGGGGAGAGAGGGAGAGAACAGGGAGAGAGGGATAGTGAAGAGAGACAGAGAGAGAGAGGGAGAGAACGGAGAGAGAGGGAGAGAACGGAGAGAGAGGGAGAGAACAGGGAGAGAGGGAGAGAACGGAGAGAGAGGGAGAGAACAGGGAGAGAGGGAGAGAACAGGGAGAGAGGGAGAGAACGGAGAGAGAGGGAGAGAACAGGGAGAGAGGGATAGTGAAGAGAGACAGAGAGAGAGAGAGGGAGAGAACGGAGAGAGAGGGATAGTGAAGAGAGACAGAGAGAGAGAGGGAGAGAACGCAGAGAGAGGGATAGTGAAGAGAGACAGAGAGAGAGAGGGAGAGAATGGAGAGAGGGAGAGAATGAAGAGAGGGAGAGAACAGAGAGAGAGGGATAGTGAAGAGAGACAGAGGGAGAGAGGGAGAGACAGAAGAGAGATGGAGAGAACGGAGAAAAAAAGAGGGAGAGAACGGAGAGAGAGGGAGAGAACGGAGAGGGAGTGAGAGAACAGGGAGAGAGGGAGAGACAGAGAGAGGGAGAGACAGAGAGAGGGAGAGTGAAGAGAGACAGAGAGAGGGTGAAGGACCGAGAGAGAGAGAGAGAGCGAGAGAGGCTAGAAAACACATACCCACACAAACACACAGAACTTAATTCAAGGACACTTCTGTGGTGCAGTCATCTCTCAAGCCAGCAGAAGGGCGAGGGTTGTTCCAGGTCTGACGGCGGGCTCCTGCCAGAGCAAACAGCACCACCTGAGACCCGGGGGAGGTGTTCCGACCGCCGCGGCCGCCGCATACTTCGGCGGGAAGCCTCCGCGACCTCAAAGGACGCCGCGGAGGCTAATTAGCCGTTGCGCTAGCTAAGGAGCCGGAGTGCTTCCTGAGGGCTAGCGGGCTAGCTCGCGGCGGCGGCGGTGCTCCTCGCTGCCGGCCTGTGTTTAGCGACCGACGCACGGCCCGGCCGGCAGCGGTCTTAACTAGCATCACCGAGGCTTCTGGGTAGCGGCCGTCTATTCCTGGGGTCGTGGAGTCGTCTAATTAGTCTGATGGAAACCCTGTCGTCGTCCGCCGCCGCCGCCGCCGCCGCGCACGCAAATACACCGGGAAACACAAACACACACCGTGTCATTAGCCCGACCGGCCGTACAGCGAGACGAGCCCGAGTTATCACACTGAAGAGAGGCTTACCGAGAACCGCGAACACACACGCACGCACGCACACACACACACACGCGCACGCACGCACGCACGCACGCACACGCGCACACACACACACACGCACGCACGCACACACACACACACACACACACACACACACACACACACACACACACACACACACACACACACACACACACACACACACAGAGTTAAACACACTTACAAACACTCTCTCGCTCTGCCAGTTTACGGGGACCTCAACACACTCACATATTCATTAGATCTTTGTTGAGTTTGTATCTCACACACACACACACACACACACACACACACAGAAACATCAACACACATACCTGCACACACACACACACGCACACACACACACACACACACACACACACACACGCACACACACACAGACACACACACACACACACACACACACACACACACACACACACAGGGAAAGTGCTCCAGATCCATATCAGGTGAACCCCTTCATGTCTGCCAGATGTTGGATCTCTCCCAGATGTTGGTCGTTATTCCAGATGTGATTCCAACCAGGAGACACTAGAAGATGATCAGAGAGTGACTCACTATTCACTTCCCAAAATTCTTAGTCACCACGCAACTTAGCATGTGAGCGGCTACCATGAGTCAGAACACCAGCCTAGCTGTCACAGGTAGC
>NC_140292.1:2020301-2025749 GCF_964030765.1 Micromesistius poutassou
GTGTGTGTGTGTGTTTGCAGGTGTGTGTGAGTGTGAGTGGAGGTGTGTATGTATAGGTTTGTGTTTGTATGTGTGTGTGTGTGTGTGAACACAAACATAGAGGGAAGAGAGAGAGACCCAGTAGTAGAGCGAGGCAGATCGACAAATCTGCTGCTGACACATCAGTAGTATTATGGTCTGGAACAGGAAACAGAGATGACAACGTCACAGCTAAACCGCTACACTACGACCACGCTAACACAGCGCCGCGCTGCGAGGGCCACAAGGCATCCTGGGTAGACGCCAGCGGAGCTCCGAGGTTCTGCTTCCTCCAGCCGCTCACACGCTAAGCACGTTAGACTCTCTAGCATCTCACGCTTACGCTACGGCTCACGTTAAGCCCTGCTTCAAGCATCGATCAACCTCGCTCTCACTCTCTCTCTCTTCCCCAACTCTCTCTCTCTCTCTCTCTCTCTCTCTCTCTCTCTCTCTCTCTCTCTCTCTCTCTCTCTCTCTCTCTCTCTCTCTCTCTCTCTCTCTCTCTCTCTCTCCTTTTGCTCAGAGGAGTCTAGATAACATCTTATCTCCTCCAAACAAGACCCGACTAATTGAATCCAGAGTCAGGAGATACAGATCTGCAGTCACCGTGTCAGTGGATTAGTCAGGCCTGTCGTCGCGGCAACCCTGTAATTACTACATGGGAGCGTTGTTTAGCATCGAGCTGATAGCGCTCCCTGTAGCCTGAGGGTTAGGCACTGAACCGCGCAGGCAGCAACACTACACTACAGTACTACGCTACCACGCTGCGCTATGATGCTACACTACCACGCTACCACACTGTGCTATGATGCTACACTACCACACAACGCTACCACGCTGCGCTATGATGCTACACTACCACGAAATGCTACCACACGCTGCACTATGATGCTACACTACCACGGAACGCAACCACACTGTGCTACGACGCTACACTACCACAGAATGCTACCACGCCACGCTAAGAGGGATGAAGACCCCTGCCCCCCCCAGGCCTCAGGACCCCCCTCCCCCCCAGGCCTCAGGACCCCTCTGCTGGGGAGGGGGGGGGGGGGGGGGGGTGGTGGGACGACTCTGTTGGACTGTACCGCCTGACCGAGACCGCAGCAGAACCCCAGTCCAGAGCCAGACCTGTCAACGTCCTTCCAACACTCTCAAGGTCGTTCTCGGGTTACCAGCGGCAACCAAACACCAAACCCACCCCCCCCACCCCGGGCTGGGATCCAGACCCACCACTCTCTGCTCTCAAGTAGACGCTTCATCCACGTCATTAAGGAGCAGGTAGGGGTCAGGGGTCATCTGGCTCTAGGAGGCCTACAGGTAGGGGTCAGGGGTCATCTAGCTACGGCCACACAAGAGGAGAGACACGTGGCCCAGTCCATCAGCGCAAATGCATACACACACACACACACACACACACACATTACACACACTCACACAAACACACACACATACACAAACACAAACACAAAACACTCACACACATAAACACACACACTCACACACAAACACACACACTCACACACAAACACAGGCCCCACAAACACACACACACACACACACACACACGCCCCACAAACACACAAGATGATGACCAGTAATTCCTAAAAGTGCACTCAGACGGCGACCGCTAAACATTCTAACTCCTCACTAATTATACGTGTGTTTTTCTCTGCGATTGATGGAGTATTTAGGGATGTTTTGGGCGCCATGGCAACGCCATACATCAGGAGGAGCCTCTGCGGTGGAGCAGGGAGGAGAGCGTCCCAGGTCGTAACGACCTCCGTCTGGTCGGCCTGCCGATCCTCACGTCCTCCTCTCCGTCTCCACTCTGCAGAGTCAACACAAACTGACCAGATCTAACCGTCACACACACACACACTGACGGCCCCTAAGTCACGGAGCTCAGCGTCCTGCTGACAGCACCGTGAGGCTGAGCCCTGGAGGGGGGGCTGAGGGAAGGCTGGAGGCCGGCCAGAGGCTCTCCTCTCCCCACGCGGAGGCCCCCGGGGAGGCCCCGTCTCTCAGCCTCTAGCCTCCGTCATGCTAGCCTTCAGCCCAGCCTGTGTGACCCACCGCCGTCTAGACGCTCAGCCCTCCCCCTCCAGAGCACCAGACCCTCAGCTAGTGCTCAGCAGCTGCTTTGGATACAGATTCTGGGCTGTTCCCATGGTAACGGTTCATCTCTCTAGACACGCGTCCCTCGGCAGGGGACGGCAGTAAGACATCAGCAAGGTGGAACCAGGGGCCATGAGGGCAGCGATGAGGTCATCAGAAGAACAGAGTTCAGGCCAAACAAAAGGAGACGTCAAACACATGCTTGCCACTGCCTTGCCCACAGGCAGAGGAAGCTGGCTAGGGTAGCTCGGTTTGAGTGTGTGTGTGTGTGTGTGTGTGTGTGTGTGTGAACACCTGGGTTGTTAAAGTGTTATAACCTTTCAGTGCCAAGTGCTACCCTGATGGGAAAATCTGAAAACCTGAATACACACACAAATCTGAAAACCTGTATGCACACACACCCACGGAAAACACGCACACACACACACACACACACACACGCACACACACACACACACACACACACACACACACACACACACACACGCACACACACGCACACACACACACACACACACACACACACAAACACATACCTACCTTCAAGCTTAGGTTCTTACAGAGTGTGTAAAACCCATAAAGACGTGAGCCAGCTCCATCAGGACTTTATGAGATAACAAACCTTGAAGCCTCCAAGATGGAGCCTCCAGCCCACTGGGTCACCAGAACGTTTAGGACCAGGACCAGAACCAGGACCAGCAGGACCCACTAACACTGGGACCAGCACCCTGGAAACCACTAGTGACTGAGACTAGACCCACTAGAGACTAGAGACTAGACCCACTAGACACTAGAGACTAGACCCACTAGAGACTAGACCCACTAGACACTAGAGACAAGACCCACTAGAGACTAGACCCACTAGACACTAGAGACAAGACCCACTAGAGACCAGGAACCAGCCGCCCTGGACCCACTAGAGGCTCCGACTCACTAGAGATTGAGACCCTGCAGACCGAGACCAGCTCAACAGGCTTGTTTTAATCACTCGTCTGTTCAGTAGAATCATGAATGAAACTCTAAGCCGCCTTCCTTGCTTTCATAATTACTTTTCAAGGCTATTGTTTCTCTCTCTCCTTCTCTGTCTCTCACTGTGTCTCTCTCTGACTCACTCTCACTCACTCCATCCATCCATCTCTCTCCCCCTCTCTCATCTTCCCCTCTCCCCCTCTCCCTCCTCTGCTTGTATCTCTCTCCCTCCCCTGCTTGTATTTCTCTCCCCCTCTCCCTCTCTCTGCTTGTCTCTCCCTCCCTCTCCCTCTCCCCCTTCCTCTCCCTCTCCCCCTCTCTGCTTGTCTCTCCCTCTCCCTCTCTCCCTCCTCTGCTTGTCTCTCCCTCCCTCTCTGGTTGTGAACGTGTCATTGGTCAGGTCTGTGGTCTCTGCTCTGCTATTGGCTGCGGTCGGTCGGTTGTATATCACGATCCACAGCCCCTGACGACGGGCTGCAACCCGAGACCCCTGCTAGTGATGGATGCTCTCTATCAGGAGACCCTCCCCCCGCCAGGGGTCCTCGCGGGGCCACATGAACCCCCAGACCCCGAGGAGGGGGGTCTCCTCAGGACCCCGAGGAGGGTCCAACGCATTCACTCACTCACCACACAGCAGAGTGGATGATGGACGATGGATGAATGATGATGATAACCTCATAGATAGTTCCCAGATCCTCCCAACATGAGTATCTGTTCCTCTAGAGCTCTGGCCTCAAAGGTCCTCCCAGAACACACCACGACCACGAGGGACCCTAAAGGAACCTAAAGGACTCTAAAGGAACCCTAAAGGAACCTAAAGAAACCTAAAGGAACCCTAAAGGACCCTAAAGGACCCTAGAGGACCCTAAAGGAACCTAAAGGACCCTAAAGGAACCCTAAAGGACCCTAGAGGACCCTAAAGGAACCTAAAGGACCCTAGAGGACCCTAAAGGTATAGGAGGTCTAGGCTGAACCCAGCAGTCCGAGCCCTGAGAAGGACCCCGGGAGAGGAGGCCTCGGTCTCTGGGGGAGACCTGGAGAGGAGACCAGGGGGGGAGACCAGGGGGAGACAAGAGGGAGACAAGGGGGAGACCTGGTGGGGAGACCAGGGGGGGAGACCAGGGGGGTAGACAAGGGGGAGACTAGGGGGAGACCTGGGAGGGAGACTTGGGGGAGAGACCAGGGGGAGACCAGGGGGAGACCTGGGGGGGAGACCTGGGGGAGGAGACCAGGGGGAGACAAGGGGAGGACCGGGGGGGGCGGGACCAGGGGGGGACCTGGGGGGGTGACCAGGGGGGAGACCTGGGGGGGAGACCTGGGGGAGGAGACCAGGGGGGAGACCAGGGGGAGACCTGGGGGAGGAGACCAGGGGAGGAGACCAGGGGGAGACCAGAGGGGGGGGGGGAGATCCCGCTGACCGACAGACTCACGGTACGCTGGTCAGAGAAAACAAGGAGAAACTAAGGACAGACTCTTGGACGCATTTCCGTGACGACAATCAGGTCGGGGGAGGGAGGAGGAGAGAGTTGAGGATGCGGAGCTCGTTAAAAACACAGCAGCTCTCACCAGGGGAGACGCAGCAGCCAGTAAATAAAACCCAACACCCCCTTCCTGTGAGAAAATACTGAACCGGCTTCCTACACCACAACCCTCCGTCCATAGGGAGGGAGGGAGGGAGAGGGGGGAGGGAGAGAGAGGGAGGGAGAGAGGGGGGAGGGAGGGAGGGCGGGGAGGGAGGGAGGGACTCCTCCTTCCTGCTTCATCCTCTGCAGACAACTTACCCACAATGCAGTGTGCTGACCTCCTCCCCTCAAGGGCTAGTAAGTACTAGAGTCCAGATCACAATCCAGTCCAGGCAGACCCCAACCCGACCCAAACCCCAACCCGGCCCAGACAGACAGACAGACCGACAGGACCCGGTCAAGACAGACAGAACCCTGTCCAGAAAGACAGAAAGACAGGACCCGGTCCAGAGAGACAGAACCTGGTCCAGACAGACAAACAGACAGACAGACAGAACCCGGTCAAGACAGACAGAAAGACAGGACCCAGTCCAGACTGTTCCTGTAACAGGAACCCTGACATGAGCCCTAATTGGTTGACTCATGGTGACATCATGACCTGGTAGTTGAATGCTTACGATGGTTACTCACAGAACACTCACACACACACACACACACACACACAACCCCCCCCCCCACACACACACACACGCGCACACACACACACACACACACACACACAACCCCCCCCCCCCCACACACACACACACACACACAAAACCAAATATGGAGTACACAGATAATCATACACAACTACACCTTCTCTGTTTCACTGTCTCTC
>NC_140292.1:2025949-2051464 GCF_964030765.1 Micromesistius poutassou
AACAGGCGGGAAACATTTCATAACGAGGAACACGAGAGACCTCTGGATACAGAGAGAGAGAGAGAGGAGAGAAAGAGGAGAGAGAGAGAGAAGGCGGGGAGTGAGAGAGGGAGGGAGGGAGGGAGAGAGGAGAGAGGGAGGGGGGAGAGAGAGAGGAGAAAGGGAGGGGGGGAGAGAGAGAGAGTTGAGAGAGGGAGGGGGGAGAGAGCGAGGGAGATGAGAGAGGGAGGGGGGAGAGAAAGAGGAGAGAGAGAGAAGGAGGAGGGAGAGAGGAAAGCGGGGGAGAGAGTGAGAGAGAAGGGGGAGAGAGAGAGTTGAGAGAGGGAGGGGAGAGAGAGAGACGAGAGAGGGAGGGGGGAGAGAAAGAGGAGAGAGAGAAGGAGGAGGGAGAGAGGAGAGCGGGGGAGAGAGCGAGAGAGAAGGAGGACAGGAGAAGGAGGAGAGAGAGAGGAGAGAGGGAGGGGGAGAGAGAGAGGAGAAAGGGAGGGGGGAGAGCGAGAGATGAGAGAGGGAGGGGGAGAGAGAGAGATGAGAGAGGGAGGGGGGAGAGAGAGAGGGAAGAGGGAGGGGGAGAGAGAGAGGAGAGAGGGAGGGGGGAGAGAGGGAGATGAGAGGGAGGGGAGAGAGAGAGAGATGAGAGAGGGAGGGGAGAGAGAGGGAGGGGGAGAGAGGGAGATGAGAGGGAGGGGAGAGAGAGAGAGGAGAGAGGGAGGGGGGAGAGAGAGAGGAGAGAGGGAGGGGGGAGACTGAGGTGGGTTAAAGTGTTCTGTCCAAGAGCCAAGGTCAGGCAGGAGCTGACAGTGAGAGGAGGAGAAGACGTTAAGAGGGGATGAGGAGGTGTGAGTGACGTCAGACCCTCAAGAGAAGAAACTGCTCCTCCCCAAGGAGCAGGAGGGATAACGCTCCTCTCAGAGACAGAACATCGTGCCTCCTGCTCAGGGCACTACCTCTCAGGAGGGGGGAGGAGGGAGGGGAGGGAGGAGGGGAGGGGGGTGGGAGAGAGAGAGATTTGAGAAAGCAAATGTACTAAAATCAAACGCATTCATGTGCAGAAAATCCTTCAACACAAATGAACAGAACATAATTTTACCCAACAGACCACCCCCACCCCCCCGGACAGGAGACGTGGAGGTGGAGTTGGACCTACATGCAGGGTGTGTGATCTGATGATGTGAACATCTCTGCTACGTCTCCCTGTGCTGACACTACATACAACACCTCCACCCAGCGCAGACCCCATCAGCACATACCACAACACACACACACTACACCCTACAACTACAAGGACTCACACTGCTACACACACACACAAACACTACACCCCACAACTACAAGGACTCACAATGCTACAAACACTGCACCCTACAACCCACCCGCCCCCGGCTAGAACAGCAACTGTTCAGTAAGAGAGATTCTGAATATAAAACAGCTTCGCCCTACACTGAATAAATCTTTATCGACACTTGTGTAACAGACGGTGTACCGTCGCCAGGGATGAATGAATCTCCACATTCCATAATATCAGGTGGGAGGGTCCTCAGGGCTGGAAATGCATTTACAATATTATTGAGTTTCCCGCCCTACTGTAGAGCAAGGCACCAATCCTGCCCAGGCTGGGGGTTCAATTCCCTGTCTCACTCAACTGTAGAGCAAGGCACCAATACTGCCCAGGCTGGGGGTTCAATTCCCTGTCTAGATCCACTGTAGAGCAAGACATGCACCCTGAGGGGGTTCTAGAGGGTTCTAGAGGGGTCTATGAAGACATCAAGTACAGAAGCGATGTTCTCTAAGGCAGAAGGAAAACTCTGGTCCGTTCTGTGAAGCGCCTCCCGTCCACATTCCTGGAGAACAGCGAGACCCTCTCGGTTCTCCTTGTGCTCCTGGTTCTGGTTCTGGTTCTGCTTTGGGTTCTTCTTGTACTCCTGGTTCTGGTTCTAGTTCTGGTTCTGCTTTGGGTTCTGGTTCTGGTTATGTTTTGGGTTCTGGTTCTGCTCCTGGTTCTGCTTTGGGTTCTGGTTCTGCTTTGGGTTCTGATTCTGCTTTGGGTTCTGGTTCTGCTTGGGTGATGGTCTTCCAGGACTACAGCGCTGACAGAGCCACACCCACACTCAGACCACACGCTGGAACCCCGAGGAACGTTCTGGAGATCAGATCATCACCACAGCGAAACTAACCCTAACCCCAACACCACCCGCAGAGGAGGAGGAGGAGGAGGTGGATGAGATAAGCAGGAGGAGGAGGAGGTGGAGGAGATAAGCAGGAGGAGGAGGAGGTGGAGGAGGAGATACCACTACTCCCTCCAGGAGGTGGAGAAAGAGAGGCAGTCTGTCTTAGCACAGTGAGAGACGCCGCAGAGTCACAGACAGAAAGATGGACAGGAAGAAGAAGGAAGTGCCAGGCGATGAGAGCTGGCCCATCATTGGTCTGGAAGAACCAACAGACTTATGTTCTCTTAGAGAGCACTGGAGGCTCCCAGAAAGAGGAACTACAGTAGTCTGGTTCAGCTTATCAGGGACAGATGCAGCAACAGCAGCAGCAGTCGGTTGTTGTTCAGGAACACGAGCTGGACACCCCGATGGGCCAGGCATGAGTAATGGAGTGCAGATCGACTGGATCCCTGGAGGAGCAGAGAGGTCTGACCCAGGCTCAAGAGCACTCAGCCCTTCAGGAGATTTGAGATGCTGCTGTGTTCGGTGGAAAAGCAGACAGACAGACAGACACGCAGAGAGACAGACAGACCTATCTGTAGCATGTGCTGCGGGCCGCCGCCATCGCAGCCAGCCAGAAGATGAATAAAAGATCACATGATGTGGAGACCGACCAATGAGCTGTCTCTCTGAACATGAATGCAGTCAGAAGCGCAGCAAGTAACTAACAAGTGACTCTTCTCTCACAAAGACGAGCGAGGAGGCGGGAGTGTCCTAGTCCTGTCAGAGTGCTTCAACTGGGTCAAACTGGATCTAACTGGTTCCACAATCACAGGAACCAATCAATCTCAGAGTTAACAGAGTTAACCTCTCCCTGTGTGTGTGTGTGTGTGTGTGTGTGTGTGTGTGTGTGTGTGTGTGTGTGTGTGTGTGTGTGTGTGTGTGTGTGTGTGTGTGTGTGTGTGTTCCGCTGAACCGGTATCGACCGGTCCGGCTGACCCTCCAAGGCCCAAGGCAGTGCGGTCTGGTCCACTACCCAGCATGCAACAGGAGACTGTGGGCTGACCCCTGGACCAGTGGCTGGTGAAAGGGTCAGGGGTTAAGGCAGTGCCCTTGTATTTAGTATGTCAAAGTCACATGGGGTCAGATTGAGTCTGACCTTCAGAACTCTGTCACACACTCTGTCACACACTCTGTCACACACTCAGGCTAACGGGCGCGGTCTGACAGGTTAGTGTAGCTCGACAGCCTCTAACACACAGCCTCCTTCAGCCTCTAACACACAGCCTCCTTCAGCCTCTAACACACAGCCTCCTTCAGCCTCTAACACAGTCTCCTTCAGCCTCTAACACACAGCCTCCTTCAGCCTCTAACACACCTCCTTCTTCAGCCTCTAACACACAGCCTCCTTCAGCCTCTAACACACAGCCTCCTTCAGCCTCTAACACACAGCCTCCTTCAGCCTCTAACACACAGCCTCCTTCAGCCTCTAACACACCTCCTTCTTCAGCCTCTAACACACAGCCTCCTTCAGCCTCTAACACATCTGTGTTAGAGCTCCTTCAGCTTCTGTGGACGAGGCGAGGCCCGGTTCGGGTCCCCGTCTGTGTTTTCTGAGCGGCGGTTCATCAGGAGGTTAAGTGGAGCCCGTTGCTAACGGAGCAGGAACTCTCGCTCCCCATCAGCTCCTGGCTCAGGTTCACCTGAGCGGACCCCCCCCCTGTGAGGCCAGAGGAAGACCCCGCTACGAGCCCCCCCTCGCCCCCGGCCTCAGACTGGAGACCCCCACTGGGACCTCCTCCGTGACAGGCAACTGTTTACCAAACACCAAACACTGGACACCCATCGGGCAAGAATTTAGTTTTTCCACAAACAGGCGAAGATTTGGAGAGAGAAGAGAGAACGAGAGAGAGAGTCACACACCAAGAGTTTTTTTCCACGACCAACACCGCTCTGAACTTTCTAGAAAGCTGAACCAGACCTCTGGTAACATCCATGAGCCAAGAGGGTTAGAGGAGGGTTTGGTTTGGTTTAGACATTCAGTCACGCACCGACCAGATATCACCGCCGCCTTCCACCAGGGTTACAGCAGCCAAGGTTCAAAGATCATCCTTCACAAGGCTCTGATTGAAGCCAATCACCCTGCCTCCACCACCCTGCCTCCATCACCCTGCCTCCATCACCCTGCCTCAACCACACTGCCTCCACCACCCTGCCTCCACCAACCTGCCTCCACCACACTGCCTCCACCACCCTGCCTCCACTACACTGCCTTCATCATCCTGCCTCCACCACCCTGCCTCCACCAACCTGCCTCCACCACACTGCCTCCACCACCCTGCCTCCATCACCATGCCTCCACCACACTGCCTCCATCACACTGCCTTCATCATCCTGCCTCCACCACCCTGCTTCCATCACCCTGCCTCCATCACCATGCCTCCATCACCCTGCCTTCATCACCCTGCCTCCACCACACTGCCTCCACCACCCTGCCTTCATCACCCTGCCTCCATCACCCTGCCTCCACCAACCTGCCTCCACCACCCTGCCTTCATCACCCTGCCTCCATCACCCTGCCTCCACCACACTGCTTCCATCACCACTAATCAACGGGAACCTGTGTGGGGTCCTGGTTAGTTCAGTGTGTTCAGTGGGTTCAGTGGGTTCAGTTCAGTGGGTTTAGTTCAGTTGGTTCAGTGGGTTCAGTTCAGTGGGTTCAGTTCAGTGTGTTCAGTGGGTTCAGTTCAGTGGGTTCAGTTCAGTGTGTTCAGTGGGTTCAGTTCAGTGGGTTCAGTTCAGTGGGTTCAGTTCAGTGAGTTCAGTTCAGTGAGTTCAGTTCAGTGAGTTCAGTTCAGTGGGTTCAGTGAGTTCAGTTCAGTGGGTTTAGTGAGTTCAGTTCAGTGGGTTTAGTGGGCTCAGTGGGTTTGGTTTAGTGGGTTCAGTGGGTTCAGTTGAGTGGGTTCAGTTGAGTGGGTTTAGTGAGTTCAGTTCAGTGGGTTTGGTTTAGTGGGTTCAGTTGAGTGGGTTCAGTGGGTTCAGTTGAGTGGGTTCAGTGGGTTCAGTTCAGTGTGTTCAGTGGGCTTAGTGGGTTTAGTGAGTTCAGTTGAGTGGGTTCAGTTCAGTGAGTTCAGTTCAGTGGGTTCAGTTGAGTGGGTTTAGTGAGTTCAGTTGAGTGGGTTTAGTGGGTTCAGTGGGTTTGGTTTAGTGGGTTCAGTGGGTTCAGTTGAGTGGGTTTAGTGAGTTCAGTTCAGTGGGTTTGGTTTAGTGGGTTCAGTTGAGTGGGTTCAGTGGGTTCAGTTGAGTGGGTTCAGTGGGTTCAGTTCAGTGTGTTCAGTGGGCTTAGTGGGTTTAGTGAGTTCAGTTCAGTGGGTTTAGTGGGTTCAGTGGGTTCAGTGGGCATATGTTTTGTGTGAGAAGATGGAACGGCAATCCCAGCACTGCAGGGTTAGGGGTTCTACTCCCAAAGGCTGGAGGAGGCACTAACACTGCAGGGTTAGGGGTTCTACTCCCAAAGGCTGGAGCAAGGCACTAACACTGCAAGGTTAGGGGTTCTATTCCCTAAGGACCGAGCAAGGTACCAACACTGCAGGGTTAGGGGTTATATTCTATTCCCTATAGCTTGAGCAAGGCACTAACACTAACTAAGGTTTAAATGATATGATATATTGTAGATTGTAGCCTCATTTATAAAAATATATGTTTGATACAACATACACACACACACACACACACACACACACACACACACACACACACACACACACACACACACACACACACACACACACTCACACACACAATTAAGTCCCTTAAAGTTGAGCTAGTGGGGAACCGGGAGCTCAGGATGTCATTTCGGTACAATCAACCGTCACATGAATGAATGAATGAATAAATAAATAAATGAATGAATGAAACACCTTCCGCAAAACCACCTCCACGCGGGTACAGACCCAGGGTGGTGGTCTGGTGCAGGTGCCCGCCCGCATCCCGATCCTCCGGTGGACCCCCGTCCGCCCCTCGTCCCCGTCAAGCCACTAGTACCACCGGGCCGGTACCGAGCCCTGACCGGACCGGCCGAGCGGGACACCGCGGTCTGATCCGCTTACCTGCTGATATCTGTCGGGTTCCGTCCACTGCGATGCGGCAGATAACGGCGCCTCCGGGGTCCGGGTCTCCGGTATATTCCAGCGGGGTGGATACGGGAGCTTACTCGGTACTTAAAGACGGAGGGAAGGCGGCTTCCCTGTCACACCCGGCAGGACGACGCGTTCTCCCGGTGTACCGCGCGCCGCGTGCCGCTCCTCTGGCTCGGTGTGGAGCGGCGGGGAGCGGCCGCTAAGCGGCGCTGTTTGATCATAAAGATCATTAAACCCCATATACACCCTCACACTCTGCCCCGCCAGGAAAATGGGTGTCATTTGTATATAATGATGATTATGAAGGTAAATATTTTTGATGATTGATCCCAAAGTTCCCAACGTTTTTTTTATTTTACACATGACACATGAATAAATAGCTGAAAGATAAAGGACAGGTAGTGAGAAAAATAGATAAAATAGCGCTGTTCAACACACATACACGCATGCACACACGAATACGCGCGCACACACACACACACACACACACACACACACACACACACACACACACACACACACACACACACACACACACACACAGGCTATCTGAGGGACGTTCCACGGGCCAGAGGGAGTAGCGCCCCCTGCTGGCACCATCTGGTGGAGGACAGGCCACAGCAGATACTGACATATCCCCCTCTCTGTATCTTTTTTTCACACACACACACACACACACACACACACACACACACACACACACACACACACACACACACACACACACACACAGGCGCACACACACACACACACACACACACACACACACACACACACACACACACACACACACACACACACGCACACACACACAGGCACACACGCAGGCATGCACACACACACACACACACACACACATTTTTATTATTTTATTTTATTTTTTGTTGGCTTATTAGCTGCAGCCTGCTGAGTGTGGACACTCCCTTGTGAACGGTGTGGTGTTTCAGTGTTCATAATATAATAATCCAGTGAGCGAGACTAATATGGCATCAGCCCTTCAATTTACCTAGTTAGCCAAAATCAATAGAAGCAGGTGAGATGGATGAGCTCAGTGGAGCGAGGGCAGGGAACCATTCAAGTGAACATAACCCTAACCCTAACCCTTACCCTTACCCTTACCCTAACCCTCACCCGGACCCTAACCCTAGCCCTTACCCTAACCCTTACCCTGACCCAAACCTTAACCCTCATCCTCACTCTTACCTTAACCCTCACCCTCGACCTAACCCTGACCCCAACCCTGACCCAAACCCTAACCCTCATCCTCACCTTAACCCTCACCCTAGCCCTAACCTTCCCCCCCCCCCCCCCCCCGTATCACCCCAACTGACCTGTGGCCTCTGCTGAGGACCCCCACAATCTCCCTAGCCCTGACCCTAACCAGAGTCCCTCCTCTACGCCTCACCTTAAGCTGCCTCCCTCCAGGCCGGCTGAGGCGGGGCCTCCACTAAGAGTGTCTGGATCCCTGAGTCAGGTCCTCCACACACACACACACACACACACACACACACACACACACACACACACACACACACACACACACACACACACACACACACACAGAACTGGAACCAAACTTCCTGGTGTGGGCCTGCTTCTCCACAGCCAGCAGCAACCCTTTTTAAACAGAGGGGGGTAGCGGAGCATAGACAGATAGAAAGTAAAAACACTCCACTGGGATGTCCCCGGACGCCTCATTGGGGGTTCCCTGCTTGTATAAGGAGTTGAAATGGTTAATTCCCCTTGCAAACCTGTTTGGTTGTTTTTGCATTGTTGTTGTCGGGAAGTTGGGTAGGCAGAGAGTGACGCCTAGTGATTGGCTGTGGTAGGCAGAGAGTGACACCTAGTGGTTGGCTGTGGTAGGCAGAGAGTGACACCTAGTGGTTGGCTGTGGTAGGCAGAGAGTGACGCCTAGTGATTGGCTGTGGTAGGCAGAGAGTGACACCTAGTGGTTGGCTGTGGTAGGCAGAGAGTGACACCTAGTGGTTGGCTGTGGTAGGCAGAGAGTGACACCTAGTGGTTGGCTGTGGTAGGCAGAGAGTGACACCTAGTGGTTGACTGTAGTAGGCAGAGAGTGACACCTAGTGGTTGGCTGTGGTAGGCAGAGAGTGACCCCTAGTGGTTGGCTGTGGTAGGCAGAGTCACACGAGGTGTTTTTTAGCTTAGCAGACCGAGTGAAAAGCCGAAAAAAGCCTAATATCACCCCTTTAAAAAACAATCGGTGTTGTACAACGGTTGTACCACAGAGATGGAACCAGAGAGTAACTATGACGTCATCATTGAGCTGTGTAACGGAGGCAGGACCACAAGGGGGAGCCATGTTTATTCTTCAGTAAACCTGACTTCAGTGAATTATATTCACAGACTTATAATTATAGTCTGCGCTCATTGAATTAAGAGTTTATTCCTCATAGTAAAGCAAGTGACATTTTATCACGAACAGTGTTGAAGAAGATGATTGTCTCTCAGCAAACCAACTTCACTGCCGCGTTATCCGACACACTAAACGAAACAGTGTTTGGTGACGTGATGACGTCTATGTCACTTGATGGCGTAAAGGCGTATGCCTGAACCTGACCTGGATCATGTGATCGTGACGTAGACTGTGTATGCTAGCAGGCTAACGCTAGCTGTGGCTAACCGTCGCTCCGGAAGAGGACAGACTTCTTCTATTTCATCATCATACGTGATATTATTAGAATATTATTTTTCAACGTTATAATTAGCGTTATTGAACCGCGGTGTTCGACTGGTTGGCGATCGGTCGGCTTCACCTGTTGTCTCGTTTAATGGCAACCTGGCTCAGTACTGGTTAGCTGAACTAGTACTAGTACTTTAGTGGTACTAGTACGTTAGTGGTGCTAGTACTGGTTGGGATTAGGAGAGCCACTGCTAGTTGGGGTTAGGAGAGCCACTCCTAGTTAGGGTTAGGAGAGCCACTCCTAGTTAGGGTTAGGAGAGTCACTAATAGTTGGGGTTAGGGGAGCCACTACTAGTTGGGGTTAGGGGAGCCACTATTAGTTAGGGTTAGGGGAGCCACTACTAGTTTGGGTTAGTTGTGCTAGTACTAGTTAGGGTTAGGATGGCGTCCGGCGGCGGCAGGTCGTCCTCCTTCAAGGTAGTCCTGCTGGGGGAAGGATGCGTCGGCAAGACGTCGGTGGTCCTGAGATACTGCGAGAACAAGTTCAACGACAAACACATCACCACCTTACAGGTAATAATATATCTTAATATTAATAACAATACTGCGAGAACAAGTTCAACGACTAACACATCACCACCCTACAGGTAATAATATATCTTAATATTAATAACAATACTGCGAGAACAAGTTCAACGACTAACACATCACCACCCTACAGGTAATAATATATCTTAATATTAATAACAATACTGCGAGAACAAGTTCAACGACAAACACATCACCACCCTACAGGTAATAATATATCTTAGTATTAATATTATAGCAATACTGCGAGAACAAGTTCAACGACTAACACATCACCAACCTACAGGTAATAATATATCTTAATATTAATAACAATACTGCGAGAACAAGTTCAACGACTAACACATCACCAACCTACAGGTAATAATATATCTTGGTATTAATATTATAGCAATACTGCGAGAACAAGTTCAACGACAAACACATCACCACCCTACAGGTAATAATATATCTTAGTATTAATATTAATAAAAATACTGTGAGAACAAGTTCAACGACAAACAAATCACCACCCTACAGGTAATAATATATATATTAATATTAATAACAATACCACGAGAACAAGTTCAACGACAAACACATCACAATCCTACAGGTAATAATATATTAATATTAATTTATAACAAGAAGACCTGGTCATCACTATTCTACAGCTAATATTTATTTAAACAATATGTATAACAATATCTTTCATACTATCTGTAACAATAATGATAAACTTATCTTTGATAATATCTAAAGGTTAGGGAACAGCAAAAGTTGAATTTGAGAGCTGAGCGCTAATTAGCCTAGCTAATAGTCAGATTGTGGCTTTGCTATTATATAATCCATGCTATGTACGAGATATGATGTAGGCTATACTATTTATTAATTGCTATTAAATAATAAATGCTATGAGTTAATATGTATAGGATTTAAGTTTTAAAATTTAGTCACATGGCCAGAACCAGGAGGCCACGACGTCACATGCCGATGATGTCATCGGAGTCAAGTTTTGTTTTCAAGTCTCAAAGGGCATCGAGGACACGCCCTGATAGGAGGCAATATAAAAACGTGTGTGTGTGTGTGTGTGTGTGTGTGTGTGTGTGTGTGTGTGTGTGTGTGTGTGTGTGTCCCAGGCATCGTTCCTCACCAAGAAGCTCAATATCACAGGGAAGAGAGTCAACCTGGCCATCTGGGTAATTCAAATACATCTATCTGTCTCACCTTAGCCTGTCTGTCTTAACTAAGCCTCTCTGTCTGTCTGTCTTACCTTAACCCTGTCTGTCTGTTTTACCTTAGTCTGTCTTACTTTAACCTGTCTGTCTGTCTGTCTTACCTTGCCCTGTCTGTATATCCACCTGCCTGTCTGCTGTCTGTCCCCAGGACACCGCTGGCCAGGAGAGGTTTCACGCCTTGGGGCCGATTTACTACAGAGACTCTAATGGCGCCATCTTGGTTTATGACGTCACCGATGAAGACTCCTTTCTGAAGGTAAAGAGTTATGAAAACTACTGCTACTACTATGTTAACCTGTTAGGGTTAACAGAATGTTAACCCTAATGTTCTCATGTGTTCCCAGGTGAAGAACTGGGTGAAAGAGTTGAGGAAAATGCTTGGCAACGACATTTGTTTGTGTATAGTAGGTAAATCAACAGTCTACCTAACTCTATATATAGTTATTTCTATACTAATATATACTTGTGTATATTCAGCCTGTATCTGAATGTGTTTCTGTATTCAGGGAATAAGATAGACCTGGACAAAGAACGACACGTGGCTGAGGAGGAGGCAGAGAGGTATGTACCTTGCTGTGTACCTTTTTGTACCCTGTTGTGTGTACCTAGCAGGGATGGAAATTAACACCCGCCACACGCCATTTGCGGGTGGATTTGTATGGTGGCGGGTGAATTGAGTCACTTCACCCGCCACTGTGTCGGGTAATACTTTCCAGTCAGGGCCGATCAAATTTGCATATTTAATACATTCGTCATACGGCCCCCTTCTTCGCCATTTTAGTTTCAAAACGTCATATTCTACCATTCGTCCCATTGTAACCGGCGGACCTTCCACTGTCCACTACCACTGACGTCGTAACTAATTCATTCACTTTTCAACCGTTAAGTGACATTTTTGAATGAAGGTTATCTACAGACTTGTATATTCAATAATATCCAAACGAAGTTTCGATAGCATTTATGTTTATTCAGAATCACAGTTTAAGTTTCGGGTTCTCTTGATCTCACAGTTACACATCGATTACACATTGATCTCTGACAGTTACACATCGTAGGCCTAACTAAATAAATTCTCAATCGTTTACCTTCGTTCAAAACATGTCACAAATATACAGACTTGTATATCCCATAATATCCAAACGAAATTTCGATAGCATTTATATTTATTTATATTTTATATTTATGTTTCACAGTTTAATGGAGTCCTTTTCAGTTGACTTCACGTTGGAGGGGAGGGGAGTGTTGCCAGATTGGGCTGCTTTTTGAGGATCAGACAGTGTTGCCAGATTGGGCTACCTTTTGAGGACGTTCAGATGGTGTTGCCAGATATGGCTACTTTTTGAGGACGTTCAGCAGTGTTGCCAGATTGAGCTACTTTTTGAGGACTTTCAAACAGGGTTGCCAGATTGGGCTGTTTTTCCAGCCCTATTGTGCTACTTTTAATCACGCACCGGCTCCGCTATTCTCTTAAAGAGAATACCATTACTAATACTATTAGTAATACAAATTCAGCTACTATTACTTCAGTTACTTCTACTTCAGCTATTAGTACTATTATTTCAGCTATTACTACTTCTTCAGCTACTACTACTTCAGTTACTTCTACTTCAGCTATTAGTATTACTAATTCAGCTACTACTACTATTTCAAAATAGAAGGTAAAAAAGACGAGTGGCTGGTGGGGAAAAAAGTTAATTTCCATCTCTGGTACCTAGTTGAGTGTACCACCTCAGAATGTACAAATGAAGAAGGTAACGTGTGTGTGTGTGTGTGTGTGTGTGTGTGTGTGTGTGTGTGTGTGTGTGTGTGTGTGTGTGTGTGTGTGTGTGTGTGTGTGTGTGTGTGTGTGTGTGTGTGTGTGTGTGTGTGTGTGTGTGTGTGTAGCTATGCAGAGTCGGTGGGAGCCAGACATTACCACACATCAGCCAAGTTGAATAAAGGCATTGAAGAGCTCTTCCTGGATCTCTGTAAAAGTAAGTTCATACTTCATAAGTTCATAGATCTTTATCTAGATGATGTTATATACTCTGGTCTTTATCTAGATGATGTTATATACTCTGGTCTTTATCTAGATGATGTTATAAACTCTGGTTTTAATCCATCTTGATTGATAGGATTCATTATTTTTCAATCTAGATTCTATAATCAGATTTTAATCGTATCTTTATCTTGAGGATGTACTCCGATTTTAATCGAGATGATATTTAATTATAATCTAGATGATGCCATCTTAATCTAGATGTTTTCATTTCTATTTTGAAGGAATGATGGAAACGGCTCAGGCAGACGAGAGGTTGAAGGGCAGCGGAGCTGGCCAATCAGTGCCCAGTAGGCGGGGCGTACAGATAGTGGATGACGAACCACAAGCTGCCGCTGCAGGGGGATGCTGTTCATCTGGCTAACACACACGCACAAACGCGCACACGCACATGCACACACACGCGCACACACACCATCATCAAGCCTTTTCCTCTTAACCGAACCTTAACCTTTAGGAATCAACCCCTGTCTCTCCTCCCTCCTCTCATCTTGTCTCTCCTCCCTTCTCTCTCCTTCCTCCTCTCTCCTCCCTCATCTTGTCTCTCCTCCTCTCTCGTCTCACTCTCTTAAACAAATCTAAAGTTTTAAATCTTGGATATGTCGGATCTGACTCGCACTTTCTTTTCAAATGAGTCGTTTTCTGTTAAGGTTTCATTTATGTTTAAATACAATAGAAAACAGAATGACTCTTATTTAATAAGTTATAAATGTTGGGCTTTATAAACAATGTTCTGTATATGGTCTTACTTGGGGGAGGCGTCTGTCATTCATTCAGTGTGTCTGTCTGTCTCAATCATCCTCTTGCGTCTGTCTGTCTCCATCATCCTCTTGTCTGTCTGTCTGTCTGTCTGTCTGTCTGTCTGTCTTGTGTTGTTGGGGTGTCTGTTCATCTCGTTTTGCATCTTCTTTCTATCCAACAGTGACATGATATATAATCTGCTTTTACCAGCTGGGAAAGGAAAGAGACACAAAATGATAGTGGTGAAGAAATTGGAGCAAAATGTTTGATTTGTACTTTTTTTAACTGCTAGTCTCGTGTTTTGTAAAGATAACAATTATAACCGCAACAAGGCAGCAACTGGTCCTGAGTCCTTCTTTCCTGGTTGTTTCAGTTGTAGGAACCTTCCTAAATAAGTTAATTTAGAAACCTTCCTGAGCCGGTTAGGAGACTACAATATTGAACTTTTTCAGAATATTCAAATTTCCTGAGATACTGAATTTTGGCTTTTCATGAGCTGAAAGCCATAATCATCAGGATTAATACAAAGAGCTTGAAATATTTCCCTTTGGGTGTAATGAATCTATATAGGCCTAATGAGATTCACTTTTATTATTCAAACCTTGGTAATGAAGACGGTGATTCTGTATGAATGTGTATAGCTCTATACACATTTTTAAATATACATATATTTATATATCAGGCATGCAAAGTCACCTTTCGGCGAAATTCGCCGTTTTTTTCTTTTAACAAAATTGGCCACTTGTGTGATTCGTGGAGATCCATTGAGAGAACATTGGGGGTGGGGGGGGGTCTACAGTCTGACGAAAACGAGACGATAACTAAATTTAAAAAAAAAAAACTACGACGAAATCTTTTGACACTTTCGTTAGAGAATAAAAACGAGACGAAAATGTAAGCGGGACGATTTGGGAAGCGATCCAATCAGAACTAAGCTCTTTATGTGGGGAAGTACTGATCGTCCCGCCCGGCAGGTCAACTAGCAGGCGCTTGCTGCGTCGCAAGCAAGTGTCCCTTTGTAAATAGTTTGGCACCGGTTAAAACACAACCAACTTGAAGTCATTGGTCGACGAGTCATCCCAAAATTCACGCAAAAATAAGCATCCTTAAACAGTGTTTTCTTTCAGGCTAATGTTATGTGTTTTTCGCTAAAATTGGAATACAATACACCACCGCTGTCCTGTAACGGTAGCTCTGTGCTGTCGACACCACAGCGGGGCACAGAAACACAGGATTCACTGTGGTTTCTGTGACATGAGAAACACTAAAAATGAATACTAATGTTTTATAAAGAAAGCTATCTTAGTGGGAAAGCCACGCAACAGATAGCCACGGTTACATACAGTAATGTTATGACGGGAGAAAGGAGCAGAAATATAGTATAGAAACAACTTGGAGCTGTGTGTGCGCGCAGGGACGTGCACAGGAGTTTTGAGGGGCAGGTGCCGAATTGTTGACGGGGGGGCGGGGGGGGGGGGTTGGATCGCGGACGAGCGCTATTGCGGACGCGATTGTTGACGGGGCGGGGGGGGGGGCGTTCGATCGCGGACGAGAACTATTGCGGGCGCGATTGTTGAAGAACACTCAAAGGGCACTTTTTAATACGAGGCAAAAAGGGCAGGGGCTCAAGCACCCCTAAAAGGCCCTATGTGTGCACGTGCCTGTGTGCGCGTATGTTTGAGTGAGAGACGGGAGTGAATGAGAGACAGAAAAATCGGACCCCCTCCATTCTACCTCACAGGTACAGAAGGCCTCCGACAAGGATTGGCCACTGAGTGCAAATAAAGCTAGTGCATCCCAGAACAACAACAGACCAAGGAGGACGCGGAAAAATAATAATAAATAAACTCAAAAAAAATTATATATGCAAATAAAAATTATATTAAAAAAAAATCTAAAAAAAATTTGACCTGCGCAGAGTATTTTTAAAAAAATATATATATATATATATATATATTTTTTTTTTTTATATATATATTTTTTTTTTAACTCCCCGGAGTATAACCCTGGAACCCCCTAGTGGGTCTGTGTTTTCCTTGGCTCACGCATCATTCTCACCTTTTTCACCCCAAACCAGTTTGCATGCCTGATATATGATTGAATGCGTAAAAGGTTAGATGACTACAGGTTTATATGGTTACAGGGTTAGATGGTCGCGCGGTTTGGGTTAAGCTGCTATTACACACAATGCTGATAATGTCTCGACTCGTTTACATTTTCATGATTGCAAGGATGGAAATAAATGTTTTTATTGGCAAGGGTAGTCAGGGAAGAGAAGTCAAAAGTTAAACTCTGCAAACCAGACAATATGCATTCTCAATATAAAATATGCCTCATTTAAATGTCCCTTTTGTTAACACAAGTGGTTTCATCATCAAACAGTTAAAAAAGTAATAGCCCTTTACTGATCTAAGTCTATAAAGTTACTAGTTCTAGGTTCGCTAAAGTGGCAAAAATGAAGGCAGGCTAAACACAGCAATATCTACCGCCCTAATGTCTAGAGTGCTGCTACCTTTAGTGCAAAGTGACATCAAAATGAAAAGTACGGCCGCCCACAGCTAGTGAGCTAACGACATCAGGAAGCAGAAAGTAGTTGAGCTGCTGGAGACGCAGCAGGGCCTTAAGCAGGAGAGTTGTACAGCTCCTGGTATTTAGGAGGCTGGGGACTGAAGACAGCCGGGATGGTCAGGACCATCGTGGGTCTGGGACCCTGGTGACGCATCTGGCAGATGATCACGGAGGACAGCACCATCCCAAGAAACTGGGGTTTGGAAAGAGACATTTATATTGATATATGAACATCTGTAGTTTAGAAAATAGATATTACTATTGATATATGAACATCTAGTTTAGAAAATAGATATTTCTATTGATATATGAACTGTAGTTTAGAAAATAGATATTTCTGTTGATATATGAACAACTGTACTTAAGAAAATCTATTTAAATTGATAAATGAACAACTGTAGTTCAGAAAATATTTATATTGATATAGGGTTAGGTGATGTATGTAGGGTGAGGGTTAGGTGATGTGTATATATGTGTCTCAATATCCACTCACAGCGAGGATTCCCAGGGCGGCCACCACAGCCAGGATGATGTTGTAATGCATGACCACGTAGTGCAGGATGATGGGGAAACAGGTCTATAGAAACCACAGGTAGTTACTATGGCAACGTGGCACATAACGATGAAAGTCATACTGTAATATTTGAAGTAGTGCCATATTATTATTATCTTACCGCTCTGAAGATGGACTTCTCATGATACCTGAGAAGGTCCTGAAAGGGAGAATATGTAAATTACTCACAATACTAGTCTTATATACTACCATTACAAATGTCATTAGTTATAGTAATGGTAGTAATAGTTGTATTGTGTATGGTAGGCCTAATACACATAGCAGTATATGCAGTATAATGTGTACTTTAATAAAAGTAGTATGTGTCTTACATCATGTGTATTACTAATAGTACAGCATATATAAAGTGTATTACCAGCAGTATAATGTGTAGTATATATAATGTGTATTACTAAGTACTGGATGGTATAATGTGTAGTATATAATGTGTATTACTAGCAGTATATTGTGCTGTATATAATGTGTATTACTAGCAGTATAATGTGAAGTATATAATACGTATTACTAGCAGTATAATGGTAGTATATAACGTGTATTACTAGCAGTATAATGTGCAGTATATAACGTGTATTACATAGTACTTGACGGTCTGGCAGTCCCCTTCCATTTGCTCAGAGTTGCAGTCGCATGAGGAAGGAATATTCTTCTCCCAGTCATTATAACTAAAGAGTCCACAGCACCGGAACTAAACACATATAAACATATATACACATAAATCAACATATCTACACATATCTCAACATATCTCAACATACACACACATATACATATATAACAACATATATAAACATCAATACACATATACACCATCTATCTATATGTATTCATCATAACTAGTCCACAGCACTTGAGCTATAAACATATACACACAAATATACAAAGACATATATATAGTTTTCTGAGTGAGTTGATCCTATATAGGATGATACAGTGATAGAAGAGTGATCTTATATAGGATGATACAGTGATAGAAGAGTGATGGTGAAACAGTGATAGAAGAGAGATCCTATATAGGGTGACAGAGTGATCCTATATAGGGTGATACAATGAAATATAAGAGTGATACAGTGATAGAGTGATCTTACATTTTCCTGGATATAGCTCATCATGTTCTGAGTGCCCTCTGGTGATTGGTCCAGAGGAAGGAAATTTCTAAACTTTGGCTCCAAGCTGTTTTCAATCTACAAAATATACACAATATACCAATATATATAAATAAATAATACTTGAATGAATATGATCTACTATAAATATAATAAATACTACATTGATAATGTAACCCTTAATAATGCATTATTAAGGGTTATAAATACTATATTTATAATATAAATATATATTATAAATATTGTCTATACTACACTATACTACTTATAAACTACAAGTACTAACATTATTACTAGTAGTATATTACTACTAATAGTATTATTACTAACCAATACCAATATTTTCTATACTACACTGGTATTATTACTACTAGCACTAATATACTACTAGTACCTATGTACTAATATTAGTACTATAATATTGTCTATACTATGCTGGTATTACTACTAGTACTAATATAATACTAGTACCTATGTACTAATATTAGTACTATAATAATATTGTCGCACCTGTGGAGTGAAAATGGCCGTTGACACTCCGGTCTTCAACATCATCAAAGTTCCAATGACCATGAACACCAGGAACTAGACAGACAGACAGACAGATAGACAGACAGGTAGACAGACAGGTAGGTAGACAGACAGGTAGACAGACAGGTAGGTAGACAGGTAGACCGAAGTAGAAAGGAAGACATGTACACAGAGGTTAACAAAGTTAATTATATTTATGTACTTATGTACTTTATGCACTCACTATACTCACCACAATAAGAGCACCCCTGGTAATAACACTCTTTGATACTCACCACAATAAGAGTGCCCCTGGTAGTAACACCCTTTGATACTCACCACAATAAGAGCGCCCCTGGTAATAACACCCTTTGATACTCACCACAATAAGAGCGCCCCTGGTAATAACACTCTTTGACACTCACCGAAATAAGAGCACCCCGGTTCTCCTTGTGGGCGCCGTAGGCCCCCAGGATGGCGATCATCATGGTGACGGAGCCCATGATGTAGAGCATGATCAGAACCATGTTCCAGACTTCCAGCTGTCATCAATACATGATTATTACTCAGCTTATCAATTTATTATTATTACCAAACTCATCAATACATGATTATTACTCAATTTATTTATACATCATTAATACCAAACTCATCAATACATTAATTATTACCAAGCCTATCAATATACTCCTTATTATTAAACTTGAAAACCCCGACTGGCACCCGGGTACCCTTAGGGGTGTAAATATTAATCAATTTGTGTCGATTAATCGATTATACAGCCGACGATTCAATGCATCGATTCCTCTGCAAGAGTATCGATCATTGAAATGATTGAGTATCGAATCGAATCGTATCATGGGGAATTCTAAGTATCAAAAATAATCAAAAATAATTAGTATCAAAAATAATCGAAGTATCAAAAATAATCGAATTGTTGGCTTAAGAAATCAATATTGTATCGAATCGTCATGAAGGCTCCGATTTACACCTACCCCTAACCCTTACCCTAAGAGACACGGGTACATCCACATATGTCCCGTGTTTCCTTTAATTAGAAAACATTCAATTACTCCTTTGTCTAATTTTAAACTGATGTCCATGTCCATGACGTCCAACTGATGTCCAACCCTATAAAAGACAGCTGTGAGAAATGTATGAAATGTAGTGCAATGGCTTGTCTTGCGTTATTGACAAACCATGCTCTCCGCAGGCGTCTAATGTCTATGTTTACTTCAGATAGTGTACTCTCTTCCGACCCAACTGAATTAACTGCATCAGTCACTTTTTTTCCATGCAGCAAGATTTCTTTTAATTGTAATGCCTCCTGCCCTAGGTGAGCCAAAAAATAACTTTTGGTTTAATTGAACCTTGTTTACGAGCGTTTCCATTTTAGTGGTGGCAAAGTTTATTTTCTTCGCTCTCTTTGACATTATAGCGGTGAGGGGAAAAACACATTCACATGGTTGAAAAAGGGATGCCTTGTGACCTCATCCTCACACTCAAACCGCTTATCCGGGGTCGGGTTGCAGGGGCAGCAGCTCCAACAAGGGGGGGGTACCCTAACCCTAAGAGAGAGAGGTTTACTGCTAGTAAAGGACAGAGGTTTAAGGACGGAGGGAGGAGAGGTTTAAGGACAGAGGGAGGAGAGGTTTAAAGACAGAGGGAGGAGAGGTTTTAGGACAGAAGGAGGAGAGGTTTAAGGACAGAGGGAGGAGAGGTTTAAAGACAGAGGGAGGAGAGGTTTTAGGACAGAAGGAGGAGAGGTTTAAAGACAGAGGGAGGAGAGGTTTAAAGACAGAGGGAGGAGAGGTTTTAGGACAGAAGGAGGAGAGGTTTAAAGACAGAGGGATGAGAGGTTTAAGGACAGAGGGAGGAGGTTTTAGGAAGAAGGGAGGAGAGTTTCACCTCTCCGGCTCCGGCATGTTTGCGGGACAGCGTCTGGGACAGCAGAGCGAGGCCGATCAACAGCGCGCCCAGGATCTGAAACATGAGAAGGTTTGAGTGACATGTCGCCCAATTGGCACGGCCATGTAGACTGACTTCCTTCTTTCTGCTTCCGGGTTTTATCTCGACAGAGAACATTAACAGGTGGTCCCCGTTTATAGAATCAGAAAAACAATGTAACTATGATGACGTTACACCATCATATTGACCATTTATTGGTCAATATATCGCTTTTAAAACGATTAAGTTCCCAGCTTTACAAAACAACAGTCGATCATAATCAGTTCAATAGATTTACTGCTGTTATGTCAGTTGTAATAACGACCACACGCATACATTACAACTGCTTTGAAGCGACGCAGTTTCAAACACATTCCTGCCAGTTGCGGCATATTTGGGATAACTCATTCTGTTTCTATTAACATATGATGATAACATAACTGTGTTATGTTGCATATATCCTGTATTGTATTTCAATAAGAAGGCTCCTCACCGCAAAAAGTAGGTTGAAGAATGTGAAGGTGCGTTTGAGACACACGTTAACTTGGGCCATGTTGACGTCCGGACAAAAGAAACTCTTGGGAAAAAGTGAGACTGAAATTAGGGAAGAGGGTTATGGGGACGAACCCAGAGGAGGAGTTAGCCCAGAGGGGGAGGAGCCCAGAGTGAGGGTTACGGTTAGAGATGCAGGCAGAGTGGGAGGAGCCCAGACTGGAAGGAGCCCAGAGTGGGAGGAGCGCAGAGTGGGAGGGGGGCTCGATTCCTGTAAGTGACATAGGATGTTGGGATCCTTCAGCAATCACTGACTTTCACGAGTTTCACAAGTATTCACAAAGAAGCATTTCCCAACCAACCCTTCCCTCAATATGTTCCCCTCTTTAAGTGATTTACTTATTGACAAATATTTTATTCTATTTCGGATAAAACAATAACAGTAATAATGAAAGCAAATAATTAGATTCATTAGATAGACTTCATTGTGACTGAGCTTCAGTAAACTACAATTTGTATTATTATTATTATTATTAGTAGTAGTAGTAGTAGTAGTAGTAGTATTAGTAGTATAAGTAGTAGTAGTAGTAGTAGTAGGTAATAGTAGTAGTAGTAGTAGTAGTAGTAGTAGTAGTAGTAGTAGTAGTAGTAGTAGTAGTAGTAGTAGTAGTAGTAGAAGTAGTAGTAGTATGAAGTGTGAAGCTGGGTTAGTGCTGGGGTTAAGTCTGATGGCTCATCACTCCTCCTCTTCCCCCACCTCCTCCTCCTCCTCTCCCCACTCCTCCTCCTCCTCTCCTTCTCTTCCTCCTCCTCCTCCCCCCCTCTTCCTCCTCTCCCGCCCCCGTCCTCCTCCTCCTCTCCCTCCTCCTCCTCTGTGCAGTCACGGGGGTCAGGCTAGCTCTGAACCTGGCTATAGGCCTACTTTGTACACCCTAACCCTAACCTGCTATAGACAGATGGCTGTAGGCCTACTTTATACACCCTAACCCTAACCTACTATAGACAGATGGCTGTAGGCCTACTTTATACACCCTAACCCTAACCTGCTATAGACAGATGGCTGTAGGCCTACTTTATACACCCTAACCCTAACCTACTATAGACAGATGGCTGTAGGCCTACTTTATACACCCTAACCTGCTATAGACAGATGGCTGTAGGCCTACTTTATACACCCTAACCTACTATAGACAGATGGCTGTAGGCCTACTTTATACACCCTAACCTACTATAGACAGATGGCTTTAGGCATACGTTATACACCCTAACCTGCTATAGACAGATGGCTGTAGGCCTACTTTATACACCCTAACCTACTATAGACAGATGGCTGTAGGCCTACTTTATACACCCTAACCTACAATAGACAGATGGCTGTAGGCCTACTTTATACACCCTAACCTACTATAGACAGATGGCTTTAGGCATACGTTATACACCCTAACCTACTATAGACAGATGGCTGTAGGCCTACTTTATACACCCTAACCTACTATAGACAGATGGCTTTAGGCATACGTTATACACCCTAACCTACTATAGACAGATGGCTGTAGGCCTACTTTATACACCCTAACCTGCTATAGACAGATGGCTTTGCTGTATGATAAGTGTCTGTAAAGTTTCAAATAAACACTGTGTGGACAGGACACTGGAAATATACAGGCAATTAAAATCCACTTCTGAAGTCTCACCCCAGAGGTTTTGCTATTGCATCGGAGGACCGGATCTGAGATGAGGCTATCCCTAACCACAGGGGGGACAGGTTGGACTAACCCCTGTGTAGGCTAACCCTGGTTAGGCCAACCCTGGTGTAATATATGGTAGAAAGTAATGAAGGTTTAAAGGGATATCTCTGCCATATGTTTGGAATAATAGTGGAAAATAACCGGGTCAACAGGGTGGGGAGGGCCCTGTCCCTTTGTCATTCATAACACCTCATAGGGTCCTGGGCTGACCGGCGACCACCATACAGACATTCCTCTAGTCAATCACAGTAGAATTCACAGTAGAGCCTGCGGTTTCCCCCCCCCCCTTATGTTCTCGTGGTGTGTATTCTGGCAGTGTGAACTGGCTGACTTCACTATCTAATCCATACTTTTGTTAAAATCTGACACTACCAGCTTTATGATTATGACTGTATATGCCACAGACAAATAAGGTGGCATTATTAACTATTACAATGCATGTTTTACTAATGTTTAAATTAATATTGGTTTTACAGGGCTCATCTCTTAAATACATGTGGTAAGTCATGGTGATTTAGGATCAGGTTAATAAACAAGGCGATGAATGGACTTTAATCAAAGAACTCACTTCATATAATTAATGTATAATCTATAACTTCATGTCACTACAATGTTTAATATGTAACCCTGTTTTATGTAATTCTTGCGAAATTACTGTATTACTGTATATATATTGTATTACTGAATGTATTGTGGACAGCGGGGGCAGGAAGATAAATGCTAACAGGGAACAGGAAGGCCCATAGTTTAGAGCATTGTTATTGGCCAAGGGCAGGTTGGCAGAGCAAGACAATGGGAATATAATTCAGGTCCTGACGACTGTTCGGGAGTTGCAAACCAACTCAGGTGATGTTACTCTGTGCAGTGACAATAAAGCCTTAATCCTTCAACCCTAGTCCTTCTCAACCTCTCGTATTTTGTTATTAGTATTAGATTGTGGGTTTTATACACAACAAATGCAGGATAACCCTGTTTAGATAACAGTATGGTAATCTAGGAATAACGCTACGGTTAGGCTAGCCCAGGAAAGATGAGGAACTACGGGTCCATTCTAAGTTCAGTCCAAAACAATATCCCCATCTACTGTTTAAACTGCTGTTCGCCAGGAGTGTGTGGTCTTTCTACAGCTGGTTAAAGGTGTAACATGTATGTTGTGACCATTGTGTCTAAACCCCACAAGATGAAGACGATTAAGATGATGCCTATGGATCTGCTGAAGTCTATCTAGAGATTCATATATTTCAAATTGTTTAATTTGTGTCTGTGTACATGGGTTCTAACCCTACCTGAATACATTCTAACCCTACCTGAATACATGGTGTAGTTACCAGCAGAGACAGTTGCATCATTTAAGTTCATTAGAATAGTTTCATAAAATAATAGTTTTAATTTTGATCATTTAAATATATCATAATAAATGTATATTTCTCTGCATTTTCTTTTACTTTGAAATATGTGTACAAACTGACCTGTTTAAGGCTTTTATAGCGGAACTATTGTTCTGAGGTTCAGTTGTTTCTGAACATTTATTGATGATACACCAGCTTCGTAGCATGTGCTTGTTAAGTTAATTAGTTCATTGTGTGGTTAGTTTCACTGAGAGAAGACGCACAAGAGACGTTGCCTTTTTTACTTTGTTTTACTCCCCTGGAGTTAACGCGGCCAATGAGTTCTCACAGCATGTTTGGTGGCATCTTAAAGGACATGCTTCAGATAATAAATGCCTGTAAAGAAGAACGCCTTGTGTCCCTGTCTGTTAACTGGAGGGAGCTACACATGGGTTCTAACCTGAATACATGGGTTCTTCTAACCCTACCTGAATACATGGGTTCTAACCTGAATGCATGGGTTCTAACCCTACCTGAATACATGGGTTTGAACCTGAATACATAACCCTACAAGAGAGAGAGCAAGCTTGATGTATAGAGAGAGAGCGAGATCGATGTCTAGAGAGAGAGAGATCGATGTCTAGAGAGAGAGAGCTGAATGTATAGCGATGGCAGCTCATCCAGATAGATGACACACCCGCCTCCCATCAGCAGCAGGTATTAGGTATGATCTAGTGGTCATTATGGGAGGAGGGTCATTATGGGATGGGGGTCATTATCGAATGTGGGTCACATGTGTTTACGCTCTGATTCTCTAATCTCAGGATCAAGTTTCCGGTTTTATTTAATATCTCTGGGTGAGGAAACACACTCCATCACTGTCAGAGAGAGGAGGGGAGGGGGGAGGGAGGGAGGGAGGGAGGAGGAGGGAGAGATAGAAGGGGGGGAGAGGGAGAGAGAGAAGAGGGAGGAAGAGGGAGAGATAGAAGGGGGGAGAGGGAGGAGGGGGTAGGGAGAAGGGGGGAGAGGGAAAAGGAGGGAGAGAGAAGGGAGGGAGGGAGAAGGGGGGAGAGGGAGATGGGGGAGAGAGAAGGGGGGAGTGGGAGAAGGGGGGGAGGGAGAGAAGGGGGGAGAGGGATACAGAGGGAGGGAGAGAGGGGGGAGGGATAGAAGGGGGGAGAGGGAGAAGGAGGGAGGGAGAGAACCCTCCTAACTACCCTAGCCATCCCCAACAGTAGAGCCATGGAATGACAGACTTATCTTTTATACAAACCTGTATTCAGATGTCTCTTATAATAATCCTTATATTACATTTGATCTGGTAATCCAATGTAGGGTCGGGACTAACCCCCAAAACTGGATCAGGGTAGTCCACCGTAAACCCTCCTACTGGATCAGGGTAATCCACCGTAAACCCTCCTACTGGATCAGGGTAATCCACAGTAAACCCTCCTACTGGATCAGGGTAATTCCACTGTAAACCCTCCTACGGGATCAGGGTAATCCACAGTAAACCCTCCTACTGGATCAGGATCAGGGTAATCCACCCTAAACCCTCCTCACCCTAACCCTGGGATCAGGGTAATAGATCCCCCCCCCCCCCCCCACCCCTCCGGACCACCAGTCCCTCAGACCTCTTCTCCTGCCTGATCTGCCAGAGCTTTAATCGTTATTCTTTTAATTCTTGTCCCGCCCCCCCCCCCCCCCCCCCCCCCCCCCCCCCACCTCGCACCG
>NC_140292.1:2051664-2054164 GCF_964030765.1 Micromesistius poutassou
CTAACATGCGCGCGCCTCTCAGCGGGAGCTCCTCGTGCGCCGGAGAGCAGATGAAGTCCCGCGCTTTGTGCAGCAGAAGCGGCTCGTGACTGATCGGTTCATCGGAGACCTTAACGGAACCGAGCCCTGAACTACAGACCGGGAGACCGGGTGGACTACAGACCGGGAGACCGGGAGGACTATAGACCGGGAGCTCTACAGACCGGGAGACCGGGCAGGACTAGAGACTGGAGCACTACAGATCGGGAGGACTACAGACCGGAGGACTACTGACCGTCGGGGTTAACGGGAGTGAAAAAGAGGGCACGGATCTGAAATCCGTTGTCAGATTTTAGAGTTGGAACTGAAAGTACATTTTATCCATCGATCTAGAGATCTATCGAGTTAGAGATCTATCTATCTAGAGATCTATCGATATATATATCTTTCATCTATCTATCTATCTATCTATCTATCTATCTATCTATCTATCGATTAAGAGATCTATCTAGAGATCGAGGCATAGAGAGGAAGGTCTTGCGCTGGGATGACGAGATCGGACGAACGGATCGAAGCGCGCGCTGTTCAGTGTTCCCGCGTGTGATCCTGTGAAGTGTAACACGTGTGGCCACTCACCCCTTCATAGGGACATGATGACCTAACCCTAACAGAGATAGGACCAGGACCACCGAGATAGGACCAGGACCACAGAGATAGGACCAGGACCACAGATATAGGTCCACAGAGCTAGGACCAGGGTCAAAGATATGGGTCCACAGAGATAGGACCAGGGCCACAGAGACAGGACCACAGAGATAGGACCAGGACCACAGAGCTAGGACCAGGACCAGATCTTCTCTTCTGGAGGTTCTGGAGATTCCAGGTCCTTTGGTTTAAAACGAGACGTTTGCTTTTCTAAACTCTTTAAGGACGTGGCCGGGCGGCAGAACCATGAGGAGCTCCCGGTCCGACCAGTGGTCTGAGGCGGTGGTCCGGCCCCGGACTACGGAGTCCCGGGTGGCGGTCCACAGACGGCTGGTGCTGGGCTTCGCCCTGTCCCTGGTCACCCTGCTCACAGTGACGGGCGTGGCCGTGCTGCTCAGCCTGCGGGCCGACGACTGCAGTGGTCCGGACGGGGCGGGGCCCAGGGCCGGGGCGGGGTCCAGGGCTGAGGGGGCCCGGGGGAATGGCAGCCGGGGGGAGAGGGGGGGGGAGGAGGAGGAGCGGCCCTGGAGGCGGAGCCGGCTGCCCGGCGGTCTGCTGCCCCGGCACTACGACCTGGACCTGCACGTCCACATGGACAACTTCACCTTCACCGGAGAGGTCAGCATCCGGCTGGACTGTGTCAACGCCACCAAGTACATCGTGCTGCACGCCGACCGCCTGGAGGTACCTAACCTTAACCCTATAACCCTGGAGGTACCTAGCCCTATAACCCTGGAGGTACCTAACCCTAGACCACCTGGAGGTACCCAGCCCTATAACCCTGGAGGTACCTAACCCTAGCCCTATAACCCTGGAGGTACCTAACCCTAGACCACCTGGAGGTACCTAGCCCTAGACCACCTGGAGGTACCTAGCCCTAGACCACCTGGAGGTACCTAGCCCTATAACCCTGGAGGTATCCTAACCCTAACCCTAGACCGCCTGGAGGTACCTAACCCTAACCCTGGAGGTACCTAACCCTAACTCTAGACCGACTGGAGGTACCTAACCCTAACCCTGGAGGTACCTAACCCTAACCCTATAACCCTGGAGGTGCCTAACCCTAACTCTAGTCCAACTGGAGGTACCTAACCCTCTCTGGGTTCACTTACAACCACCTCTCCGCCCTGAGAGTCAAGGTCCTCAACCTCTTGTCCTAACCCTCAGGACAAAAGCTCCTTCTAATCAGAGCTTTATTACCTAGGCTCTCAAGAGATCCTCTGCCTCTAGTTTAGGTTTAACCAGAGCTAGTTTACATCTAGTTTATGTTTAGCCAGAGCTAGATTACCTCTGGTTTAACCAGAGCTTGTTTACCTCTAGTTTAACCAGAGTTTGTTTACCTCTGGTTTAACCAAAGCTAGTTTACCTCTAGTTTAGGTTTAACCAGAGCTTGTTTACCTCTAGTTAAGGTTTAACCAGAGCTAGTTTACCTCTAGTTAAACCAAAGCTTTTTTACCTCTGGTTCAGGCAGAGCTTCGTTTATTTCCAGATGAGCCTCACAGATTCCCTTAATGAGCCTAATTAGCCGTCACAGTCGCCTTTTTGAGCCAAAAGGGCAGCAGCCCGGGGGTCTGCCCACCACGGACTAACGTGATTGGCCTAAATCTGTCTCCTCTGGACCGGATCCAATTATGGCTCATGGAGCCAAGTGTGAACAGACAAGCTGGTTTAGAAAGTAACTTCACATCACAACCAGATTAGTGCTAGCAAAATACTACACTACTCACATAGTACTACAATACTCACATAGTACCACAGTACTCACATAGTACTACAGTACTCACATAGTAGCACAGTACTCACAGTGCTACAGTAC
>NC_140292.1:2059164-2134164 GCF_964030765.1 Micromesistius poutassou
TGTGTGTGTGTGTGTGTGTGTTTGTTATCCATCTCACACAACTTCAGTAATATTTTGGCAAAATATCTTGAGAGGAGCGAGAGGGAGGGAGCGAGAGATGAAACAAGCATATAAACACACACACTCACACACACCCACACAGCCATACATGCACGCATACACACACGTGCACACAACCATACATGCACACACTCACACACAAACACGCACACACACACACACACACACACACACACACACACACACACACACACACACACACACACAGACACACACATAGCCATACATGCACACTCATGATTTATTGTGTTATTGTGTTTCTGTAGAGTGAATGGGGGATAATGATGGATGATGGGTGGAGGGATGATGGATCAAATTAAACAACTTATCTGAAATTCTGTCATCCTTTCTCTGTTTTCAACTCCACCCTCCATCTCTCTTCCCTCCTTCTCCCCTACCCAGATAAGTGCATCGAACAACACACAGATGTGTTTCCTTATATAACACTCTCTCTCTCACTCTCTCTCTCTCTCTCTCTCTCTCTCTCTCTCTCTCTCTCTCTCTTGCAACCTGTTATTCCTTCTCTTTCTCTAAGAATGCTAAGAGCAGAGTGTGTGTGTGTGTGTGTGTAGTAAAAAATACTAAAAGAGGAAAGAAAATAAAAAACAAATGAAGGACCGGTCAAAACTCACGACCGGTCAAAACTCATGCTTCTCTGTATAATTAATTTAATTAATTTCAGGTGTTGCTTAAAACAAGTCAGGGGTTAGGGGTTAGGAGTTAGGGCTTAGGAGTTAGGGCTTAGGAGTTAGGGGTTAGGAGTTAGGGTTAGGGGTTAGGAGTTAAGTACCACTGCTCTACGTACCACTGATCTACAATGACACACTCTATACTTAAATGTTCTTCTTGCAGATCTCCTGGCGGTCCCTAAACATCCGTACGCCGCCATGGAGAACTGGGGTCTCAGTATCTTCGTGGAGCAGAAGCTCCTATTGGACGCTGAGGTTTCGTCCTCGTCCTATCAGATGGAACTCACCATGGTGGTCGTCCATGAGATCTGTCACCAGGTAACCATGGCAACATGACCTCCTGATCTCCTAGCAGCAATGCTCTGAGCTTCTGCTGTTAGTGAGCTTTTGGAAGATGTAGACCACCATGTTTCTAGCAGACTAATGAAGATCTAGACCTCCAGGTTTCTAGCAGACTAATGAAGATCGAGTCCACCCTGTAGGAAAAACCTGTGTTCTCTCTGCAGTGGTTCGGAGACCTTGTGACGCCCGTGTGGTGGGAGGATGTTTGGCTGAAGGAAGGATTCGCTCACTTCTTCGAATACGTCGGAACAGATTTCCTGTTTCCCAAGTGGAACATGGTGAGGTTACACACACTAAGGTAGTTCTATAGTACAGGGGTCAGGGTGAGGGGTTAGAATGAGGGTTAGAGGTTAGAATGAGGGTCAGGGTTAGGGGTTAGAATGAGGGTTAGGGGTTAGAGGTTAGGGTTAGAGTTGAGTTAGAATGAGGGTTAGGGGTTAGAGGTTAGGGTTAGGGTTAGAATGAGGGTTAGGGGTAAGGGGTTAGGGTTAGAATGAGGGTTAGGGTTAGAATCAGTGGGATGGAAGGATCTGGAGATAGATGGGGAAAGAGAGACAGGTAGAGAGGGAGAGAGAGAATTACAGTGGCGATAGACCTGGTCTATTCAGTGGTTGGTAAATTGTTTCCATGGTGACTCTCTGACGCCCACACACACACACACACACACACACACACACACACACAAACTACAAGGTGTGTGCAAACTGCATACATCAGAGATAGAGCAGGGTTGCCAACTTTGGGTTTTTGGCTGGAGTGAGACTCTTATAATGCTTATATTCTCTTAATGCTTACATTATAGGCAGGCGCGCGGGGAGTTGTTTTCGTCCGGAGGTGCAGGCAGGTGGGGGGGGGGGGGGGCTGCAATACAACGCTTGTCAGAGACAATGTTTTCGGGGTATCAACTGGAACGCTGCTGCAATACAGCGCTTGTCAGAGACAACGTTTTCGGCGTATCAACTGGAATCAACGATCAGAGAATACTGCTGTGAGAACTGTAGGGAGATGTCTTGAACTCCTCCCCTTTCATTAAAAACAATACGCTGTGTTCTGGTCTAGTCTAGTCAAGTCATCAACAGAAAATTAACGGGAGTTTTTTTTTTTGGCGTGACATTTGTTGTGTGTAAGTGTCACGCCAGATGTGTGAGAGTTGGCAACCCTGGATAGAGTGTGTGTGTGTTTGTGTGTGTGTGTGTGTGTGTGTGTGTGTGTTTGCGTGTGTGTGTGTGTGTGTGTGTGTGTGTGTGTGTGTGTGTGTGTGTGTGTGTTTGCGCACATTCGCGTGTGCATGTGTCACATACACATAAAGACAAACACAAACACGCACCTATATTTATACAGGCTAGGCAACCAACCTAGCTGTAACCCTGACAGGTGTCTCCAGGAGTTAGCCTGGTCCTTCGTCTAGTAGACAGATGTCTCCAGGGGTTAGTCTGGTCCTGGAGTGGATGGGTGTCTCCAGGAGTTAGCTTGTTCCTTCCTCTAGTAGACAGGTGTCTCCAGGAGTTAGTCTGGTCCTCTAGTAGACATGTGTCTCAATAAGTTAGTCTGGTCCTGTAGTAGACAGGGTTCAGGTTATGGGGGTTTACGGTTATATGTTTTCCCGCCTTTCAAAACACATTGAGTGTGAGTGTGTGTGTGTGTGTGTGTGTGTGTACTCACCAGGAGAAACAGCGTTTTCTGACAGATGTCCTTCATGAGGTGATGCTATTGGACGGCCTGAGCTCCTCCCACCCCATCTCCCAAGAAGTAGCTGAGGCCACAGACATCGATAGAGTGTTTGACCTGATCGCCTACAAGAAGGTTCACACCCTAACCATAACCCAGTTAACACATAGTACTACCCAGCCCTAACCCAGTTAACACATAGTACTACCCTAACCCTAACCCTAGTTAACACATAGTACTACCCTAACCCTAAACCAGTTAACACATAGTACTACCCTAACCCTAACCCTAGTTAACACATAGTACTACCCTAACCCTAACCCTAGTTAACACATAGTACTACCCTACCCTGTCATTAGTGTAACCATGGTAATATCATCACTAGAGTTACTATGGTAACACCATCACTAGATTTGCTATGGTAACACCATCACAAGAGTTACTATGGTCACCTCATCAGCAGTCAGTAAAGCCTGTCTGTCTGCAGGGGGCCGCCCTGATCAGAATGCTGGCCAGCGTCATGGGACAGCAGCTCTTCCAGAGGGGCCTCAACGTGAGTCTGTCTGTTTACCTGTCTATCTGTCTGTATGTTCAGTTGGGTTAGTGGGTTATGTTGCTATGGTATAATGTACAGTGTGTTGCTATGGTATAATGTACAGCCTGTTGCTATGGTATAATGTACAGCCTGTTGCTATGGTATAATGTACAGCGTGTTGCTATGGCAGCTTCTGTGCAGCTAGAATCTGGAACACCTGAGGAGCTAAAACCCCTCCAGTTCTTATGAAAGTTCTTATGAACGGTTGAGAAACTGATTTCCTGTCTCCTCAGGACTACCTGACAACTCACATGTACAGCAACGCTGCAAGGAACGACCTCTGGAACAAGCTGACTCAGGTGCACTCACCTGTCCACCTGTCCACCTGTCCACCACTACACCTGTCCACCTGTCCACCTGTCCACATGTCCACCTGTTTACATGTTCACCCTTTCACCACTACACCTGTCCACCTGTCCACCTGTTCACCACTACACCTGTTCACCTGTCCACCTGTCCACCACTACACCTGTTCACCTGTCCATCTGTCCACCTGTCCACCACTACACCTGTCCACCTGTCCACATGTCCACCTGTTTACATGTTCACCCTTTCACCACTACACCTGTCCACCTGTCCACCTGTTCACCACTACACCTGTCCACCTGTCCACCTGTTCACCACTACACCTGTTCACCTGTCCATCTGTCCACCTGTCCACCACTACACCTGTCCACCTGTCCACCTGTTCACATGTCCACCTGTTTACATGTTCACCCTTTCACCACTACACCTGTCCACCTGTTCACCACTACACCTGTTCACCTGTCCACCTATTCACCACTGCACCTGTTCACCAGTTCACCACTACACCTGTTCACCAGTTCACCTGTTCACCACTACATCTGTTCACCTGTTCACCCATTCACCAATACACATGTTGACCTGTCCACCTGTTCACCACTACACCTGTCCACCTGTTCATCATTACACCTGTTCACCTGTTCACCACTACACCTGTTCACCTGTTCACATGTAACCATGTTCTATCGCTGGGTTTGGGTGTGTGTGTTCATTAGGCCATGCAGTCTGCAGGAAGGGACATCGATGTCAGGGAAATGATGGACAGGTGGACTCTACAAATGGGTTACCCAGTAGTCACCATCGTTAGGAGCCAATCAGATGAGCTCCTCAACAGTGACATCATCATCAGCCAAGAGCACTTCCTGTATTCACACGAAACGGGTCAGAAAAATGACAGGTAGGAATTATATCAAGCTGCGCTCAGGATCAACATAAGGTTCATAAATGATATCTAATTTAACATATATATATCATAATATATACATATATATGATATGATTTGTAATGTATCACCTCTCTCTGTCTCCATAGTTACCAGTGGTTGATCCCCTTAACAGTTGCCATGGGCAACGTCACTGTTATTTCTCAAGAAAGTCTCATCTGGATCAATAACAAGACCGGTTAGCTATTCTCTTAAATTAACCCCTTAACCGCTTTACTCTTAACCCCTTAACCCTTAACTCCTATTCCCTGAAACCCCTTAACCCCTACAAGGGAGGGGAGGAGGAGAGGAGAGGAGAAGAGAGGAGTGGAGGAGAGGAGAGGAGGAGAGGAGAGGGGAGAGAGGAGAGAGGACAGGAGGACAGGAGGAGAGGAGGAGAGGAGGAGGAGAGGGGAGGGGAGAAAGGAGAGGAGAGGAGAGAATGAGAGGAGAGAAAGGGGAGGGGAGAGGAGAAGAGAGAGGAGAGGGGAGAGAGGAGGAGAGGGGAGAGGAGGAGAGGGGCAGGGGAAGAGGAGAGAGAGGAGAGAGGAAGGGAGAGGAGGGGAGGATAGGATAAGAGAGAATTAAACATCAGGAGAATGGAAGCTCAGAAGGGGAGGACAGACAGACCTGCATACGGAGCCTCCTCCAGTGACAGTATACTCAGATGTGATATTCTTTATTTTATAATTGTGGATTATTTTCCAGAAGTCCACAGACTGGGTGAGATTGATGATGACAGCTGGTTGCTTGGCAACATCGACCAGACAGGTTATTATCGGGTGAACTACGACCTCAACAACTGGAGACTTCTGACCCAGCAACTACAGACCAACCACCAGGTACCTGTCTATCTCTCCGCCCGTATGTCTGTCTGTCTGTCTGTCTGTCTGTCTATCTGTCTGACTGACTGTCTGTCCAACTGGGAAAGCCATCCTGCCTGTTGCTCTTAAAGGAAGGTGAAAGGTTAAAAGTTGTTCTTAGAAACACGTCCAAACCAGGAGATGGACAGAAATCTATCAGCCATTGGCACATGGTTAGTTAGGGATATCCCTAACCCTGTAGGATGGGTTAGAACGCTTAACCTAAGCCATGCACAGCCAAGTTGTTACTTTCACCAAAATACTCATATTTCAGGAGTTCATCTTGGCTCATCTCTCTCTCTCTCTCTCTCTCTCTCTCTCTCTCTCTCTCTCTCTCTCTCTCTCTCTCTCTCTCACGCTCTCTCGCTCTCTCTCTCTCTGTCTCTTCTCCGTCTCTCTCTCTCCGTCTCTTCTCCGTCTCTCTCTCAGATCATTTCTGTGGGAAACAGGGCGGGGCTTATCGATGACGCATTCAACTTGGCCAGGTGGGTTTGGTCTCCATCTCTCCTCTCTCCTCTCTCCTCTCTCCTCCTCCTCTCCTCCTCTCCTCCTCTCTGCTCTCCTCCTCCACCTCTCCCCTCCTCTCTCCTCATGACATTAGTCCTAGTGCTGTGAACTAGTTATAATAACATAACTCATGTCTCTCTCTCTCTCTCTCTCTCTCTCTCTCTCTCTCTCTCTCTCTCTCTCTCTCTCTCTCTCTCTCTCTCTTTGTCTCCCTCCCTTTGTCTCTTTCTCTCTCTCCGTCTCTCCCTCCCCCTCTCTCCCCACCTCTCTCTGTGTCTCTCTGTCTCTCTCCCTCTCTCTGTCTTTGTCTCCCTCTCTCTCTCTCTGTCTCTCTCGCTCTCTGTCTGTCTGTCTCTCTCCCTGTCTCTCTCTCTCAGGGCGGGGCTCCTCCCCCAGGACATTCCTCTGCAGCTGATTGGCTACCTGCCCGGTGAACACTCCTTCCTGCCCTGGCATGCGGCCAGCAGAGTCCTCTACCAGCTGGACAGACTGCTGGACCGCACCGAGAACTACAGCGTGTTCAGCGTGAGGCCTGTCTGTCTGCATGTTGGTCTGCCTGCCTGCCTGTCTGTCTGTCTGTCTGTCTGTCTGTCTTTCTGTCACAGAGCACTACACTGTGTTCAGTGTGAGAAACCTGTGTGTGTGTGTGTGTGTGTGTGTGTGTGTGTGTGTGTGTGTGTGTGTGTGTGTGCGTGCGTGCGTGCGTGCGTGCGTGCGTGCGTGCGTGCGTGCGTGCGTGCGTGCGTGCGTGCGTGCGTGCGTGTGTGTGTGTGTGTGTGCGTGTGTGTGTGTGTGTGTGTAGGACTATGTGTTACAGCAGGTGTCGTCCCGGTACCACAGGATGGGCTGGCCGAGCCCCGTAACCACGGCAACTGTAATGCAGACATCCTATCAAACGGAGTAAGAACGCGCACACACACACACATACAGCTACTGCTATGACCTCACAATGCCTGTCCTCATGTGTGTGTTATTATGACATCACTTTAATCTGATTCAACAAGCTATAAAATATGCTAGCGGGTTGTTCTCACGTCATCAACCTTAATGCATCAGGGTCAGTGATTAGCCTGCTAACGTTAGCCTGCTATGCTACAGGGAGCTGCAGAGGGAGCTCATCATGCTAGCTTGTAGCTTCGGAAATAAACACTGTCACAGGCAGGCCGTCGCCCTGATCTCTGACTGGATCTCCAGCAACAAGAACAGGTGCACACACACACATGCGCACAAAGACACACACAGACACGCACACAGACACAGACGCACACACACACACACACACACACACACACACACACACACACACACACACACATACATACAGACAGACAGACAGACAGACAGACAGATACACAAATATGCACACAGACACACACACTCACGCACACACACATATACAAACAGACGCACACACACACGCACACACACACACACACACACACACACACACACACACACACACACACACACACACACACACAGACACACACATGTTACTGGTACTGGTACATGTTACTGGTACTGGTACATGTTAGTGGTACTGGTAAATGTTACTGGTCTGTGCTACCCAGGATCCCCCCTAACGTCCGGGACATGGTGTACTGCACGGGGGTGAGCCTGATGGACGAGGACGTGTGGGAGTTCATCTGGATGAAGTTCCACTCCTCACGAGCCGTCTCAGAGAAGAAGGTTCTGCTGGAGGCCCTCACCTGCTCCGACAACAGCTTCCTGCTCAGCAGGTGAGACAGGAAGAGAGACAAGGCGAGAGACAAGGCGAGAGACAGGTAGAGAGACAGGGATGGACTGTGTTTCCTGGGTTACTGAAGCGTTATACGATGGGCTGTGTTTCCTAGGTTACTGAACCTGTCACTTAGCTCAGAGCTGGTTCCAGAGCAGGACCTGATCGATGTCATCATCCACGTCGGGCGCAACCCTCACGGACGCCACCTGGCCTGGAGCTTCTTCAGGGACAAGTGGACCCTGCTCAACTCACGGTATTACAATATACAAAACTATAAATGTAATATATTATAATTATTATAATATAATATGTATTATTATATAATAGATGTATATAATAATATAAATAAATATAAAATATACATTTTTTATAATTTATAAAATTAGAAATATAAAATACAATCATATATAATAACCCTCACATATGCCACCTGGCCAAGTCAGGATATAATAATAATATATTTTATACTTATTTTAAATATTCTATGTATTTCATATATTTGATATTTATTTGATCAATATGGGTTGTTTTTGAGGTATTTATGTATCTCTATGTATTTATGTAGCTATGGGGAAGCCTTGTTTCTAAACTCTAAGCTGATTGGAGGAGTCACAGAATACCTGAACACTGAGGATGAACTCAATGAGGTACACACACACACATACACACCCACACACACACACACACACACACACACGTTAAAACAGGTCACATGTTGAAACAGGGCACATGTTGAAACAGGGCACATGTTAAAATATGACCCATGTTAAAACAGGTCACATGTTAAAACAGGACACATGTTAAGGCTATCAAACAACATTCATGAGAATCCTGATGCCTAGTTGAGTAGGACGACCCGATACTAAACCAGCTGCCTTGCCGGAGGGTTAGGAGGGAATAGAGCCATTTAGTTCAGTCCTTAAGAGACATTTCATATGTTTGTTTCAGACACGGTTCATTCGGTTTGAAGTTACCTGTCTGCATTCTTTTCTTTCTTCCTAACCGCCCAAATTCAGCGGAGTCTTGTTTTAAAGAGGACACATTGTCCTCTCTCTCTCTCTCTCTCTCTCTCTCTCTTTGTCTCTCTCTCTGTGTCTCTCCCACCCTGTCCTTCATGGATACTGGATAGCATCTACTGGTGGAACTCCAACATCAGACTTATAACAAGACAGAGATAGAGACAGTTACAGAGAGAGAGAGAGAGAGGAGATGCTTTTACTTTGAAAGAGACTTCATTAACTTCATTAACTACCACCCCATTACTCATTTCCTTATAGTTTTAGTGGGAAAGAAATAATTTAACTCTCTCTCTCTCTCTCTCTCTCTCTCTCTCTCTCTCTCGGCAGTTGAAAGAATTTCATGCCAGTGAGGGGGGGGGTCCAGCGATGTCCCGGGCGCTGGAGGTCGTCGAGGGCAATGTCCAATGGCATCGCCTCCACCAGCGACACCTTTACCAATGGCTGCGCAAAGCTAACGATAATACTGCTCATGGCTATTAGCTCTTCTGAGCTACTGTTAGCTTACGGCTGCAGTCCAATAAAGCCGGGAGTAGCTCCTTGAGAGTTTCAGTTGTCTGCAGCTGTCGCTAGCTAGCTAACTCATCAAGTTAGCACCCTCCCAGCAGAGGTCTGCAGTTGTAGCACAAATGCTGCTAAGAAAACAAAAATCCAATGCTATCCACACGGGCTAGCTGAAAGCTCAGATCTTGCAAGGCCGGACAGCCAACCTTTAGCACCACAGATATGAACTTTGACCTTTGACCTTATTTTCCAGTTCATTCAACTTGTCGCTCTTTCAGATGTTAGGAGTTAGAGATCAGATCTCTTGTGGTTTAGAGATTCATAATGAAGACGACAGGTTCTCCTCCCAAAAAGAAACCAAGAGGAGGATGATTATCCTCCAGCAGAACCACCTGTTCCTGCTTCAGTAGTCGCAGAACAAACTACTCAGGACAATGGACGTTTTCAGAAACCCAACAGGACGAAATGTTGAAATACAGAAGAGAGGATTCCACAGAGGATCTTAACCTTAACCAACCTTAACCTAAACATGAACCAACCTATGCTGAGAAAGTCTCCGGCAACCAGAACACCTCCTAACCACCTCCCTTTCTGACCTTGATATCCAACTCTCTAGAACACTACAGTACCATAGGACTGGATATCTAGCCCTCTACACTACAGTACCATAGAACTGGATATCTAGCCCTCTAGAACACTACAGTATCATATGACTGGATATCTAACCCTAGAACACTACAGTACCATAGGACTGGATATCTTACCCTAGAACACTACAGTACCATAGGACTGGATATCTAGCCCTCTAGAACACTACAGTACCATAGCACTGGATATCTAGCCCTCTAGAACACTACAGTACCATAGGACTGGATATCTAGCCCTCTAGAACACTACAGTACCATAGCACTGGATATCTAGCCCTCTAGAACACTACAGTACCATAGGACTGGATATCTAGCCCTCTAGAACACTACAGTACCATAGCACTGGATATCTAGCCCTCTAGAACACTACAGTACCATAGGACTGGATATCTAACCCTCTAGAACACAGAAGAACACACTATCATAGGACTGGATATCTGAGTGTCTCTTGAACTATTCATGTGACTGGGCCTACTGACTAAGAGTAAGTCTTTAATGAACTATATCGTAAGGATATGAACTGAATTTTAAAATGTGTTATGTAAATATATTTACTGCCTGCTAGTATAGAAAATTGTGATGTACTTTTGATGATGATGGACACACACTCCCCCACAGGGGAGACACAGTTATATTGTGGTCATCAAGACTCGCGTCCACGTTAAACCAGTGAATCAAGGAGCTAGAAGCTGTGTTTGTCTGAGACGGCTATGATGACAACTCACAGACCGATTACACTCTATAAACTAGACAATGTTGACGTGTACTAAAGTATGTAAGTTGTATTAAACACAGTGAGAATCATAATAATATATAATAGTTATTATTATTTTTCCTACTTGAACTATAGAGAATGATTCTCTCATCACAGTGAGTTTTACTTTCCCTCTCAGGTCTTTACAGGTTTTAATGAAAAACTGAAATCAATCAATCTTACATGGGTTCTATAAAGTGTATATAACCCATCTAAGATTGATTGATTTCAGTTTACCTTGCCATTCTATGGTCTATAGTATAAACCATAGTATAAACCATAGAACCCAAAGAACAAATAGAACCAATGACCATAGAACCCAAATAACCAGTAGAACCAATGACCATAGAACCCAAATAACCAGTAGAACCAATAACCATAGAACCCAAATAACCAGTAGAACCAATGACCATAGAACCCAAATAACCAGTAGAACCAATGACCATAGAACCCAAAGAACCAATAGTTAGGGTTAGGTTTTTATTTGTTGTTCAGCTTTTGTTGGTTAGGGTAAGGGGTTGTGGTTAGGTTTAGGGTTGTGGTTAGGGTTAGGTTTAGGGGTGAGGGTTAGGGGTTGGGGTTAGGTTTAGGGGTTAGGGTTAGGGGTTAGGGGTGAGGGTTGGGTTTAGGGGTTAGGGTTGGGGTGAGGGTTAGGGGTTAGGGTTAGGTTTAGGGGTGAGGGTTAGGGGTTGGGGTTAGGGTTAGGGTGAGGGTTAGGGGTTAGGGGTTGGGGTTAGGGGTGAGGGTTGGGTTTAGGGGTTAGGGTTGGGGTGAGGGTTAGGGGTTAGGGTTAGGGGTGAGGGTTAGGGGTTAGGGTTGGTCACCATTCCTGCTTTTCCTTTCCATTTGTCCATTGTGCATGTGCATGCGTGTGTGTGTGGCTATGTGTGTGCGTGTCTTTGTTCATAGAGCAAAATTGTCTGCACAAGGTTCATACAAGTCCTATTCTCAGAGAGAAAATGGGTTTAAATGTTGAGATGACATTAAGAGTTTAGCTTTTGCTCATTCCATGATTCAACAATATAATATGGCAGTGGAGTGATCTGTGATGTGACTTCCTGTGGAGGTCAGAGAAAGCTCTCCTGCTTCCTGTCATGTGACTTCCTGTGGAGGTCAGGGCAGACTCTGCTGCTTCCTGTCAGTTTGTTTTTTGGTGGAAAACATTAAAGTTGATCCTCCTGATCCTTCTCCATTATTTACTTACAAAATGTACATCTCTACAACATATAAATATATACCAAATACACAAATATGTACAACACACAAATACATTTACAATAAATAGACAAATTATATATATATATATATATATATATATAACATAAACATAACAAAAATATATGAAATACATATATTTATACAATACACAACATATGGATATATACAAAGTACAAATATACACAAATAAATATACACAGATATATATATACAAAACATAAAAATATACACAATACACAAATCTATATAAAATAAAATACAAAATAAACAAATAAATTCAATACATAATACAATACACAAATATATACAATATACACAAACACACATATATATATATATACTGTATATACACACATACTGTATCTACAGTACACAACACATAACGAATATATACAAATACAATACACAAATATACATACAATCATCAGTGTAAATACAAAAAACAAATGTATGCAATACACAACTATAGGCCCATACACAAAATATAGCTGCAAGCAGCAATGAAGCGGCCAAGCAGAATAGGACTCCATAAACTAATTTTGGTGGACAGACATAATTGGTTAGGTGGCTACAGGATGACTGTCTCAGTAATTTCACTTACAATGAAAGCTATTGGCAAATGGTTATCATAATGACAATACATTGAAGTTGCTTTCTAAGGGCTGGAATAGACTTGCTGCTAACAACGCATACGCCTACGGATCAGGGCTGCCATACGTATTCTGCCATCCTTTGGTGTGTTGATCGTGCCCGTCGTCGTAGACCAGAGTAGCCACATCAACAAGATAGATCTACGTCAGACACACGACCTTCAGCACTTTCAACCCAAACCAAAATTGTTTGGGTGTTCCCAGGATGATGTCATGAGTCTATGTACCAAGTTTGGCTATGATATGACAAAAAAATGCTGAAAATGCTGAAAAACTGGCTTACTTCGTGTTTGCCGGCTTCGCCGTCAAGTTTGATTGGCTGGCACAGCTGTCACGGCCAAACGGTTTTGAATTTGAAAAAGCTGTTTTACACATTTGTTCAGCTGGGCCGGTGATCATATATGCCAAGTTTCATGAAGATTGGACAGAATTTGTGGCCTGTGGATATGTACTATTGATTTTGACTTTAAACATGGCGGCCTGATGTTCTGATGTTTCCATGAGAAATAATTGATAAGCTATATGAGGAGGTCTGACAGTATCACCAGACATTGAAAATAAGTTTGAAATATACTAATGTGAAGAGAGGAGTTAAAACACATCTTCATTAATTACAGCGCCCCTTAGAGGTCAAAGGTCACCACATGTGATAAGTGTCCCCATGATTATGTCATGGGTCTATTATGTACCAAGTTTGATTATGATATGTCAAAGGGCTGCTGAGAAATTGGCTTACTTCCTGTTTGGCGGCTTCCCGGTCGAATTTGATTGGCTGTCGCTGCCAAACGGTTTTGAATTTGAAAAAATATTTTAGATAACTCTTGTGGCGCATGGTCTGAACATCATCTGTGTCAGGTTTCGTGATGATTGGACAAAATGTGTGATAGGAGAGGTATTTTTGAACGTTTCTGATAAAAACCAAGTTGGCGGAAAATCCATCATGGCGGAAAACGACCACATAGGGTGCATTGAACTCGGTTTGTCCCAAGGATTCCAACGATACATTGTTTGTGAAAATTGGATGAATGGGTCAAACGTTCTAGACATGAATGCATGTCCAACTTTGACCTGTTGGTGGCGCTAGAGCTCTTGAGCTATCGACCAAAAAATGCTGTGAGGGATGATGGGACTGTCCTGAATCAGTGTGCCAAATTTCACAACTTTTTACCAAGACGTTCTATGGGCTGCCATAGACTCCCATGGCGGAATAATAATAATAGGAAATCGTAGAATAACAATGGTTGTCTCGCAGCTTCGCTGCTTGACCCCCAAATATAGACGAAACAAAGTATCTGTTTGTAGGTTGGTGGGAGAAAGAGACGAACAGAGAACTCAACAACCCCATACTGTTACCCTAGTACCGTAATCAAGCTAGTAGGTGGGCTGAACTTATATAGACTACTACGGTAATAGGAAAATGACAACGACTTCGTTTACATTTCATATTTAAACAAGTTACATTTAATAGCTCTACTATATATTGTATTGCATTATATAGATAATAAAACAGTAGGCCTACATGATAAAAATGTATTACCGTTATTAAACTAATAAAGGCGCAGTGTAACATAAACAGCGACTGAAAAAAAAAGACCGAAGACAAGATAGAAAGATAGGAAGAGAGAGAGAAAGAGCTAGAGAGAGAGAGAGAGAGAGAGAGAGAGAGAGAGAGAGAGAGAGAGAGAGAGAGAGAGCGAGAGGGGTTGTTGGAGCTTGACTCGAGTGATTTTTAACCCGAATTTACCCGAGGAGGACTCACTAACCGAGCTCCGATGCCAGCGGGGTGAGTGGTCACTAGCAGCGGGGTGAGTGATCACTAGTCTAGCAGCGCCTCTCGTTAACCGTTCAAAATTATTCAACTTTTCACCGAGAAATAGTTAATATTCAAGGGCAGTATTTAACATGACAGTGTTTGAAACTAGTAGTTAGGCCTACTAGTAGTAGTACTAGTAGTACCGAACTAGTAGTTGTAGTAGTAGCACTAGTACTAAGTAGTAGTAGAAGTAGTACTTAGTACTAGTACCCGAGGAGTACTAGTACTACTTCTTTTTACTAGTACTAAGTAGTAGTACTTCTACCTAGTACCAGTACTACTACTACTACTTAGTACTAGTACTACTATTACTACTCCTACTACTACTTAGTATTCGTACTACTACTTAGTAGTACGAGTACTAATTACTAGTAGTAGTACTAGTACTTGTACTAGTTGTACTATCTACTTAGTACTATCTACTTAGTAATAGTACTACTACTACTACTTAGTGCTCGAATATTGATTGTTTTGGGTTGCCTTTTGAAGGCATGTTTCTCCTCTTCGTCGTCCTCCTCTTCATCAGCCGGGCCGCTGCGTTGGACTTCCGTTACCATGACAACACGGCGATGAAGGAATATCTTATGCACATCAACACAACCTCACCTGAGATCACATACCTGCACAGCATAGGGCGGTCTGTGCGAGGTAACTCTAACCCTAAACTCTAACCCTAACACTCTAACCCTAACTCTCTAACCCTAACCCTAGGAAGAGAGAGAGAAAGAGATTCTAATATTATATTCTAATATTTTAAATTTTTAATACATATATATATATTGCATTTGACGTTTTATATTTTGAATTGAAGTGAATTGAATTGAGAGAGAGAGAGATACAGAGAGAGAGAGGGATAGAGACAGAGAGAGAGAGAGGGATACAGTGAGAGAGAGGGAGAGAGAGAGACAGACTGCGTAATAGTTGACTTATTACTTTGAACTATTTGTTGCCATGGTAACCTCTGTGTAGCTAAACACTAATTTAATCTCTCCCACACACAGAGCGACACACAGTTAATCTGGTCACCACCTGGCAGTTAATGAACTAGGTCAAGAGCTATGGGGTCTAGTGGACCTAGTGGACCCCATATGCTGGACCTCTGGTCCAGCAGTCCTACTGTGTTACAGCAGAACCTCTGGTCCAGCAGTTCTACTGGGTTTCATTACAGAGGAAAACTAATTTGCGAAGGTGGAAGAGGCTTCAGAAGGGGATTTAATGTGTGTCTCTACAGTGGCCTGTGGTCAGTGGTCTTTACAGTGTGGATTTGAAACCTTTACAGACACTTGATTACCGTTTACTAGTGCTGGCAGAGTTTGTGTTCGCCAACTATGCCCTGACAGATCCTTCCTCCAGCAACTAAACTAATATGAAGCAAACAAAGTGAAAATCTGTATGAATCATCCGTGATGAGAAGAGGTGAACATCAACATGACTAGACCTGCTGGAACACATCTCCTCAAGCCTGGCATGAGGGACGACCTAGTATTGATGAATGTTAATGATTGAAGTCCTTCCGTCTGTCTCTCTCTAGGTCAGGAGTTGTGGGTATTGGTTGTTGGTTTGAATCCCAGGCAGCACACTCTTGGTATCCCAGAATTCAACTATGTCGCCAACATGCACGGAAATGAGGTAGGACACACACAGGTATCATCTCTTCTGTCAGGGTAAGGATTAGCTATCCTCTCTTCTGTTAGGGTTAGCTATCATCTCTTCTGTCAGGGTTAGCTATCATCTCTTCTATCAGGGTAAGGGTTAGCTATCCTCTCCTCTGTCAGGTTAAAGGTTAGCTATCATCTCTTCTGTCAGGGTAAGGGTTAGCTATCATCTCTTCTGTCAGGGTTAGCTATCATCTCTTCTGTCAGGGTTAGCTATCATCAAGGGTTAGCGTTAAGTATAATTTATTCTCTATCTGTATTCATCCCTGTATCCCTGTATTCATCCCATCTCTCTATCCATCTCTACTTTCAGGTTTTCATATTTTCTATCATCTTCTTTTCTTCTCTCCTCGACCACAAATACAAACATTAACTTTCAACCCAAAGCAACGGTACTGTTGCTACACAACACTAACAATACAGCCGTTACCTGTGTGTGTGTATATGTGTGCGTATGTGAATGGTTATTTTTGTGTGTGTTTGTATTTGTGTGTATCACTATGTGTGTGCGTGTGCGTGCGTGTGATCAGGTGGTGGGAAGGGAATTGCTACTTCAGTTAATTGACTTCCTGGTGGAAGGTTACCATAGCAACAGTTCATCCATCAAGCGGTTGCTAAGCAGCACCAGAATCCACTTCCTGCCGTCAATGAATCCTGACGGCTTCGACGACGCAGACACACACTGCTTACACGACCAGGGGAGGTAACGAACACACACACACACACACACTGCTTATATAACCAGGGGAGTTAACACACACACACAAACAATCAAGTGTGAGTGAGTGAATTGTTTAATTTGTAAATAAAGCTTAATGTATAAGTTAAATTAAGTTTCATGGCAGGTTCAACCACAACGGCGTCGATCTCAACAGAAACTTTCCTGACGTTTTCTCTGATCACCCAGGGCAACCAAACCAACAGAGAGAACCAGAGGTACACTCATTCTTACCCTAGCTAGTACTCATTCTTACCCTAACTAGTACTCATTCTTACCATAACTAGTACTCATTCTTCTCAGTTTGTTTGTGTCTTTGTATGTGTGTGTGTCTATGCATGCGTGTGTGTGTGTGTGTGTCTATTCATGTATGCATGCATGTGCATGTCTATGTATGCGTGTGTGTGTGTGTGTGTGTGTGTGTGCGCGTGTCTGTGTGTGTGTGTGTGTGTGTGTGTGTGTGTGTGTGTGTGTGTGTGTGTGTGTGTGTTCGTGTGTGTGTGTGTGTGTGTGTGTGTGTGTATGTGTGTGTGTAGGTGGAGGCGGTGATGAGTTGGTTGCATTCTGAGACATTTGTGTTGTCTGCTAATCTGCACGGCGGAGCACTAGTCGCCAGCTATCCCTATGACAGTAACCAAGGTAACCACACTTTTACTCAATAATAACTAGCAACAATACACAACCCTAACACTGCTGTTACCTAGCAACGATACACAACCCTAACACTACTGTTACCTAGCAACGATGCACAACCCTAACAACACTACTCTTACCTAGTAACAATACACAACCCTTACACTACTGTTACCTAGCAACAATGCACAACCCTAACAACACTACTGTTACCTAGCAACAATGCACAACCCTAACAACACTACTGTTACCTAGTAACAATTCTGTCTCTCACTCTTCCAGGTAGGGAGCTTGTGGGCGGGGCTAGCATCACACCTGATAATGATGTTTTCGTCCACCTGGCGAAGGTCTACGCCCACAACCACGCCTCAATGCACCATGGAAACAGTTGCTATCACAGCACCAAGTTTACAGATGGCATCACTAACGGTTACGAGTGGTATCCGTTGTCAGGTAAAGGGTAACCTCCATCTACTAACCTTCATCTACTAACCCTAACCTTCTAACCATAAAATTAACTTACTTACACTAACCTACTAACCATAATCAGTGAAAGAGTAATGTAACGTAGAACAAAAGCACAATGGAGCAGATCGCAAGAAGCCCTATAAAGCCTGAATGGGAAATTCAAGTGTTTTAGTCGGTATTATGCCTTTAACCTACCAATCCTAACCATAACCTACCTAACCCTGAACTCGCAACTACTTACCTGCACTTCCTTATCCAAACCTTAACTTACTAACCAATTGGTTTACATAAGGTTATTAATGGTTCTGTTTAGCTCTGGTGGGTTAGGGCTAGGGTTGCTTAGGGTTAAGGTTAGTTCTGGACAGTGGTTAGGGTTGGGGTTAGTTCTGGTTAGGGTTAAGGTTAGTTCTGGTTAGTGACTATCGTTTTTTTGCTGCAGGAGGCCTCCAGGACTACAGTTATCTCCACGCTCAGTGTTTGGATATCACCTTGGAACTTTCTTGCTGTAAATTTCCTGCAGAAGATCAACTCCCAGACCTCTGGACTGCCAACAGACCGCCTCTCATCGCCTTCATACAACAGATACACCTAGGTACAACACTACAGTTACCTAGCAACGCCTCGTACAACTAGGTACAATGCTATGGTTACCTAGCAACGCCTCATACACCATAGGTAAAACGCTATGGTAACCTAGCAACACCTCATACACCTAGGTACAACGCTAGGGTTACCTAGCAATGCCTCGTGCACCTAGGTACAATGCTACGGTTACCTGGCAACGCCTCATACATCTAGGTACAACGCTATGGTCACCTAGCTTAGCTCATACAACCGGGAACAAAACGTTGGTTACCTAGCAACGCCTCTGCCATTCACTTTCGGTTACATGGGTTTAGAGAGTCTGGGTTGTTCTTCATGTCGAGTGTATTGTCAGATGACTGAACTGTGTGTGTGTGTGTGTGTGTGTGTGTGTGTGTGTGTGTGTGTGTAGGGGTTAAAGGTCGTGTGTTAGGTTCCTCTGGTCCTCTCCAGGGGGCGCTGGTGGAGGTGTCTGACCGGCTGAATCGCTGTCCCTTCACAACCAATCATAACGGAGAATACTACCGCCTGCTGTTACCGGGCAACTACACTTTCATGGTACACATGCAGTAACCATGGAAAGCAACCTTAATATCAAACCCAGTATCCATAGCAACCATGGAACTAGTCTCTTCTGTTTGATTGGCAGGTATCATTTCCTGGTTACCAGGTTGCCCGGGAGACGCTCTCCATCCCCTCCAATGAGGGCGGCTTCTCAGCCCTGAACCACGACTTTGTGATGGAACCATCAAGCACCGCCCCCGCCAGGACCACGCCCCTATGTGGCCATGCCCACCAACAGGGAGGAGGAGCCACAACCTCCCCCACCCTCTTCTGCATTCTGCTGCTCACACTGCTGCTACCGGACCTCTAGAACCCTTTAATGTTCTACTGGACCTCTAGAACCCTTTAATGATCTACTGGACCTCTAGAACCCTTTAATGTTCTACTGGACCTCTAGAACCCTTTAATGTTCTACTGGACCTCTAGAACTCTTTAATGATCTACTGGACCTCTAGAACGCTTTAATGTTCTACTGGACCTCTAGAACGCTTTAATGTTCTACTGGACCTCTAGAACCCTTTAATGTTCTACTAGACCTCTAGAACCATTTAAGTTTCTATTGAACTTTCCATAGCAATGCTCTACTAAACATGTTACCTCCGACTTTGTGAAACATTAAGAACATGTCTGTAATAAAGGATTCTATTCATACTTTGCACGTGACGTCACAACGACTGGCTGGCGGGCAATAACTCCAGCAACGAAACCTAGTAACCTAATCAGGACGTCGCCAGTAATTACCACACGTACGGTCCGTAGGTTCCTCTCAGTCCAAATACCGCCATGATGGAAAGATTAGTTAAACGGGAGCATTTATGCCAGGCATACACATGGCAAACTGACAAATTAGACATATATTTTTGTACGGAATCTCTGAAATCTCTGCTTCTGAAATTCGCGAACATCTCCGCCCAGCGCTCAATCCACTGCAGATTAAATCGCGCAGCATTCTGTAACAGCAACTGTGCGATCATCCCTGCCCTCACACATTGTTGAAATAATATGCTGGATGATTTAATCTTTCTATGTGTTTTTTAGTGAATGATCGGGCTATAAGACCACATTGGCTATGTAATCGCGGACAAAAGGGGACATTTCATAGTGGATGGTGGAATAGTAACATTCACCTTTGCTTTAATTATGAAGATATTCCTGTTTTTCACCTCCCATACGACAGCATTTTTAACCCATCCGTAGGCTTTCAATTTTTGTGCGGTATAAGGTGACGGATTCTCTATGAGATAAATGTAAATATCTCCAAACTCCTGGTCTGGTAGAGTCTTTGCCAGCTTCAAAGCAATGAATTCACCCCCCCCCCCCCCCCCCCCCCCGTCAAAAATCCCGATCGCATTGTTGACGGTTCATTTATTACATAAATGAACTGGCTACAACAATGAAACAATAAATGATTTACAATGCTCCGAATGAGCACATGTGTGATGGCCGTGCAGTTTCCCACACATAGGCCAATGTGTGGCGCTGCGCCACAGATTGAACAACGAGCGTCACAAATTGATTCCGCTTTTCTTATTTATTTTTACTTGAACGCGTTTTTTAAATGTAACTCCGCCAGCCCGTAATCGCGCCCCCGTAATGCTGCCAGTCCGACATGTTCCCATTCCGACAGTCCTGTGCGCGTATGCAAATTAGCCATGTGCGCCAAACAGAAGAAAGGCCCTATCTTGCGCCCGGCGCAATTGACTTTCTACACCGACGCATGTGTCGTTGCTAGTTTGCACCCGGCGCAAAGCTGATTTTCCCCCGCAGCAACCAGGCACCACTACACTTGCATGTTAAATATTATGATGTCAAAGATTATGCATACGTGTGAAACTGCATAGAAATAGCGTGTGGATTGTGGAAACATTTTTTTTCCATAGGGCTGCATGAATGAACATGAATGAACATGAATGAAGTATCCCAGCAAACATTTTCTCGACCTGCGTCGAAGCGAACAAGTCCAGTCGACGTCGAGTCACGACGTGACTTCATTTCGACATGAAAACATAATCATTAGAGGAATGGTGATTTCAAGGAAGACTTATTTTAGAGTGGTGTAACCGAATAAACACTCCCAGCAAACATTTATGCATTCAACAAGTCTAAAATACGCCGGGTCACAACGTGACTTTATTTCGACCATTTGCCGACATGAAAACATATATGCCGCTACGGAAATGGTGATTTCGAGGAAAGCTTGTTTGACAGTGGTGTAACTGAATAAACACTGTTTATATCGCTATTTAACTTAACAACGATGTAACTTTGTAACATTAGTGTGAACGGTAATGTTTACACATTAATAGTATTATTGAAAAGTGTTATTATTCCAAACGCAATATGCTATCATGTATATGGCCAATATAGGTGCTAAAAGGTTTTATTCCAGCATTTACTCAAGTTCCATTGAGGAACTATTTTTCCTTGCGCACCAACACGTAATCCCTCCAACGCATGCGCACAGGTGATATCAGTTCGCCGTCAAGTTCGGCACTCAGCAGCATGCGGGAGTTGCAGGTGAGTTTCGAAAAGACACTGCAATTTAAAATGCAACTGTATTTGTAGAGACATTACCCTTTTGTTATTTGCATGCCTAACTGTTAAATTTGAGGCTACATGGCGTATTCTCATGGATAGCGGGTTTTCGTATTTGTAACGTTACATACGAACTGGGAGCGGGAAGCTAGCAGGCTAACGTTAGCTTAGCCCTGAAACGGGACGCTGCTACTTCCCAGCTGGGGAGCAGCAGCGTCCCGTTTCAGGGCTAACGGTAGCTGTGTGTTATTGAAAATAAAACACGGGTGGCAAAGCCCTTTCCCCGTGAATTAGACCTGTTAACTGTTGGTCAATTTTAGGACCCATTCTTCTCATTATTGATAGCGAGAGGGGTGATAGCTTCCGATGTCGCTAAGCTAAATGGACTTGATGTAGCCACCAGGTAGCCCTTGAGGCTAGGGCGCTGGATGGTGAGACTGTCTTCGTCCACTGAGCCAAACACTTGGTGTATTTTGGCCAGTCAAACTTCTCACTCTCACCAAACCTTGTACTGGTGTTCTTTCCAGCTGCTGTGACGAGATGGAATCCCGAGGCCACAGATACAGTAATCGAAGCAGCCATGAGTTTACACCTGAAACATGCACCTGCAAGGACTGGGGGGATGGGATTTTGGTCCCAATAAGTTTTCATTTTGTTGTTTAAAGAAGATGTAGGCCTACTTGGGTATAAATAAAATGTTTTTGATGCAGTGCACTTTATACCCTGAAATCTGTCTTTTGTTGAAGATTAATAGGACATGTATTCATGCTTGATTGATAAGAGTATGCATAATTAAACAAAATATTATAGATGTAGCCAAATATTGCTGTCCTTTTGATATGACCAAATGCTCTATAGGCTACATTTGGTTCTATCTATACATCATGTCGGCAAAGGGTCGAAATAAAGTCACGTTGCGACTCGACGTCTATTGGACTTGTTGACCACACGGTTTGAGGTAAATATGTTTACAACAGATTGAGAAATGTTTAATTATCTACATGCAGCACAAGAACTGCTTGTTATAGGTTCAGTGGGTAGCTATACTGAAAAACCGTAAATTGGGGCACACTACAAGGTAACTGAAATGTAGCTTAATACTATTTTTTTCATAATAAAGTGGGTATTTAGTGTATTGGCTTAAAAGTAAATTTCATGTAGGTTGAAATGTCTATACAACGTCGAGACGACGTGGATTGATGTCGTCTATGAGACGTCAGAAAAACTTTCATATCAGCCCCTCAAATCGACCCAACGTCGATTAGACGTCTAATTGACGTCGAAATGTTTGCTGGGATAGTAAGCTATGCCATGCGTTGTTAAAATAATAATAATACATTCGAGAAAGTATATTCCAGGCTTCCAAAACAAAATCTAGTTTTAGGGTAAATGATTGGTTAAATGATTTGGGAAAGAACAGCTGATACAGCGGTAAATTGTAGGCCTACTTTTAAATCAATGCATCTGCAAACACCGTACAGCAAACACATATGTTCTTGACAAAGACATAGTGTACAAGCCCATTACTTTTAGGATTGAGTATTTGATCGTGAGAAAACATAGTTTTACCGCGAGTGAGTGTTTAAAATAATGAATGAATGCGGGTGATGCTTGGTGGGTGTGTGTGCACGCCCATCTGTCTAAACACATGCAAATTAAACACGTAAGTGTATGAGAAGGACATCGAGTCAGTCGACCTGCGATAAGCAGCTGATTCTGAACGAATGTACGTCGCGATGGACGTGTTCTAACGCATTTAGTTTTTTGTTTTTTTGGCCGTGAGATTGGATGTGTGGCGTGTGTAAAGGCAAAAACGTGTGTCACACGGTGCACCGTGCAAGTTGGCAGCTCTGAAATGTATAAATCGAATTACGTGGGAGCCAGAGGGAACCAAGCTCGCAAAAAGGCAACAAAGTCAAAAAACTGAGGGGGTCTCTCATATATCTGAAGGTGTTTGCCATATTTGGCATTGTAATTTCATCTTAAACAACGCTCACTATCCATCCATCCTTACCTATTATTAAATAATAATAAAAAATAATTATAAAAATATATATAAATATATATAAAAACAGATTTAAAAAAATATATAAAAAAATCTGAAAAAAATCATGAAATAAAAAATGATATCAAAAAAGAATTATTAAAAAAAATAATAATATAAAAAAAGTATATAAAAAAAAAAATAAAAAAATTATATAAAATTAAAAAAAAATAAAAAAATTATATAAAAAAAATTATAAAAAAAAAAAATTGGACCTGCGCACAAATGGTTTTTTTTGGACCTGCGCGCGCATCTTTTTTTGGACCTGCGCACGCGCATCTTTTTTTGGACCTGCGCGCGCATGTCCAAAAAAAGATGCGCGTGCGCAGGTCCAAAAAAAAGATGCGCGCGCAGATCCAAAAAAAAGATGCGCGCGCAGATCCAAAAAAAAGATGCGCGTGCGCATGTCCAAAAAAAAGATGCGCGCAGATCCAAAAAAAAAGATGCGCGCGCAGGTCCAAAAAAAAACATTTATGCGCAGGTCCTATTTTTTTTATTTTTTTTTTAATTTATAATTTTTTTTAATAATTCTTTTTTTTTATTTTTATTTTTAATGTAAATTTTTTTTTGATATTTTTTTTTCAGAATTTGTTTTAATATAATTTTTTTTTATAATTATAATTTTATTATTATTTTTTAACTGTCTTCTAAATTAAGGAAATTATACAGGGAAACAAATAAATCATTACACGCCACGAGTGAACTTAATAAGCGATCGAAATACTTTTTTCAACCACCGCCTCTTTCCCATGACATTTAGTTTTCACCTGACAAATGCGACCGATGTAATTAAGGCAACCCGGTCTCACAGGAATCCGTGAAATGAGTCAGTCTACGTGACGTATAGTAGGCTAGCCTATATTTTAATCTAACATCTTTAATGGTAAGAGACTGCACGGGGATGGATGAGTGTTGTTTAAGATGAAATTACAATGCCAAATATGGCAGACACCTTCAGATATGAGACCCCTCAGTTTTTTAACTTTGCCTTTTTGGAAGCTCGGTTCCCTCTGGCTCCCACGAGAGTCCCAAAAGAGTCTCGTTGCCTCGCGAATCTTTGGTCTGAACTGATCTTAGGAGACAGTCTATGTGGTATCAATGATGAATTTACCTTAACATGTTCGCTGTAACTGTTGTAATTAGAATAGTTGGTTGAATAATGGACTAGGCCAACATGGACGCAAGATAACCTAATGTGCTATGATGATATTGTATATTTCTAAATATTATGTTTTACATATATAGGCCTATATTTTTTATTTATTTAAATTTTAATATGGTAGGCCTATCACTATTAAAATGTGACTATATGTTTCTGTATACAATTGTATCTCCTGTACATGTTTGTATATAATTATATTATAGTACCTGTGGTGTAACTTTGGTGATTTGGATACACTGTGACCCCAAACACACTCATGTGTCTTGGGGTGATTGGCAGGCGAGCCTATAAAAGGCCGCTGCGCCCTGTGACGCATCACGTACAAGGAACACGGATGAAGGGCTAGACCCGAAACGTTTCCCCTTGTTTATGTGTCCTGTAATTGTTGTTTCGGCTTTTAAAATACTTTTGGAACTTCTCAGCCCTAGTGTGCGATCTCCCCATTCTTCACTTGATAAACACTTAAAACATTAGTTTGCCAGCAGCTGGTCAGAGATGACTATGGGTGTTAAATTTCACATGACATGTCATTCACAGCTGCTAGTCAGTGATCAAAGTGTGAATTTCAAATTCAACAATATGGCCAAATACTCAGGTATAACTTGAAAAACATTCTGCAGTTACACTTATGCTAGAACAATAATCCCTGCTCAGATGCATCTAAAATACAATTTAAGACAATAAAATGTGTGATAAACACTTAAAACATTAGTTTGCCAGCTGCTGGTCAGAGATGACTATGGGCATCAAGAGAATTAACATGAAAAAGTTCTGTTAAAATTCACATAACATGTCATTCACAGCTGTCTTGACACATATGGCTTCACAGGTCTAACTTGAAAATACATTCTGCATTAACATATTGCTAGAACAATCAATGTAGCAATGTAACAATGTAGAAAAATATAAAATAAATCAATGTCAAATTTCACGTTGCCTTATTAGCAATAACTACATAACTTACAAATGGGTGTAACACACATTTTACAAACTTTTGAGTTATTAAGCAGCAATTAGTCTGAGAACACAACACAAAACAATTATGTGAACTTGTCAAATTTCACAGCTGCTAATCACAGCTGACTCCAAGAGGGAAAACCCGATTCTTTATTTCACTTTTCTTTTTGCAACGTTTAGACAAGACAAAGCTTTTTCTTTAGAGATCGCACACAGAGCATTTTGGGCCATTATCCAGGAACACGTGTTTCAAAGGTGTACTTAATGTCCTCCGGATAGGAAATATTGAGTGCATAAAGGAGGCCGAGAAGGTAGGCCATGGGAGTATCCGGAAGGTCCTTTACTACTATGGATTCCTCTAAGATGAGTGCGATGTTTTGGATCTTGGGGGATGAGGCTTCAGCCACACAGGACATACAGAATTCCCACAGTGACTCCCTTGGCAGCCACGTCATCTGGATCAGTTTCCTGTTTGAGGACATTAAGAAATATGATTTTCAATTCAAACTCACATCACATACTACATGTCTTGTAGGGAGCCAGGCATCTCAAATTGGATTGTCATATCCAATATGAAGTTGTCTGTCATTTTAGCTTTGTTGTTGAAGGACCATTCCGGTGTATACTGATCCATATCCCCGTCATTCAAGCCTATCTGGTGCTGTCCATGGGAAAAATGAGAAAATTTGTAAAGCTGACTTAATGTGGTATTCAATAACACACAAGTTTAAGCAAGCACTCTGATTGGTCAATTCCCATTCTAGAGTGTGTTTAAATACCTGGTGAAAGAACGGACAAAAATAATGTGCCTAATTACAGAAAGTATCGCTACGCTAACTAGCTGAAACTACTTTCATGAGCCTAGTTTCCATAACAACGTTCAACTGTTACATTGTTTCACTTGCGCAGTAGGAACGAGGCGCTTTTACTATAGGAACTATTTTCTGATGGAGATGAACTCGGGCAGAAAGCTTGAATTTGAGGGCAAATTAACCCACAATATGAAAACATTTTACAATATTGTTGATAATGAAGATGGTTTGTGTTATTGATTTGCAATCTTACACTCAATGGTGTTCTTGAATGTCATTATTGGTACTTGAAGCACAGGACTTCGGAACTCGGCGCAAGCGCCTCGTTCCTACGGCTGTGCTTTGCGTACCAATGACATTCAAGAACGCCATCTTGTGTAAGATTGCTTAAAAGAACCGATCACAGGTGGCCAGAGTAGAATATGTGACATCCACTATCCCTCAGCACAAGTTCTTCCCAGGGCCAGAGCCGTATATAGAGAGAGTTCCGCCAACTCTGTTTAGAACGTTCAGGACAATTCTGTCATGGATTGGTTCAAAGGTAGTCACGTGTTTTGTGTACGCCATCTTACAGACCAAACATTAATCAATCGTCATTACCATGCTATCAAGGCAAGTGCGACAACTTACAAGAGAGGAATATATATCTGTAATATCATTACTTTTCGAAAGAAAATGTTGTGTTGTGTAGCCTATGGTTGCTCTCTAAGGCCCGGACGTGGTAAACGTCTGCATCATTTCCCTCAGGACCCTACTAGGAGGAAATTGTGGGAGCAGAGGGTCAGAAGGATGAACTGGAAGCCGAATAATTTTTCCTTGTTGTGTGAGGTAAGAACATTTCTATCATGGACTTTGTAAAGAAAACACATTTGGAAAATATTATTGTACCCCATCAATTCATGGCATGCTTCGAAAAAAGTACTAACCAAAGTGAATTTGATTTGAATTTAGCCTAGTAGTGTTAAGCTACACGATGCTCGCTAGCTCTTTGCGCCTTTTTTATGCTAATGCTAGCACTGAACTCCGGGACAAACAACCTGCATCTGCCGTCTGTATTTTTCCACCAGGCTCTTTTATGCATAAGTATGCACTGGTTAGATACCATTCTGTGAAAATCTATGCAATTTTTAGAATAATGACAACTATTAATACTACATCATTGCAAGGCTAGCCTACTTGACGTGCTATCTTTCTGCACTGCTGCATTTTACCCTGCATTCTTTCAAAACACCGGCTGCATTGTCTTTGTTTATGTTCATGCATGTCAGAAAGATTGTGATTAACTTTGCACGGAAATCATGTGGATATATTGCAAACAAATGCCCTTTTGCAGCATTGCTTGGTCAGCTATTTCTCGAGTTACAGATAATACATGGTCAGTTCATGTTTGCTGGAGAGATTTATGTTACTCTTGTCTAGAGTCTAGTGCAAACAGCATGGTGCCAAAGCGCTTATGTAATCCATGCAATAACTATGCATTGGTTAGATGCCATTCTGTGAAAACCCATTACCATCATTTACTTTCTCTTTGAAATTGCATTAAAATGTCTGACTCCGTTTGTAGGACCACTTCGATGAGACACAGTTAGAGTCACAGAGCTGATGGTGTTAGGAAGCTCAAGCCAAATTCCATCCCAACACTGTTCGTCTTTACCCCACCGACACTGCCCAGCAGACCCACCAAACGAAACAGACTGAAGATGAACCATCTCTGAATGCAAACATTCAGAATGTATTATACGCTATATAGTGTAAGAAGTAAAGATAGTCTAATACAAAATGTATACTTTTACCGTAATATTTGAGATGTTTTAATGGCTCTTCCCTGATTTCACTGTTGATATTTTAATATGAATATTGAATATGAATTTTCCTGTTGGAGGATCTTCCTGAGAGTCTGTTTAAATGTTGTACAAATGATTGCGTACTGCTAGGATTTGAATGCAAACATTCAGAATGTATTATAAGTTATAGTCTAAGAAGTAACCAAAGTTATTTTTATATTGCTAACGTCTGATTCATTTTTTATGACTGAGAAAACTCTTTAATTGATAAACAAAATCATACGTGTATGGTCTTTTTTCCCTTGGGCATTAGTCATCAGTCAGACTTTTAACAATAGACACAGTCTGATCATGACACCTAAGTAGGCTACGAGAAGGGTTAATTTGATGTTTAGGGGAAATATTTATAGTCTAGATTAAAATAAATAATAATCATTTTTAGCCAATGTCTCAATAAGTAATCGTAGGCTACACGGCGACGGCTATCGGAGAAGGTGAACGCGGCTCCACCGATCAGGGCTCCAGAGTGCGACCTATTAGGTCGCATATGCTACCTAATTTCTTAAGGTGTGAGTTAAAATTTAATGAGGTCGCTCCGGTGCTACTTGCAGGAGGACGAGCAGATATGAAGCGGTCGATAGATTATTTTAAGAAGAAAAATGTCTCGGAGGAGGAAACAAATGAGGCTGTTGTTGGTGCTGGAGAAGGGTAAGCAGAGGAAGTAAAAAGAATCTCAGATTCTTATTCTGAAGAGGACAGTGACAGGTTGGTGAAAGAGGCGGGGGGCAGTGGGGAGAAAAAAAAAAGTATTGTTTTCAACAAAAATGGCTGGCGCAGTTCCCGTGGTTGCGTTATGAGGGACAAACCATGGTGTGTGTACTGCAGGACATGTGGCCTGTCCGTTGCAGGCAAAACACATTTTGTAAATGGGTCTACACAATTCAAAGTTCAGTCATTAAAATTACACAATGAAAGCCAAAAGCACAAGACGTGCAGGGACCGCTGCATCACATGAAGCTCCCAGTCTCTCCCCACCTCATTTAATCGGATAGATGAGACCAATCGCTTGGCGGAGAATGAACAAATGATCATCAAGTTTAACACCGCCTACAACATCGCTAAAGAGGAACTCCCGTTCACAAAATGACGAAGAATAACAGACTGAACGTCAACCCCACATATTCCAACGACACTGCGTGTGCACAATTTGTGGGAGTTATAGCAGACACACTCAAGGGAAAGACCGCTAACAAAGTCGCATCCGCCCCCTACCTCTCGTTCATGCTTGACGGTTCCACTGACAAATCCACCAAAGAGTGCGAGATTATATATGCCCGTATCGTTGAAGATGGAAAACCAATATTCTTATTGGCCATATTGTGGTTGAACATGGCCATGCAGAAGGTAAGGAGTGTGTCTCATATAGCCAAATGATAATAACTATATGGAAAAATGCTCTATAGGTTAATTATAATTTCCGTTAGAGTTAAATTATTTAATGCCATCATGCCCAGGTATCTTGAAAAACACACAGAATTGTGTGTGTGTGTGTGTGTGTGTGTGTGTGTGTGTGTGTGTGTGTGTGTGTGTGTGTGTGTGTGTGTGTGTGTGTGTGTGTGTGTGTGTGTGTGTGTGTGTGTGTGTGTGTGTGTGTGTAAATATAAATATTCCATGTTATGTGCTTAATTTAAGGCGTTTATCTATCTTTATTTTTATTCTTTATCTATTTATTTGTCAATCTTTCATAAACATAAGGTCATGTATTAATAACACGCTTTACAAAGAAAAATTTGATGCTACCTAATTTGTTTTGGTGCTACTAAATGAAAAGCTAGATGGCACCAGTGCTACCTGTCAAAAAGTTAGTCTGGAGCCCTGTAGGTGATGTAGGCATAATTGTCTGTCTTCTCGAGACGTTCAACGTGATATATTTGTAAAAGCGTTTATATTTTAGCAAAGTATGAGAAACCTTTTAACATTCACAAACAGTTTATGATGATAATGAGCGATTTGTTGCAACATCCCATCTTCGTTCCATTGGCAGACGTTGTACAGTGAGCTGACTTGGGTCTACGAGATGGCACCCATGATTTCAGTTGGCAGAACTCTCTCTATATACGGCTCTGCCCAGGGCTATGTGATGCACCCGCTGCAGAGCAGCAATCACACCTCCATCATCAAATTTGCTGCTGCAATGGGTTGGTGCACCTGATCAGCCGAAACAACAATCAAATGGGCCTCTACCTAAAAAAGAGCCCTATGAATTATAAGCCATTTAAAAATTTTCACTTTGAGGTTTTCTAACATTAAGTCGAGTTCCCCTAGCCTCCCTATGGTCCCCCAGTAGCTAAAAATTGCGTTAGGTGTAAACCGAGAAGTAGCTATCTTGCGCCGTCTTTGAAAAAAGGATCGCTGAAACGCTTCGATTTGGCTTCCGGCCCCATATGACGTCATATGGGGCCATGTTACCTCCCCTTTCTCTGCTTGGCCCGCCCAGAGAATTTGGCCCGCCAATGAGACAATGAGCTAGGACCGTGCGAGCGCCACATGTGTGTGTGTGAATACACACTGTAACGCAAGTGTTCTTTGTTATTTGGATAACCGTTCCGCTGTTGGTGTAAAGGCCCATTCACACCCTACGATAAATACGGATACGGACGCTTTTGTCTGGTCCCGGAGGTCGTCCATCAGTGGGTCTGTCGCCTCTGAGCTTACGAATCCGGAGTGCTCCGGACAAACCGGAGCACTACCACCGGAGATCGAGGCGGCAGTAGAGGCAGAAGTCCCAACCACGAGAGTAGTAGGCCTATAATAACTGATATGTATATATATTTTGTATTTAACGTTTTATACTTATATTATACTATATAATTTTATTGTACACCTGCTTTGGCAATGCAAATGTATATTTTTTATGCCAATAAAACTTTTTTGAATTAAAATTTTGAGCAGAGAATCTGCAGGTTGGTGAGGGGTGCCACATGCCACCTCCACGTACACTTTGTGCCGGATGACACAGAGCATAATCATCTCCTCTACAGATACCATGTTTGCGATTGTAGATGCCGGTCATTTTATACACGACAGTCACTGCCCTCTAGAGGTTGTTTTGCGTAATATCCATAACACTGAAACCGGACGGAGGTATGAAGGGTAGTCCCGGAGACAACGTTTAGTACGGACGGACAAATTTCATCCGGATCCGGAGGTATGAGGCGGCCTTCATGGCGCATAAAATGCAACACAATAACGCAAGCTTGCATGTAGCTCCCATTTGGTGAAAAGACTAGACTGCGTCGGGTTGGTTGAGAAGGAATTGGGAACCGCGACATGGAGGAAAAAAGGATTCTTTCCTAGGATTGTCCGTCGGAGCCCCGCTGCAGCGGGCAGTGGGGCTGGGCGGGCAGCCCCGGGGGTGGCCAGCGGGCAGCGGGGCTCAGACGGACCGCTGCCATGGCAGCAGGGCTGGGCGGGCAGCCCCGGGGGCGGCCAGCGTTCCGCGGGGCTCCGACGGACAATCCTGGGCAACAATCCTTTTCTCCTCCATGTCGCGGTTCCCAATTCCTTCTCAAACAACCCGACGCAGACAACCCCGGCAACAATCACGGGCAACAATCCCCTTCTCCTCCATTTCATTTCTCTGTTGAGTCTGTAGCCTACTTAATATTGACGTGGAAGTGGAAGAACCAGAGGCGTCTGAGAACCCGTTGCAGTCGTTTGAGATTCATAATATCATACGGAGGCGCAAACAGCTTTTGACCATGATAATATATATTATATAGATATCTAAATATAATATGATATTATTTAGATATAGAGCTCCAGGACTCCCGCCGGAGCACCCGGAGTGTTCAGTGTTCCACTGTAAACACTAGCGCATGGTACCGTGGCTGCAAGCTGCTCAGGGCCACACCCCCACCCTCCACCTTGACCTGCCTCTAAAAACGGCACGTTTGTGGAGAGCTCATTGTGGGACTGGCTCGTAGTGGCTGTAACTCTGCACCCAGGCTGAATTTCTTAAACGTCTTCAAGTACTGTATTAGGGGCCCACTAACACCTTTATTAAAGCATCCATAAAATAGCATTCCATGGGACCTTTAAACAAATAACATTTCCTAGCACCTAGCAGCTATGCGACCCCTGAGGGTGTTGTAAAAAAACTCTGGTCTTCTCAGCAGCACGTAGGCTGATAACTATGAAAACTATATAAACTACACTACCGTAATTTCCCGCATATAGGCTGCATCGTGGACAAACCGCAAGCCTTTAATTTATGTATTAAAAAAACAATTGTGTGCATGAGAACAGTGAGAGCACATCAAACGCGCGTAGCAGCTCGGACCTGTCTTTCTTTACTGTCTCCGAGTGTGTGTTGCTGTTAAACACCTGACAATGAGCTAGTTTACCATGATAAGACCGCCATATGAATCTGGAAAAAATGAATAAAGACAGGATTTGGTCTCCTATATTTCCTATGCAGGTTAACTCATGTGTGTTTCCATTGAAAACAAGAACATTCAAAGAGATCCTAAACTTTAAACCTACTCTACGTTCTGTTGGGCAAAAGCATCAACCAAGAAATTTAAACAAATAATACAAACTGAACTTCCACAATCATGCATAGCGCACATTTAAACAGATAAAAGAGCATAGAGGAGCCAGCTCAATAAAAGCATCTTCCCTCATGGTATAATCTATCTATCTATAATCTATGGTATAATTCAACCCTGTGAGATGCGTGCCAGCTCACCAGCATAACCTGCAATGTCCACAAAACCAAGGAAATGGTTCCAACCCAATGTAGAAGAGTATATCACCCTTGTAGTTATGTGGCCCAGAACATTTGACTCGGACTGTAAGAAAAATAATAGCTGTAGGCCTGTAGAGGCCTAGACCTAATCACTAGTATCAAAAGAATGACCTGACAGGTGGTGAGTGATATGGCTGTGATCTAGCCCCCTAGTTCTAGCCAAAGCAGGTAGCCTCGGTCTAACATCTGCCGACAACAACCTGTATATCAAAGCAGCATCTTCCTCATGGTATAATCTGAAACCCCTGTCAAATGTGCTAGAGGGACTCACTTCACAACCAATAAGCTTTTATATAAGACAGGCAATTAACTTCCCTTCCCTCTCTCAAGCAGTCCGAGGGCGAAACAGAAATTAACTTTCAGATTTTCTAGACAATTGTATCTCTATGCTTGTAAAATTTATATTAATGACCATTAATACTTACAAGACACTGCTTGAAAAGTAGATTAGGATCTTCACGCAGGAACACAGGAAGTCCTTTCATGGCTGCTTCCTTGCCGTGTCTGACGATGTTGGTGGTCTCAAAGAAAAAAAGAAAAAACAGAAAGATAGCTCTAATAATAGCAAGACTAATTGTATTTCAACAGATTGAATTTCATCTGGGCAAAAGTATTGTTTGGTACTGTACTGTGCACACACCTCATCATCAAGCTTTCTCAGTATCTCCTTCAGATCCTTGCCAAACTCTGTTTTTCGGGCGCGGTACAAACTCAGCAGTAGGGGCGCATATTTTTCTACAGCAGCTCTGAATGTTCCGAGTAGATCTTTGTTTGTAATACAGAAAAACTCCTCACAAATCTGTAAAATGCAGGAAAAAACAAATATGTACAGAGGAATAGTAAGTAAATTGGGAGAATTTGTAACCTGTCAAAAATTGTCTATAGCCATTATCATTTTTAAAAGCATTTACAGCCTCTCCAGGTTGTAGTGGGTGCCTGCTTGCGTGAATGAACGTGCGTGCACGTGTGTTCGTGCGTGTGTGTCGTCGCTTATTCGCTTCAAATACTTTCTTTTCAAAACTTGGGAATTAATACGGCGCGGTAAATAAAGTATTTAAAGCGAATAAGGGACGCTGTTTTTGTTGTTTATTTGGTTTTGAACGAATAGTTTTGGACGCATACATCGGCTTTGAGTTTGTTACTTTGAAATCACACACCAACCTGGCCGAGTGATGCCGCAGCGCGTTGACTAGTCCGTTCTGAGGCGTCCATAGGCTTTATGTGTTTGAAAGCCGTGACACTCCTTTACCAGTTGGCCTGAAATACTCGACTTGATTCGGAGGACTCACCTGCCTCAGCCATTTTTCATATCAAAGCAGTGAAGGCGGGGGGAAGAAAGAGGATAGCAGATTAACCAGCAGGGCGCGCACAGCGCACAGACTTGTGCGGAGGTGAACTTACAGTGAGCCGTTTGACGGGAGAACAAAAATAAATAGGCGGTCGACTGACCGCGGCACTAGTCTCAATGTGCTACGACCAACAACTCTGGTGGTCTGATCACGTGCTAAGTGCATGATGCCTGTAGTGCTAAGGCGAACTCACCGACGAGAAACTGTGTCAATTTCCAATGGATAGTGTAGCCCAGGGGTCCAAACTTTTCACCTACCATAATCTAAGATCCGAATCATCAAGCTGGGGCTAATATTCAGATCTTAGCTCCGCGGTCGGGGTTCCGCCGCCGGCCATAGGCCCGGTCAGGAATCTAGCTAAGATCTGCTAAGAGCTGAATGGCCCGGTGGTTGGGGACCGCTGGTGTAGCCTATCTATGGGCAATTAAAATGCATGAAAAGGCCATGCTGTATGGATAACGCGAACACATTGGGTACCTACATCTAATAGAAAAGTATTCATCGAACCGCAGGCCTTGACTAGGCTAGTCTACATAAAAAAGACGTGTGCAACTAGCCTAGCTAAACACCGAATTGTGTTCTCATTTAGGAATGAGGAGTTGACGTCACGGCACAGTAAGCCGTGTAAGCCCCCCCCCCCCCTTTCCGCCATGTTGGTAGGTAGGTACGCCCCTCCGAGTGCAGCTGAGCTTTGCGTTATTGTTGACACGGTAGCTGCTAGCAGAGAAGGTTGTTGAAATTCTTTACTGTTTTAACAATGCCTGGAAGCAACTGCTGCGTTAAAAACTGCTCCAATGCCTCACACGATCGCCGAGGAAACCGTAAGAACAGTGGGCTACCGTTTTTTAGGTTCCCTAAATGGAGAACGCACTTAGGAGAGCAAGTATCCGACATCACGAGGAGACGTCGGATTTCTTGGGTGGCTGCAATCAAAAGAAAGGACCTTACTTTCGATAACATTCCCCAGTCGATAAGAGTGTGTTCTCTGCATTTTCACTCAGGTACGTTCTCTAAAAATGTCTTTAAATTTGTTTATGTTGTCGTCTCTTAAAGACACGATGTGTACCTTATGTTGGTGCGAACCCTGAAGTGCATCTGAAGTTGTTTTCTAGCAGCTAGCTAGCTACCTAACAAACTGTTGCTTCTTAGAAAATGCTCGATGGCCCAACCATTAATGTTGTTTTAAACAAAACTAGTTGAGATTCAGTTCATTACATTAGTGTTTCCCATGATTGTTTTGAGCTTAACTAACACATTTTCTGTAAAAGCTTAAAGCATTGATTACATTGCATTAAAGCATTGATTGTACATTGTACATTGCATTAAAGCATTGATTGTAATTAAAGCATTGATTACATTGAGTTTTCATAATCTAATTATTCTGTTCTAGGTAAACCATCGTATGAGATGGTGGAGAACCACCCTGACTGGACACCATCTTTGCGGTTAGGCCACAGTGATGTCAAGCCAACAGATGGAGCGAGATATCAGCGACATGTAATGCGCAGCAGGCTTCCATCCCCGACAGAGGAGCAGCGGCCTCCATCCCAGACAGAGGAGCAGCGGCCTCCATCCCCGACAGAGGAGCAGCGGCCTCCATCCCCGACAGAGGAGCAGCGGCCTCCATCCCCAGCACAGGAGCAGCGGCCGCCATCCCCGACAGAGGAGCAGCGGCTGCCATCCCCGACAGAGGAGCAGCGGCCGCCATCCCCGACAGAGGAGCAGCGGCCGCCATCCCCGACAGAGGAGCAGTGGCCGCCATCCCCAGCACAGGAGCAGTGGCCGCCATCCCCAGCACAGGAGCAGCGGCTGCCATCCCCGACAGAGGAGCAGCGGCCTCCATCCCCAGCACAGGACCTGGAATGTGGACTCTGCACATCTAGAGGAGATGTAATCAACAGTCTTTTGGAGGAAAACAGAAAGCTGAAGGAGGAGCTTGATGAGTACCGGATGAATGAGAACTTTCTGAGTGGTGATGATAACATAGTGAAGTATTACACAGGACTTGCAAGCTATGTAATGTTTCAGACACTTCTATGCAGTCTCACCCCATATCTGCCTCAAGGTAGGATGAAGAAACTCACCCTTCCAGCTTGTCCTGTTGACTCTAATGCGCCTCAGACTAGACCTGCCAGTAAAGCACATCAGCCATCTGTTTCGGGTACACAGGACAACAGTCAGTGATGCCTTTCACCATACCCTTGGAGTGATGTATGCACGGCTGTGTCCATTAGTGCACTGGCCAAGCAGAGACTGTTTATTGACGAGTATGCCACACCAGTTTGTGGAATCGTTCGGGAAAAAATGTAGCAGCCATTGTGGATTGTTTCGAGGTGTTTATTGAAAAACCCTCAAATGTACTGGCAAGGGCACAGACTTTCTCTCAGTATAAACATGCATACACCATGAAGTACCTAATTACACCCTTACACCTAAAGGGTGTAATTTCTTTCATATCCCAAGGGTGGGGTGGGCGCACTAGTGACAAACGTATAACAGAGCAAAGTGGTTTCCTCAACAAACTGTTGCCAGGTGACATTGTGCTGGCAGATAGGGGCTTTAATATCAGGGAAAGTGTGGGTATGATGTGTGCTGAAGTTAAGGTACCTACGTTCACAAGGGGTCGTGCACAGCTGGATGCGAAAGATGTGGAGACTAGGGCCATAGCACATCTCAGGATTCATGTTGAGAGGGTGATTGGTGTTGTGCGCAACAAATTTAAATTCTTACACTCCACTGTACCTGTGAACATGCTCATCAAATGTGAGGGTGAAAACCTAATGCCGTTGGATAAGATTGTCACTGTTTGCTGTGCCTTAACAAATATGTGAAAAAGTGTTGTTTGAGTGCCTCCTTACTGTTTCGTGTTGAAATAAATTCTTGAAACAACATGATATGGCGTAACATTATTTATTGAGAACTGTTAGAATACAAATAGAACTATAAATTGAATAAATAGAAATTGACAGTGCAACATTTCAAAAGGTTGAAACAGTGCAAAAGAACAATGCATTTAAAAATAGCAATAAAGAAATGTGCATGGATGTACAATCTCACTCAATCAACACTATTCAGCACAAGAAGGGCAAAACCATGCAGTGTCAGCAGAAGGGGTGTCCACAAGCCCCACGCAATGGAAGTGATACCACTGAATTGTACAGTTCTGGTTGTCACAGGCCACCATTTGACCTTCCTCTGGTCCAGCACAGAGACACCACACTGCGTTTGTTCGCTTTGGTGCTTTTTGGGCAGACTGCTTCCTTGGCCTCTTCACCACGGTCTGTGGCTGTAGTTCACGAAGCACACTGGGGCCAGGTGATGCTTGGGAGGTAGGTGGTATTGAGAAATATTGCACCGCAAGTTCAGGGAGAGCCACCTTCACAAAGAAGTCCTGTGCCTTCTGAAGCCGTGCATTCCAAAATGTTTTGTCTGGAGCTATGCGCAGAATCACACAGTCCTTCAATATCCACACTACAAAGTCACAGTAGGCACTCTGTTACAAACAGTTGGGTCTGGACCTGGGTGTAGTACTGGTGGTTCTTCTTGAGGTGCACCTGACCATCAACAGCATGCAGACAGAAGTTGCAGTCATCTGATGAGTACGCACCAAGGATTGTGCTGTCCTTTTACTTCGCGGGGCATTTCACTTCTATGCAGCCTTTCCCACAACAAGTGCAAGTAACAATGGCATCTGGCGATGCTCCTACCTGTGGGAAGGCCGGGTTGACAAAAAACCCACAAGTTTCCACTTGTTGATCGGTGTGCTGATCCTTTGTTTGGGCAGTGTATGCCTGCCTCGCTGTCTCCTCATGTTTGATGCCCCAACTGGTGGCTGCTGTTCCCGGCCCACGTATGATAACAAACCCTCTTTATGGTGGAGGGTGCTGGTGAACTAATGTCTGTTGCATAAACACAATGCATTGAGGAGGCTGTGATTCTTCCAGCCCGTGCAGCAAACCAAAGTGATGAGTTGTGCTGTCCCCGCGTCCTTCTCTCTATCTGCACTGCCTGTTCCTCAGACAAATCAGCAATGCTCCCTATGGTCTGGCAGTGCTTCTGCAGCGCAGGCAAGTCACTCCTATCAAGGCCGCTTCCATTAGCCAAGGACTGTAAGCTGCGGATGGGCCGAATAGGGTCTCTGAACTCATCGCAGTATTCGGGTAGCACACTCCAAATTGCTGATCTTGTCCCTGTGCTGATTTCCCGGTAGAATACTGCTAGCTCTTCCGGTGTTGGTGTCGGTGTGTCATTGGCTGTTTTGGCTGGACGTGTTCTCAGCGCAGGACTATTGTGGGTCTCACCGTCTATTCGTCTGTTTAGAGACCTCCGTGTAGCTGCAGCAGATATGAAATTGATGCGTTGGCCAACCTCTGGCAGGACCTTGTTGATGCTGCTTGGCAGCTTCCAATAGGCCGGTTCGTCTGTGACTGTGGCCTTCTCCTTTAACCGTACACAGGCATCGACAATAAACAGCAGGGCTCCGACATGGGTGCACGACTCCGCTACACCAGCCATGCATGTACAGTGGGCCGAACACACTTGCCCCGATGGTGTGAGGATGACCCATGGGGTGAGTGGAGGCTCGCAGAGCCGTCGTGAATGCATGACCTGTTAGATACAAGAGGTAAATAAATTAGAGAAACAGTAAAAAGCCTTGAAGACAAGGGACACATTTTATTTCAAGTTACAGCCTAGTCTAGACCCCCATTTCCATTTGTATGCAGCTTTCCAGATTTACATTTGTCTGCAGCCTGAATCTCACAGACCTTTCATTCACACAGTTAATGGCTTGCTTTAGTCTAACCAGACCATTAACTACCCTAGCCTAACCAGAACTGGTTTGTCTACTTCGAAGCCCCCAACACACAATGCCTAGTATGTTTCATTGGGCTAAAATCAAATTAGCATAACAAGCTGCAAAACATGTGGGAAGTTAATCTAACGTTTGTGTGCATGGAACACCTCGTTACAATCTAGTGTTTACGAAACAATCGCGGTAAATTACTTTGTCACTTTGGTCAACGCAATGTATTCACAACACATTAGTATTAGCATAAAACTCAAAAGGTGAAGCAACTTACCTTTGCCAGTACAACAGTGTTTTGAGCGTGTGGAGGCTTGTAGATGGCCAGGTCTTGCACCAACCACAGCAGAATGTCTCATAGCTTTCTAGCGATTTATGGCTTTTAAATTCTTGCATCGTATATTGACTGATGCCAAAAACCAAGTAGTTCACTATGTCCATATATGTGCAAGGTGGTTAAAGGTCCAGGTCTCTGTCCCATTCTGCTGCAGGTAGCTCGTATGGGTCGACGTTGTTTAAGTCTGACAGCTTCTCCTTATACCTCTGCTTGGCGCTGGTAGTGAGTTTGTTCCTGTAAGGACCCTTTTCCTTCGCCTTATTCTTCTCCATTTATTTCTATCGTAATTTCTCCTGCGTCTCTGCGTCTATGTTTCCTCATCTGTCTGTATGCCGCTCTGACAACGTTTCTCCTGGGAACCGTGCTACCAGCATGGCGGATGGGCTCAAACCCCTCCCCTCCCCTCCCCAAAAACCACGTGACTCCTCATTCTCAAATTGAGAATGAGGAGTCACGTGGTTCACACAACTTCACACACCGTGTGAAGTTATTTTTTCGTTTCGGCAAGTAGCCGTGTAATAATGTAGCCTATAGAACGTCGCCGGTTATTATCTAAAATAAGCCTCTTAAGGTAGAAGACACCGCCGCTTCAAGTCGGGGTCCGGTTCGGTAAGTATCGGAAATCTGCAAGGCTGCAATTCCCCTGGTTGGCCGATGTTCGTCGCCATTTTGCCAGCGTTTGATGCCCTCCAGGTATCCGTGGTAGTCACGTGACCGCAAAGTATGAATTGCATTGGCGCATTTTTTAGATCACTAAAATAGCACCAAGTATCATTTGCGCGGGAACACGCCCCTGCTTTTCGCCGACACGCCTCTCCAGGCGCAAGTGTAGTGGTGCCTGGTTGCTGCGGGGTAAAATCAGCTTTGCGCCGGGGGCAAACTAGCAACGACACATACGTCGGTGTAAAAAGTAAATTGCACCGGGCGCAAGATAGGGCCCTTCTTCTGTTTGGCGCACATGGCTAATTTGCATACGTGCACAGGACTGGCAGGCTCCGCTTGGCAAAAAATAGAACATATTTGTGAATAAATGTTTAAAATTCTGAATACTGGACATGAGCTTAAACACATTTAAATGACCATTAGTGACAATAATAAAAAAAAAAAAATATATATATATATTTTTTTTTTTTTGGACGAAATTTGAGATCCCCTTCAAATTTTGCTTATGAGGCTCTCAGGGGGTCTCATGGGTTAATCGGGGGGGCCCAGCCCCGGACCCCCGTATTTCGCACACTGTCTACATGGGATGTTCTTACTCGCTTCAGCAGTATGTAGTACACAGTATGCAGTACAGTGTGTAGTAGTACATAATGGTTTGTATTGTACACTGTACTGCATACTACACACTACTACATACAGGGTGTATTGCACAGTCTACTAGTTTGTAGTACACAGTAAGAACTTAAACTAGGTCTCCAGTCCCTCGTATTCACGGCACCGCTACCCAAGTCATTCATAGGGGGGGCGGAGGTCATTACTCTGTGACAACACCATGCCTCAGACAGGGGGGGTCTTTGTTCTTCAGCACTGGGAGCACATGCACACACACACAGACACATGCATAAAGACACACACACAAAATGATGTAATAGTAGATTCTGTTTATGCGTGAATTAGTGAATTTCGCTGATGAGAAGTTCCTCATTGTGACGTCCTGGAGATATTGATTGTCTGCTAGTTCTCCGTGTTGCTCCAGTCCACTAGGTGGGCTGGTCGACTGATCTGTCCATCATTCGTCTAGGTGGACATGCCCACTTGTGATGTCACTAAGGCAGATTTTCAACGGGTTTGTACCGTCCAATCACACTCACCGCCGGTGGCGTGATAGGGCCTTTGAATAAACTTTATTCAATGAATACAAGATAAACATTTTTCAGATCATTCTGATTAAACTTTATACTGTACAGGTTCAATAAATAAAATATGTCTGTGATCAGTTCAGTGTCTCCCGCCCCCTCGCGTTCTGACCAATCCCTAGTCTTTAAATCCTTCTGGGTTACTAGGGGGGGGGTGGGTTAGGGGGAGGGGTCTAAGGTAGGTGATGACTAGACCCTGGAGGTAAGGTAAGTCAGTTCTAGACCCTGGAGGAGGAGGGGTCTAAGGTAAGTCAGTTCTAGACCCTGGAGAAGGAGGGGTCTGAGGTAAGTCAGTTCTAGACCCTGGAGGGGGAGGGGTCTAGCTCAGGTAGGTCAGGACTAGAGGGTCTAGCTCAGGTGGGTCAGGACTATGCTCTGGTCTAGCTCAGGTAGGTCAGGACTACACTCTGGATGGGCTCCCTGCAGACGGGACACAGCTTGTTCCTCCTCTTTAGCTTGCGGGCGCATTGGTAGCAGGCCATGAGGTGCCCGGTGCGGCCGTGGACGATGCAGCCATTCTTGGGTCTCGTCTGGCAGATCACACACGGCTCCACGCACGCCTCCGGCAGCCGCGTCTCCATGGAGACAGTCCTCTGGGAGTCAGGTGGGGGGGCGGGGTCGTAGGGCGGGGGGGAGGGGGCAGGGCCCAGGAGGTCAGAAGAGGCGGGGGCCCGGGGGGAGTGGCTCCTCTTTCCGTCAGGAACGTCTACATCCTCCTCTGGCCCTGAGGACGAGAGGCAGGGGTTAGTCCTACCTGGTTTTGTTACTTGGACAGGTGTGTTGGGTTACCTGGACAGGTGTGTTGTGTTACCTGGACAAGTGTGTGTGTTACCTGGACAGGTGTGTGTGTGTTACCTGGACAGGTGTGTTGGTCTGTAGCTGATTGGTCCACAGAGGGTTTGGTGGGCATGACTTTGTGATCAGGGGAGGCAGTGTTTGTTCTGCTGACAGACAGCTCAGGGAGCCAATCCTGACGCAGTTCCCAGCAGCGGTTACAGTTCCTAGGCAACGGAGGGTTCCACTGCTCACACTTAGAGCATCTCCAGTAGTCCTACACACACACACACACACACACACACACACACACACACACACACACACACACACACACACACACACACACACACACACACACACACACACACACACACACACACACACACACACACACACACTTAAGACCTGCTGGTGGAGGTCAGCTGATGATGATGAAGAGGAGGAAAGTGTGTACTCACAGCCTTTGTAATCTCAGGATCTTCATCAGAAGAGTCTTCCTCTGCTTCTATGATGGTGACCTCATACACCTGAGGAAATTAGTTTTATATATATATAAAAAACTAATTTCCTTTGAATGGTATATATATATATATATATATATACACACACACACTACCATTCAAAAGTTTGGGGTCACTTAGAAATTTCCTTATTTTTAATTTTTTTTTCTATGAAGTTATCACTAAATTAATCAGAGAGACATTGACATTGTCTTGACATTGTTAATTACTATTCTAGGTGGAAAAGGCAGATTTTTAATGGAATATGGAATATATGTGTATGTGTACGTGTACGTGGGTGTGTGTGTACCTGGTCGTCCCCAGATAACGACGTTTCTTCATCACTGTAGTCGTCTGAGTCCAGCGACTCAACTTCAAACTCCACACTGAAGTGATCACTCACCTACACACACACACACTAAATCAGTTCCAGACAGAAGCACACAGACACAGATAGAGACAGACAAAGCAAGAAATAGAGACAGACAAACAAACAGACAGACAGACAGACAGAAGGGGCGTACTCACCGTACTGTGTGTGTCAGGTGATTGGCCCTGGCAGTCGGTGTCATTTCTGAGTCCACCAATCACACACCAGGACAGGCTGTCATCGAAGGTCAGAGAGAAACTATCAGAGCGCCTCCTCTTCCTCCCTCCCTCCTGGTCCTCCTCCTGGTCCTCCTCCTGCTCCTGGTCCTCCTCCTCCTCCTCTTCTATGGAGCATGACGGACCTGACAGGACCAGTTCTGTTGTTATATTGGAAAATGTACCTTCTAGATTAACGTACTAATGGAGACATGCAGATGAGTTAACATCCTTCAGCCAATCCCAGCACTCTTCAGAGAGGCATAGGGCCTTGTAGCGGAGCGGGCTAGCTTTTTAGCAGCAGTTTTAATGACATCTTCAGAACACATGACCGGTGTCATGTGATATCAACCTTGGACTCACCTGGCTCACTGCTCCTCCTGCTCCTCCTCCTTCGCCTCCTGGTGGAGTCAGGAGACACCGACTCCTCCTACACACACACAATATAACACATCCACGTTCAGAGTGTGTGTGTGTGTGTGTGTGTGTGTGTGTGTGTGTGTGTGTGTGTGTGTGTGTGTGTGTGTGTGTGTGTGTGTGTGTGTGTGTGTGTGTTACCTCTTTCTGAATGGTGCATTGTTGGGAGACTTCTGGAGACGACTCTGAAATACAGACAGACATTGGGAGGAGAATAAGTATAAATATAAGTAGAAATATCTCACGCTCTCATGCATGTCACGCCAAAAAAAGAAAGATACCCGTTAGATCTCTCGTTGCTGCTGTCACCGCCCACCCCCCCCCCCCAGCCCGTAATCCCGTACCAACCCTCCCCCCCGTCAACAATCCCGTCCGCCCGCAGATGATATGATATGTAGGAGTTAGGAGGAGGAGCAGATCTTACCGTTACTCATAACGGCAACGAGATTCTTGGTAATTAAAGAAAACAAAAGTCTGAAACGCACACAGAACAAATGTTTAGATTCCTGTTTCTCACACACACACACACACACACACACACACACACACACACACACACACACACACACACACACACACACACACACACACACACACACACACACACACACACACACACACCGTGGCTCTTTAACAGAGAAGCTGTGGACTCCGAGGACCTTTCCCAGTGCATCATGGGAGCAGTGGACAATGTGCTGCTCAGTCTTGTCAAAAAGTTCCTTCTGCATGATGTACTGACCCAGGTAATACATGACCTATGACATAATACATGTATTAATGTACTGACCCAGGTAATACATGACATAATACATATATTAATGTACTGACCCATGTAATACATGACCTATGACATAATACATATATTAATGTACTGACCCAGGTAATACATGACCTATGACATAATACATATATTAATGTACTGACCCATGTAATACATGACCTATGACATAATACATATATTAATGTACTGACCCAGGTAATACATGACCTATGACATAATACATATATTAATGTACTGACCCAGGTAATACATGACCTATGACATAATACATATATTAATGTACTGACCCAGGTAATACATGACCTATGACATAATACATGTATTAATGTACTGACCCATGTAATACATGACCTATGACATAATACATATATTAATGTACTGACCCAGGTAATACATGACCTATGACATAATACATGTATTAATGTACTGACCCAGGTAATACATGACCTATGACATAATACATGTATTAATGTACTGACCCAGGAAATACATAACATAACACATATTTACATGTCTTAATTAATGCACTGAATCAGGTTATTCATGATTTATCAAACAGTATTTTGATTGATATTGACATTAATTCATATGTCAATATTATGTCTAATATGCCTGCATAATGTAATATAATATTGATAGTGTTAATATGGTAAGCCTGCATAATGGATAAGATAATAATATTACATATGGTTCCCATGGTTACCTCTTTCATGGTGAAGAGGTCTTTAGAGGCTCCAGCCAATAGGAGGAGAGACTGGAACTCAGCTGAGGGTCTCACCTAGGAACCATGGAAACAAGGTACTACACACACTGGAAACATGGACACTGGTATTACACACACTGGAACCATAAGCAGTGGTATTATACACCAATTCAACATAATTTAGGTTAGGTTCAGTTTAATGTCTTATGTACAGTAAGACAGAGGGTAGACTTAAACTGACAGCTAGATAGACAGACAGACAGGCAGGCAGGTAGGCAGGCAGGCAGGCAGGCAGACAGATAGACAGACAGGGGCTTACCAGTTTGCTGTCCTGGTCCAACTTGTCACAGCTGTCCCCTGACATCTTGATTGTCGTCTGGAAGATAGCAAGTAGTTAGCTTTAGCCTCACATCAAGCAGACATCTCTATATAAATGATAAAAATAATAAAAAGAAAAATAATGATCTCTATTTAGATCTATAAATACATAAACTATTCAGATACATCAATGGAAGGTATTACCCAATGAATACATGCTGAAAGGTATTACCCAACGAATACATGCTCTGTACATTAAGTAATGATCTCTATGCTCTATAAATACATAAACTCTACTCAGATACATAAATAAAAAGGTCTTACCTAGTAAATACGTTCTCTGTATATTAAGTAATGATCTCTATTGAGATCTATAAATACATAAACTCTATTCAGATACATAAATAAAAGGTCTTACCTAGTGAATACATGCTCTGTACATAAAGTGCAACAAAACGTCTCAGCTGTGATAGTCTTATACAAACTTCTCTTCAACATGTCAGGACTAGACCAGCAGTCTGGACCCGCCTAGCCAAGCTCCGCCTAGCCAAGCTCCGCCTAGCCTAGCCTAGCCCTGACTAGCCCCAACATGTCTCAACAGTCTCAGCAGGATGGCTGATTATTATCCACGTGGCTACGTTCGAGTACCAAGCCGAACATTACAGTTAGTGTGGTCTGACCCGGGTTAACCTGACTGTATTACCCGGGTTAACTTTACTGTACTACCCGGATTAACCTGACTAGTCTTGTATTACCCGGGTTAACCACGCTAGTCTTGTATTACCCGGGTTAACCACGCTAGTCTTGTATTACCCGGGTAAACCACACTAGTCGTGTATTACCCGGGTTAACCTGAGACATGCCCAGACAAGTTTACGGGTATAGAAGTATATGGTCAGCTATATTTTTCCATAACACAATGTATATTACTTTCCCATTACTTCAATGCAGCATTTCCTACACATATTATCATAATATACAATATGTAATAATATTAATAAATGTTATACATATATTATCATTCAATATGTAACCTTAATATATATTATCATTCAATATGTAACCTTTATATACATTATCATTCAATATGTAACCTTAATATATATATCTATATATATTATAATTCAATATATAAAAGTATGACCAATATTGAATGTTAACCACCAAAAACCGTAAACTATAAAAAGTACATTATATTATATCATATTATATTATAGTATATTATATATAACATGCATATTCATTCACACAGTGGTTAAACAAGTTTCATGTTTTCATTTAGCTGTCAACTTTGAACATGTTTAGTAATAATTTCCATAAAGCCAGATCTATTCCAGTGACAATAACGAGATCCTTATTATTACCTCGTTGACCGCTGATTGTCGCCGTGTTGTCCCACACGCGTCGGAGACCTCCAACAGGAAAATCCGAGGCTCCGCGGCCTGTTAGCTTCAGACTAATGCTACAGTGTTCAGAACATCATTCGACTTCTTTATTTAGATCCGTTTTCATGTTTTATCCAATCATGAGTGTGACCGTAGCCGATATTTTCTGTCTAAAACTGTATTTTCCGGAGCTTTGTGTTCACCGTGGAAGGGTCGACTTGCTGCCCGGGATGCTGCTCTGCTGGTCGTTCACAATCCTACCGTATGTCGCCCCCGGCGGTGGTAGACTTTTAGATCCATCGTTTAACTTTTACCGCGAAAACAGCGTCCCCTGTGGGTACCATCCGGAATAGCAACAATACCGATACTCCGAATACCTCATCTAAATAATAACTATTTATTATCTTGTTAATCTTTTTTTTAGTTTTTTTTTTAAATGTTTTTTGAATTCAGTGTGATTGTGTTACTTAAACCTTATTAGTAATACTTATTAAAAGTGAGAGAAAGTTAATATTGTCTATAGAGATTTGAAAAGCTTAATTCTCTTGCCCACTTCAAGAACTTTAGGTGCAGTATATGTTGTTATTATTTTACTGCTTTGGCCATGTAAGTGTTTATTTTTCCATGCCATAGAGGAGGACGTGGGGGAGAGAGAGAGAGAGAGAGAGAGAGAGAGAGAGAGAGAGAGAGAGAGAGAGAGAGAGAAAAAAAGAAAGAAAGATTAGTTATTAGGGGGGGGGGTTCCAATTGAGGGATATCAATTTTGGGTACATTTTTTGCAGATATTGCTTTGTCAAATTCTTCATCAGAGACAACAGAATAATTCTCCCTGCATTTGTCTCCTTCTTCCTATTCCTGCTGTTTATCCAGATGTTAGCTGCAGTGCTACAGGACGTAGCTGAGACCTCTGACAGTTTGTCATTCTGTAGGATAAGAATCAACAGGGACATATGGTGTGAGCAGGCCCAGTAGCTCAGCGAGACGTTTGTCATAACAGAGGGAGGAGCCATCGACCACAACACCTCCACTTATACATATATATAAAGCTCTTAAGTCGGACCTACAATATCTCTAATTATACCTCTCAATATTTCATACAAAGAATCTACATGCCCCCATAAGTGTCTGTAAAGTTTCTTTATTCAAAAAGGAAGATGGAAATAGAAGACATAGAAAAGTGAAGAGTACCAATCATATCGCTCGTCTTCAAGTTCATATTTAAAAAAATATAAAAAGAGCAGCCAGTAGCAGGGGATTGGTGGCTGGGCGAGCCTATGGCTTCTGAACCTGGCGGCTAGATGCCACCTCCTGCTCTGACAGCTGGGCGAGCCTATGGCCTTTGAGCCAGGCGGCTAGTCCCCGCCTCCTGCTCTGACAGTTTGAAGTGAGTGTAGCTCAGAATACCAGCCAGTGTACACAGCATGCCTAACACCTGGGGGGTGGGGGGGGGAGAGAGAGAGAGAGAGAGAGAGAGAGAGAGAGAGAGAGAGAGAGAGGCAGTTATTCATTTCATATTAAAAAAATCTGATAATTCTCATCTCAATCTACATGCAGTTTTTTTCTCTCACACCAGTTGAAGACTGGTTGTACTGGGCAGCTCCCAGTGTCCACCAGTGGGAAGAGTTTATCGGATCTCACCTGGTTTAATGACAGTGGGTCTTGGAAGAGTAAGTATCCTCCAATCAGAGTGATGCAGAATTTAAAGTGACCAAACATGTTGTATCTGGGAGGATAAACTCAGGAAAAAAAAATCCAGTGTTTAGCGGTTAGCCTAGCATCATGTTTAGCCGTTAGCCTAGCATCATGTTTAGCAGTAAAAATAGCATCCTGTTGTACGGTTGGCACACATTATGTTAAGCGCTTAGCCGAGCATCATGTTCAGCAGTAAGATTAGAATCATCTTTAGCGGTTAGCATAGCATCACGTCCAGAAGTTAGTGTAGCATCATATTCAGCGGTTAGCAAGGCATCATGTTCAGCTGTTAGCCTAGCATGTTGAGGATACGTAACGGCCGAGGTGTTCCCGATGATCCAGTAGATTGACAGGTTGACCAGGAAGGCCACCACACAGGACAGCATCACCATCACCTAGCAACCAAACAACACCATCACCCAGCGACCAAACCTGTCAGTGTCAGTCTGTCTGTCTGTGTCTGTCTGTGTTTCTCACCAGGACAGCAGGTGACCAGGGTCCCAGTAATCCTCCATCTCCGCTCAGCGGCTCAAACCAGGGGACCACTGCCCCGAGGAACACAGAGGACATGGGGGCCTGGAGAGAGAGAGACATCTTTATCTAGATCTATATGTAGACATAGATATATCTATATCTAGATATATGGTACTATATAAGCACTGCTATATACTAGTACTATAGTGTATACAGCAGTACTACATTACCTGGTAGTACAGCAACTGCATAGAGTTGACCTGGAGCTCCTTTTGTTTAGAGCCCACCCACTGAGAGAGAGAGAGAGAGAGAGAGAGAGAGAGAGAGAGAGAGAGAGAGAGAGAGAGAGAGAGAGAGAGAGAGAGAGATTAACTTTGCCAAAGCAGTTTTTAAAGGGAATTAAAGGAAAAATGACAATGTCCACTAAAATATAGCGTAGTATGAATGTGATCAGATAAAGTTATTCAGTTTAGATATAACTAAATAACTACATATACATTAGTTTATGACTAAGTTCTCTCTCTCTCACCACTTGGTAGAGCGAGGTCACCACGACTCCCAGCGAGGCGAAGATCATTCCTACTGCGTTGAAGCTGAGGTCATACAGAGAGTTCAGAGCCACGCCCACTGTGATGGGCACCTGGAGAGAGATAGAGAGAGACAGAGACACAGAGAGAGAGACAGAGACTATCACTAAACAGAGTTTAGCCCCACCACTGTAACAAAACTGGAAACTTTTTATTGCAGTATCATACTGGGTATCAATTACAGCACATTGTTGTATCAACATGTACATAATATTGGTGTGATCTAAATTACAGCAATTAGCTGGCAATTATTTGACTGGTTGCTGCTGTAAAGTCATAAATAATAAATCTCCCGTCATCTTAAAATTAAAAACAATTAGAAAATTTTCACAAAGCACAAGACGAAGTTAAGCAGCAAGGCATTCAGGTGAGCGAGTGAGTGATTGAGTGAGGTACTGATAGTGAGTGAGTGTGTGAGCCCACCAGGGTGAGCTTGATGCGGGTGGAGAAGCTCTTCTGGTAGAAGGCGGTCTGCAGCGCGATGATCACTGGGGTGGTCATGGCCTTGGCCAGCTGGTAGCTGCCGATCGAGTTGTTCTGCAGCGACAGGTTGGTGAACACAACGAAGCCGCAGAAGCTCAGGGACAGCCACACGATCTTCTGGGGCTGGAGGCTCTTGGGGGCGAACACGTCCATCTTCTGGCAGGCGTAGAGCCCCAGCCAGGTGGCCACGAAGTGCAGCAGGGTGAGCGTCATGTTGGGGAACCCGTAGTGGACGTAGATCCACTTGTTGAGGAAGACGATGCAGATGGAGGCCAGCAGGTTGACCAGCAGCCCGCCCGCCAGCCGCCTGTTGGCGGACAAGTCATGAAGACCGACCGGCATCTCGGTTCCAACGAGCGGAATTAGTTAAGTGAAGGAAAGTCGATCTGATGGAAACTCATTCAGACCCGCAGTCTACACCGGGAGCTGGCATTCTGGCTCCGCTGCCACGCAGCAGGAAGGCTTGGGACAAGGAGCCTTCTGTCCGCAGCCTCCCGGCCTCTGCGGCACGTCTCCCGGCCTCTGAGGCTCGTATCCCCGCCGCTCGGCACCGCGGCCTCGGTCCGTCCAGGGGTCGTGGCGTCAGGGCTTCGATCCCGGGAGTAGGGGGGTTAAATCCCGGCTGATAGGGAGCAGCGTTAGCGTCAGTTGGCCACTTACGGAGCAGCTCTGATCTCAAGTTGGAAAAACAAATCAAAGTATTGAATGCGACAGCGTCCCTGCTGGCCAGGAGGCAAAAAACCATCAACCATCTATTATTTAGTCATGAACACCGATTTAAAAGGCACAATATGTACGATTTCGGCATTCAAATTTGTAAAAACGACTAATTATACTATACGATGCTATATCTTTTATTTTCTTGTGTATCAACATAATCCCGAATGTTTCAGCGATTGCTCATTTCAGGGAAATCTGAACTTTTCAGATGGAAACGTGCCGAGGAAGTCAGAACTAGATAGCTATTTACTCATTTTTTTTTCATTCAATGTTTATATTGCTCACTCGTGATGGAACACGATTTTTCAGTCCAGTTGGGTTCACCCTCACCCATTCAGAGCAGGGTTCACCCACTCAGAGCAGGGTTCACCCTCACCCACTTACTGTTGAACAGTAATTATAAAAACATGTTGAACAGTAATTATAAAACATGTATTTATGCAATGGACCAGATTAAAAGATGATTTAAAAACAGCAGGAAACTATCCACTTCAAAAGATTCTTTAATCACAAATTAATTGACGTGTGTATCAGGGTGTGTGTCAGAGTGGGTCAGGGTGTGTATCAGAGTGTGTTCATGTGTATCCCAGGGCGTCCAGGCCACAGTCCAGAAGCATCAGAGACGACTCTCTGATCTTCTGAAGAAACCGCCTCAGATCCTCTTTAGAAAACACCTGCAGACAGACAGGTGAGACAGACAGATGATCAAAAAACAGGTGAGACAGGATCAGACGTGATCTGACAGACGATCAAGAAACAGGTGAGACAGACAGGTGGTCAGACAGACCTGGTGGAGGTGGTTGTGGGCGGCGGCCAGGACGTCGGCCAGCTGCAGCGCCTCCTGGTGGCGGGAGGAGGAGGTAAGGACGCTGAGGAGCAAGAAGCTGAGCCGCGGGATGCACAGCGAGCGCAGCAGCGCCATCTGAAGGCCGCGCTCACTCACTGTGCCCTGAGAGGAGAGACAGACACACACATATATATATATACACACACGCAAACCTCTGGGGTGTCAATCATCCATCCGTCAGCGAACACGAACACACACACACACACACACACACACACACACACACACACACACACACACACACACACACACACACACACACACACACACACACACACACACACACACACACACACACACACACACACACACACACACACACATACGTACCTCTGGGGTGTCAATCATCCATCCGTCAGCGAACAGCAGAACCTGGTAAACTCTCTCCTTCACCTCGTCCACCAACACCTGGAGACGGCCGCGCCACGCTGTGCACTCCACCTACACAATATATACATTATATACATAATATATAGATAGTACACATTATATACATTATACACCAGCACCTGGAGGCAACCATGTACATGACACACATAATATACTGTACATAATATCTACATTACACACATTAGATCCACCTGGAGCCTAGAACCAGCTGAAGACTGGGGGTACTGGGCAGCTCCCAGTAGGACCAGAAGAAGTGAAGTGTGTGTTGCTATACCTGGTACTCGTTCTCCCTCATCTCATTGGCTACTCTCTCTGTGAATTTAGCCTGGGAGGCAGGGACAGGCTTCTGAGGGGCGGAGCTACTGTGGCTGAACCAATCACTGAAGGCCTCGTGGGCTTCCTAGGAAACGAGGATTTAGGGAAGAAAACTATTAGACTGACAGGTGTGCAGACATACAGACAGGTGTGCTGACTTTTGACACACAGACAGGTGTGCAGACATACAGACAGGTGTGCTGACTTTTGACACACAGACAGGTGTGCAGACATACAGACAGGTGTGCTGACTTTTGACACACAGACAGGTGTGCAGACACACAGACAGGTGTGCAGACACACAGACAGGTGCTGACCAGGTAAGCCCGGATGCAGTGATGCTCCCGGATGGCGTTGAGGTCTTCGGCGGGAAGGGGCGTGTCCAGGTTAAGCCCCGCCCACTGGCGCTGCACCTCCTTCACCGAGTCCGCGGGGAGCTTGGAGAACACAGCTTTAGCCGCCTCGTGCTTCTGGACCGCTAGACAGGGAGACAGACAGGTGGTCAGACAGACATCATGGTGGTCAGACGGACAGGTGGTCAGACAGACAGGTAGAAGGACATCACGGTGGTCAGACGGACAGGTAGACAGGTAGTCAGGCGGGTACCTAGGAACCTCCTCATGATGGCGTTGGATTGTTTCAGGGCCTCAGCGCGGTGGGCGGAGTCAAACAGCAGCCAATCAATCACATCGATCTTCTTCTGGTCGTCCTATCACAGCACAGAACACAGTCACCTGCTGCTGGAGCCACGCCCCCTGTTGTAGTACTGTAGTAACAGTAGTAACAGTTCTTAGTATTACTATTAGTACTGTTACTACTATTAGTATTACTACTAGTATAACAGTAGTAACAGTACTAATACCAACAGTACTAATAGTAGTAGTAATACTATATACTAACAGTAGAAATATTAATACTCACTGTAGTAGTAGTAATACTAACTTTAGTAACTGTTAGATGGAGTCAACCTGCCTCACGTTGGAAACCCTGATATTGTACATCTGTAGTATTAATGTAGTACTATTGTAGTACTGTGGTAGTACCTGTGTGGTACTGGTGTCCAGGGTGTGTGTGTGAGGGGTGAACTCTGGTCCGTCTCTCTCCCTCACCGCCTCCACCACCAGCTGGGTTACCGCAGCAACATCTAGGCCTACACACACACACACACACACACACACACACACACACACACACACACACACACACACACACACACACACACACACACACACACACACACACACACACACACACACACACACACACACACACACACACACAGTACATGTCATAACAGTTATACATTCTATATATCAGGGTAGGAGATTTTGAATGTATGTGTGCTAGTTATGGAGCTACGATTCTTGCCAGCGTCTGTGATTATGTATGCGGTTGTTTTAATGCTTGTGTATAAGTACTAGTTGTCCTACCAGCATCGGCGGCGAGCTGCAGAGCTCTGCGCTGTAGCTCAGTCTGGCTGACACCCTCAAGATAGGAAGCATAGCGCTGCACCGCGAGCGCAGTCGGCAGCTGGCTAGCATAGCTCGCAATCAACTCTGACTGCTGCTCCTCAATCAGCAGCGTGATGTAAGACTGAAGCACAGCCACACACACCTCCTCCTAAAGACAAAACACAGTAATATATCACAGCCACCTCCTCCTAAAGACAAAACGCAGTTATATATCACAGCCACCTCCTCCTTAAGTCAAAACACAGTAATATATCACAGCCACCTCCTCCTTAAGTCAAACAGTTATATATCACAGCCACCTCCTCCTTAAGTCAAAACACAGTTATATATCACAGCCACCTCCTCCTAAAGACAAACAGTTATATATCACAGCCACCTCCTCCTAAAGACAAACAGTTATATATCACAGCCACCTCCTCCTTAAGTCAAAACAGTTATACAGTATATCACAGCCACCTCCTCCTAAAGACAAAACAGTTATATATCAAAGCCAACTCCTCCTAAAGACAAAACACAGTTATATATCACAGCCTATTAGTAGTATATGGTTTGTGGTATAATGTAAGTAGTATAATGTGTGTAGTGAGTAGGATAATGCATGTAGTATAATGTGTGTAGTGAGTGGTATAAGGTGTGTACCTTGAGTGCGATGCCTAGACTGCTGTAAAACAGCACCAGGTGAGTCATGAAGCGGAGCAGGTGAGAGGGGAGGGGCTTAGAGCTGCTCAACCAATCACTGAACTCGTCCATCAGACCTGGGAAGACAGGAAGTAGACTAAATCACACAGTGACCTCACCAATAATATACAGAATAATAATAAATATTAATATAAATGATATAGTAATATAATTGTATATAAAAGATTGTAAATATGAATATAGTTAATATAATAATGTATGATATAATGGTATGTAATATATTGTAAATATTAATATAGATTATATATTCATATGATATAATGAATATGAATATAATGGTATATAATATTAATATTGATATAGATTAAATAATATTTACCGTCCAGATCTCCTAGGATGACCAGCCTCTGGATGACGTGGTGATGTTCTCCGTGTTCCTCTAGAACCCTCTGGAACCACATTAAACATCATTACATACACATTAAACATACATTATACATCCAATATGTACACATTTCAACATCATTATATTTATTAAACATACATTATACATCCAATATGCACACATTAATATACATTATACATCATTATATACATTATACATCCAATATGTACACATTCAACATCATTATATACATTAAACATACACTTTACAATAGAGCACACGTACCTTTGAGTCTGTTGCCTGAAGCTCCATGAAGATCTTCTCCAGAGTCCAGCTAGAGGAAGATAACCCGTTTAGAACCAAGCTTAGAACCTGTTTAGTAGAACCCTAGCCTGAGAAGCTGTTTAGTATAACCCTAGACGGAGTAATACAAATAGTATTACCGTTATTAATAATAGTATGACTGGTAATAATAATAGTATGACAGTTACTAATGATAGTATTACTAGTAATAATAATAGTATTACTCGTCATAATAATAGTATTATAATAAGTAGTTTTAGTAGTACTTACTTGGCCTCTGTGAATTCTCTGGGCAGTGGTTCTTCCTCCTGATTGGCCAGGCCTGATGAGGTCACTTCCTGTTCAACCAGGGAGTCGACCAGCACTCTGAAGTACGCCCACACACAGTCCTCCCACGACTCACACACTGGGAGGAGCTGCACACACACACACACACACACACACACACACACACACACACACACACACACACACACACACACACACACACACACACACACACACACACACACACACACACACACACACACACACACACACACACACACACACAGTATCATTGATTGTGTAAAAAGTTGTAAATGATGTATTGATTATGTCTATATTTTTAGCATATTTTACTAGTGATTGTGTATAGTTCGGAATAGTATAGTTGTATAGTATATGATGATTTGATTATGTATATGATATATTGATCATATTGTATTGTTGATCATGTATACTTGCTTACATAATGTATTGATCATGTAGTTATTGATATATCATTTTGTACTATGTATATTATTGATAAGGTTGTGCTCACAGCCTTCAGATTTCCACTCAGAGCAGCGTAGATGGCTCGTTCATATCTGTCCAACTGCTCCTAAACACACCGGGAACACATAAGAGCGTTAAGTTGATTTACACATGAATTCACCATTATAGCATTATGATGAACATTATTAACACATGAATTCACCATCATAGCTGTGAGGTCCATTTCGAGCTAAGGTCCTTAAGGCGATGATTAAAGTAAAGCGTGGATGGATTGTTACGCACACTCTTGATATCTTGATTAAAAAATAATTTATTCAATCTTATAAAGTAACAAAAAACAAATCCAAGGCAGTTGTAAATAAGGTAAATAATGTAATCTTAACGAAAAAATATCTAACAAATAAGTTATATCGACAGTAGTGGTGTTAAACCACGCTACCCTCACTCATCGGCCACCTAGACATTTGGCCAACAACCTCTTTAACCTTTGACCTGTGACTTCAGCCATGACGTTTACAAACGTGAAAATAATATACAAAATACAAATAAGATAATAATGCAAAATCATTTTGTCATACCAAAAAATTCAAAATTCTAAATATATATAAATTCTGCAAAGAGTAAAAGGCGGCAAAACGGCTGTAACAATAGCATTATGATGAACATTATTAACACATGAATTCACCATCATAGAATTATGATGAAAATTATTCTCACATGATTTCACCATTATGATGGACATTATTAACCCATGAAATCATGACGTTAGTTTTCAGTCTTACCTCCTCAGAGAGAGACCAGCAGCAGAGCTTCCAGATCCTTCTGTTGGGGTTCCCTTCAACAGGAGTCAACCTGCCCACGCCTACACACACATACACGGTTAAATATGAGCTTGCTTCATGTACCCAAAGAAATCGTCCAAGCTCTTCAAGGTGTTAGCATGAAAGCAATCACATTCAGGGATTACACCATGGTCACTGCTTTTTAAAGTCATGGTAGAGGTCACCTGAGGTCATGTTGGAGTCAGAGGTTACCTAAGGGCGTGTTGGGGTCAGAGGTTACCTGAGGTCATGTTGGGGTCATGGTAGAGCTTCCAGCCCTCCAGGGTAGCTGCCCTCCAGGCCTGTCCACACCGCTTGCACAACCTCTGAGCCTACACACACACACACACACACACACACACACACACACACACACACACACACACACACACACACACACACACACACACACACACACACACACACACACACACACACACACACACACACACACACACACACAATGTCATGCCAGCTCTGATTGAGTCAGCAAGTTCTGCTCAACTAGGAGGTTCTCCTCTGACCAGGAGGTTCTCCTCTGGTCAGGAGGTCCTCACCTCCTCAGTCATGCCAGCCCTGATGAGGGTCAGCAGGTTCTTCAGCAGTCTGGTGTCGTCCTCTCGGTCCAGGTTGGCCAGTGGCCGCTGCTGTCTGAGGGGAGCGTCTGGGTCCTAGTGCCCCCACACAAGACAGGGTTAGACAACACACACACACCAGACAAACAATATTCTTCTAATGCTCTCATGAGTCTACAGGTCTCACCAGCTCCGTGACCAGCGGGATGGAGAGGCCCACAGACCCCGTCCTCCTCAGCTTCAGAGCATGGAGGGTGTTCTCCCTACACACACACACACACACACACACACACACACACACACACACACACACACACACACACACACACACACACACACACACACACACACACACACACACACACACACACAAAAAGGGTATTTACTGGGTATTATCAGGGTATACAGAGTCTTTACAGAGTTTTTGCTGGGTATTTACTCACCAACAGACATTCTTGGCGTAGAACTCAATGTTATCGGAGAAATCTCCAATCTGGTCCTTGGCAATACTCTCCAACCAATCAACAACCAGCTAGACACAAATTACCAATCAATAGCCAGCTAGACATAAAGAACCAATTAACAGCCAGCCAGACACAAAGAACCAATCAACAACCAGTTAGACACAAAGCAGGAAGCAGTCAGTAGTGTAGCGTGTAGTCACTAGTGTGTAGTCAGGAGTGTAGTGTGTAGTCTAGTTTGTAGTCAGTAGTGTCTAGTCAGGAGTGTAGTGTTGTGTGTAGTCATTCAGTACTGTTGTGTGTAGTCATTAGAGTGTAGTGTTTTGTCTAGTGTTACCTGGCCCTGCCTGATAACGGCGTCTCGTTGAAATAGTTGTTCCACCACCAGCTTCTCACTCTGACTGGCGACCTACACACACACACACACACACACACACACACACACACACACACACACACACACACACACACACACACACACACACACACACACACACACACACACACACACACACACACACACACACACACACACACACACACACACAGTTAGCGTCATAAATAAAGTTGTAACTGTAAATTTTTAAATAAGGTTGTAACTTACAGTCATGTCAATGTCCTCTTCTAATGCAGACTGAACTCTGTCCCTGTTACACACAGACACACACACACACACCAGAGTGAGATACAGACAGGTACTAAATAGACAGAGAGACAGGTAGCGAGACACACCGGCAGACGGGTACCTGTAGAGTGATGTCATCAGCCTCCAGGTGGAGCTCTCCTGTTGGAGGATCCAGCGGACCCCCGCCGTTCTGCTGGACGCCCCCGCCCGTAGCACTACCTTCTGCAGCACCTCCACCTGCGGGAGGGAGAGAGAGACTACTTAACCAAAACCGAAACATTATTGGTCTGTCATCTGGATCTATAACAGGCTGTATTCTGGATCTATAATGGTCTATCATCTTGATCTATAATGGTCTGTAATCTGGATCTCTAATGGGCCGTAAGAGACAATGGAAGCATCTAGTGATGTTAATGTGAAATGAATCTGTGAAATTTCTCCCCTGGATTGGGGAAGTAAAAGGTTAAATGAGTTAAACCACTGGATTATGTCACCACCAGCAGAACCGCAGACGACCTGCCAGCCACAGTGGCTAACCTAGCTCTACATATACACCTGTAGACCAGGTCAGACCTAGCTCTATATAAACACCTGTAGACCAGGTCAGACCTAGCTCTATATAAACACCTATAGACCAGGTCAGACCTAGCTCTATAAAACACCTGTAGACCAGGTCAGACCTAGCTCTATATAAACACCTGTAGACCAGGTCAGACCTAGCTCTATAAAACACCTGTAGACCAGATCAGACCCCCCCCCCCCCACCACACACATACCTTGTCCAGACAGAGGTTGTGATAGTCCTCCAGCAGGTCAAACACAGCAGAAGAAGAATGCTTCAGGAAGGCGGACAGGAAGTCAGAAAGGAGGCTGGAGGCAGCTGGAACACAGAAATAATACAGTATTACCACAGCAATACTGGGTGAAATGCTACAGTATAAACAGTTGAAGGCTTAACATTAAACAGACCAAGTTGACGTATTTTCCTTACCAGACTAAGTAGCCTTAAGTCTTTCCTTACCAGACTAAGTAGACTTAAGTCTTTGCTTACCAGACTCTCCGGGGTCATCTTCTCTGAGGAGGGCGGAGCTAACGTTGGTGATGTCATCAGTGAAGCTGTTGTCAACCCATCCCGACAGAGGGGAGGGGTCCAGACTGTTGGTCCAATCACTGTCATCCAAGTTCTACACACACACAACAAGGGGGGGGGGGGGGGGGGGTGTTATTGTGTGTGTGTGTGTGTGTGTGTGTGTGTGTGTGTGTGTGTGTGTGTGTGTGTGTGTGTGTGTGTGTGTGTGTGTGTGTGTGTGTGTGTGTGTGTGTGTGTGTACTAACTCGTGTGAAGCGCTGGGTTCTGTTTCCAGTTGTCATAATAGCCGAAACATCTGGATTTAGCCTTGGAGTCACTGAGAGACAGATAGGTAGCGACACAGACAGTTAGAGACACAGACAGGTAGAGACACAGACAGGTACCGAGAGACACCACATACAATCTTAGCATGAAAAAAGCAGAAGACTGGCACTCTCTATTGAGCCCCATTGTATCGAACATGGTTGCAGTTCGAATTTTACTAGAATATATTAGAATTCTACTGGGGGTGATCGCATGAGTGCAGATTGAATGGGGGTCTATGGGGCTAGACAGCTATGCATCTCTTTCACCTGGTTGTCGTTGAAATATCGCAGGTTTTACTGTAGATTCCGCAAGTTCAATATAGATTATAGTTCAAAAGTAGAATGAATGAGTATTTATGTCCTTTCGATTTCTTAGTTTGGGCCGTTGTTGGCCGTACATGCTAGCATTCTGCTAATGAATGCTGATTGGTCAGGGACGGACTTGCGACTGATTACGATCAGAGACCCCTCTTGATGGCATCTGAAGCTGAAGCAGAGTCAGAAACATTACCTTAAGGAGGACTTTCCGTCAAAGTTAATTGTTATATATTATATGTATATTATATATGCGGAAGTGCCAAAGTGACTCAGAACTTGCCGAAAAGCAGGACCTCTGGCAGTGACATCATCATCTTTTTGAACAGATTTTAGAACAGATAAGTGAACTTAAAAAATTCAATATTCGGCTGAGTGTATTATCTTAGCCCCCCCCTTTTGAATGTGACTTTGAAATTACTTGACAAAATATTACACCGTGAGAAAAGTGGAATTTGAGGGTGAAACCCCATCGACTCCCATTCATTCTGCACTCACCGGCGAGCGCCCTCGCATGGACAGAGATGTGTTACCGCAACCAGTTCAGAAACAGAGTCACCAGAGAGTGCCAGTTCTCTTCATCTCTCCTTCGTGACCACTACCTCAAGGAGTCGCTCCAAACAGAGTGACCACTACCTTCCTCAGAGGGTGTAGGGACAGTAAGGGTACATGGCTTTAGTTACCATGTAAACCTAAATTAAATCATGGACTAGCTATAGTTTGCTGGTAGCTAGATTATGTACTAGTCTAGTCTAGCTGTGAGCATTACTATGGCCTAGTCTCAGTTAGCCATTAGCTATCCTATGGACTAGTCTCAGCCATCCTACCCCTAACCCTAGGGACTAGCTGTCACTATCTGGTAACTTAGAAGGTTTCCTACCAGCTTGTCTGAACAGTGAGCCAGGAGTCCTCAGCAGGGGGCGGGCGGGCGTTACCATGGATACCCCGGGGCTCCCGTTGGTGGGGGACGGTACTGGGGCCAGTGCTAAGGAAAAGCCTGGTAGTCATGGTAACAAAAAGAAGCCACACATCTCTGTTCACTACAACCGGAGAAGTTTGCGTCTTTCCTGATCACCTCAGTCAAGGTACCCAGCGAGCTGAGGGGACACCAAAGGGTGACATAGAAACCCTGCACTCTGATTGGTCAGAGACACTCATCAGTAGCACCATCACTGCCCAGACCCAGCCTGTCTGGAACGGCTGCATCGGGAACCCCGTCCAATCAGCAGCATCCCTGGTCCGCTGTGGGACTCATCAAGATGACCTCACTGCAGTGTCATGCGGCGTCGCCATGACAACATCAATGGGTATTCTATCTATCTATCTGCAAATACTAAAGACTGACAGCTCGTACCAACAGTGGCGCAGAGTCAAGTCTCTAACGGTAGAGCCTTAACTAACCAGGTCAGACTAGATGGAGCTCCATGTAACCTAGTTTTGGGGTCATCAATTACCCAACACTAGCTTGTTAACTAGTGATAACCAGTCAGAGGATACTGGGCCTGTTAACTAGGGATAACCAGTCAGAGGATACTGGGCCTGTTAACCATCCTCTGACTGATTATCACTAGTTAATTACTAGTGATAACCAGTCAGAGGATACTGGGCCTGTTAACTACGGATAACCAGTCAAAGGATACTGGGTCTGCTGGTCAGCATCTTGCGGCGAGCGGCTCTGGTCACCGCCGTGTCCCGGACCACCGGAGACATGAGGTCACTTTGCCTACACACACACACACACACACACACACACACACACACACACACACACACACACACACACACACACACACACACACACACACACACACACACACACACACACAGAGAACTTGGTGTAAACAAAAGTAGGAACTATATACGTTATAGGAGTAATATCTAAGTTATGGGAGTAATGTATTGATGAAGCAGACAACGAACCAGTCCATGTTCAGTTCCCGCTCCACGAGGCGTCCAGCCAATCAGGGACCAGTAAACACGAGCCTCCAAACCTCCAGTAGATCAGGAGATAAGAGAGATAAGAGAGATGAGCTATGTTTGAGTTGAACGGTTTAGTCTCTGAACTCAGTTTAAACGAGTGAGTTTAAATGTGTAACATATCAGCGGGCTGCTGAAGCCCTTCTTCGGGGGCACGGCGGTATGAGGCGGCTGCGTCAGGATCTCCGCGGACGGCGGCGCCCCTGCTGGTGAGACAGGGCATCTCCCCCTGGTGGTGAGACAGGGCACCGCCCCCTGGTGGTGAGACGGGGCACCGCCCCCTGGAGGTGAGACGGGGCACCGCCCCCTGCTGGTGAGACAGGACATCGCACCATCATAGGCTTATTTGCTTTATACTTATATATAATGTAATAAACACAATAATAACCATAGAGCATGTATAGGTATATTGTGATAACGTGTTGACATGCTTTATATTCAGAGGTTTGGTGTACATGTGGGGAATATTGCAGTCGATGTTTATAACATGCTTGTATATTTATCTAATAACTTGGTAATAACATGTTTATATACTGTGATATCAACAGTTAGTATTAAGATGCTCAAATATGGTGACATGACCAGTCAGTATTAATATGATTAAACGTGAGGACATGAACAGAAAAGAGGACGTTTGTTTTGTTGATCCTCCAGTCGGAAGCCCCGCCCTACGTCCCGTCTTCTCGAGCTGCCGGCCGCCTCGCCTCGTATCCCCGCAATGGCTTCTCCTCGGACCCGCAGCACCCACCGGAGGACCGGCCCAGCACCCACCGGAGGACCGGGCCAGGCCACGCACTGAGCCGATGATCGGAGCACCGGGCCGGAGAGACAGAGAGCCACGGGAGGAGCGAGAGGAAGAAGAGGAGTGGATGTAAGGAAGAGGAAGAGGAGGAGGAATCGAGTCTATTTCTGTCCAGAGGAGAGCAGCGGCCGCCATGTTGACCAAGAAGCCCAGCGCCTCGGTCCTCCCGACGGGTGAGATCCCCGGCCCGCGGCCCTCAGAGCCCGGCCGGCCTGTCCGCGACCTCCCGCTGAAGGGACATCGGCCCGACCAGAGTGTACCATAGTATAGTACAATAACTACATTCGGTTATATTCTATTAATACTGGAACAAGTGCAGCTCTATATAGAAGTGACAACCCTAGGCTTTTGTTATAGGGTTTATATACTGTGTATTATTGGTTCTGTATAGAGCTAGATGTTATTTTACAGTGTATATGTTGTGTATTGTATACTGTCTGTTCTACATAGAGCTAGATGTTATGTTACATGTAGTGTCATCTATACTGTCATTTCTATGTAGATCTAGATGTTGTTATATGCAGTGTATTATCAGCTGAATATAGAGCTAGATGTAATAGAACTCGGAGGGACAGTCAGCTGCATATAGAGCTAGATGTTATAGATCTAGGGAGGCAGTCAGCTGTATATAGAGCTAGATGATATAGAATGAGGATAAACTGTCAGTTGTCTATAGAGCTAGATGGTATAGAACTAGGAGGGACATTCAGCTGTATATAGAGCTAGATGTTATTGAATGAGGAGAAACTGTCAGTTATATATAGAGCTAGATGTTATAGAACTAGGAGGGACAGTCAGCTGAATATAGAGCTAGATGCTTTAGAATGAGGAGAAACCGATAGTTGGATATAGAGCTAGAAGGCGTAAGGAGGAGGAGATTGATGTAGCGGTTTTCTGATTGATCTAATCCGATTGATATTGTCAGCCATCTGACAGTTGATGGCTGCTGACCAGATAATTCAGGACATACCCGTCTAGGCTAAGCCGGCTAGGCTAGGCTAAGTAGTCTTCATGTTCAATCTGTTGTCAGTCCTGTTAAGCCAGTTGAACCACTCCCATCCAATCACGACACGGCCCGCTCCGTTAGTGGGTAGGGGTTGATTAGGGTTAGTTATGTTTAGGTAGTGCGTCTGTGTGTAGTGTCTGTCTAACTGCCTGTCTATCTTTCAGGTAAAGGTGGTGAGACAGGTCATCTCCAGCGTGGAGCAACATCCAGTCAGACAGGATCTCCCCTCTCCCTACCCCCCCTCCCTACGGTACACACAGACACACACACACACACACACACACACACACACATACACACACTCTCTTACTTAGCATGAGGCTACTTTTAGCCCTCTGCTGTCTAAACACATTCTGACAGCTGAGAGCTCAGTCAACCAAAACCAGCTAAACACTCTGCTAACCAGTCTGCTAGCTCTCTGCTGACCAGTTTGCTAGCTGCCTGCTGATCAGTCTGCTAGCTACTGCTAGCTGCCTGATAATAAGTCTGCCAGCTACAGCTAGCACTCTGCTAACAACTCTGCTAGCTGCCTGCTAATCCGTCTGCTAGCTACTGCTAACAACTCTGCTAGCTCTCTTCTTACCACTCTGCTAGCTGTCTGATAACCTCCCTGCTAGCTACGGGTAGCTCTCTGCTAGCTACTATTTCTCTGATAGCCTCCCTGTTAGCTTGAGCTAGCCATCCTACTAATTCTCTGCTAGCTGTGTCTGTGTGTGTGTGAGTGAGTGTCTAACAGGTGTAGGTTGAGGGGTAGGTCATGATGACGGACAGAAATAGGATACGAGTACTACTGCTTAATTAGGTTACACAAGCACACACACACACACATACATACAAACATACATTTTCTACATACAGTATAAAGCTCAAAGTGCTTACGGTATGCTAACAGAGACCTAGCTTGCAGTGCTTACGGTATGCTAACAGAGCTAGCTCAAAGTGCTTATCATTTGTGAACGGAAACGCTTACAATATGTTAACAGAGAGCTAGCTCAAAGGGCTTATGGTATGCTAACAGAGACCTAGCTCCCAGTGCTTACAGTATGCTAACAGAGACCTAGCTCCCAGTGCTAATGGTGAACGCTTCCCCAGTGCTAAGGGAATGCTAACAGAGCTAGCTGAAAGTGCTAACAGTATGCTAATTGAGAGTGCTTCCCCTGTGCTGAGGGTATGCTAACAGAGAGCTAGCTGAAATTGCTAACGGTATGCAATTGGAGAGCGCTTCCCCAGTGCTAAGGGTATGCTAACATGTATGCAGGGTGGTCCAAAGGCAGCCATGTCAGACCAGCTCTACGAGGAGAACAGCAACAAGCGACAGGTTCTCACATCACAACCCAATGGACTGGCTGCTCTGACATCACGGCCCGAGCGCCAATCATCTTCAGATCCCGCCCACGCTCGGCAGGGCAGTGGGGCAACCGTCAAATCAGCCGACAGCAAGAGCAAGGCTCCGCCCCTCAGCCCAGAGCAGGCCATGAGGCAATTCATGTCCAAGCTGTCGGCCTTTGAGCACCATGAGGTGTTCAACTACCCCGAAGGTAGGATGAAAGGGTGAGGGTGACGGGTATAGGGGTGGGGGTGAAAGGGGTGAGAGGGAAGGGGTGCATGGGTGAGGATGAAGGGTTAAGGGTGGAGGGGTGAGGGGGAAGGGGTGCGTATATTCTCTCTCCAGTGTAGTTCATCACTGTATTCTCTCTCCACTGTATTCTCTCTCCAGTGTTGTTCATCAATGTATTATCCCTCCAGTGTATTTCATTGGACCGGGTGCTAAGAAGCGTGCAGGGGTGATGGGCGGAGCCAACAACAGCGGCTACGATGACGACCAGGGCTCCTACATCCACGTCCCCCATGACCACGTGGCGTACCGCTACGAGGTCCTCAAGGTCATTGGGAAGGGCAGCTTCGGACAGGTACTGCAGCCTGACCAGCGCTCACTACTGGGTTTTACTTTACTAGTGCTGATATTATAACCTTACTAGTACTTATAGAGAATTACACTATAACTAATAAGAGTATTACACTAGTATTAATAGAGTATAACACTAGTACTAACAGAGTATTACCTGACCAGTACTAACAGAGTATTACCTGACCAGTACTAACAGAGAGTTAATAGCAGTATTATCTTACTACCTTACTAGTGCTAGTAGTACCTTACTAGCACTAGTACTAACAGTCTCGCCTTACTAGTACTAATAGAGTATTACACCAGTACTAACAGAGGGTAATAGCAGTATTACCTGACTAGTACTAACAGCAGTCTCACCTGTGCAGGTGGTCAAGGTGTTCGACCATAAGTGCCATGCCCACGTGGCGCTGAAGATGGTGCGTAACGAGAAGCGGTTCCACCGCCAGGCGGCGGAGGAGATCCGCATCCTGGAGCACCTCCGCAAGCAGGACCACGACTCGACCATGAACGTCATCCACATGCTGGAGCACTTCACCTTCAGGAACCACATCTGCATGACCTTCGAGCTGCTGAGCATGAACCTGTACGAGCTCATCAAGAAGAACAAGTTCCAGGGCTTCAGCCTGCCGCTGGTCAGGAAGTTTGCCCACTCTATCCTGCAGTGTCTAGACTCACTGCACCGGAACCACATCATCCACTGCGACCTGAAGCCTGAGAACATCCTACTGAAACAGCAGGGCCGCAGTGGCATCAAGGTACGCCCTCCTCCTGCATCACAATCTTTTATGACCTACCTCCTGTATCAATGGCCTTTATCACTGTCCTTTATCACCTACCTCCTGTATCACTGTCCTTTATCACTTTCCTGTATCCATCATCCTGTATCATTATCTTCTTATGTTAGCATCAGAACATTAGTTAGCATATGTGTAGTAGCACTGCTGGATAGACATGTTAAAACAGGTGTATTAGTATAAGACTAAAGGTCACATCTGAAGAGACCGTGAGCTTATCATAGGAGAGCATGTGTCATCATATTCTTGTGTGAACCGATATCGGCTCCATCATCATCAGAATCAATCTGCTCTATCTCCATCCAGGTGATTGATTTTGGCTCAAGCTGTTACGAACACCAGAGAGTTTACACCTACATCCAGTCCAGGTTTTACCGCGCTCCAGAAGTCATTCTGGGTAAGAGCGACCTTCGCCCTGTTGTCTGTACTGAACGGTCTGTAAATGTTTTGCTAGTCAGTTAGCTGCTCTGCTGTAGCATTAAGCTTGCCAGTTAGCTAGTGTTTTGTAGCTTATGATACCAATACTAATACCAGTTCTAGTTTAGCCTATGCAAACATACCTGCACCCGTACTAGTCTAGCGTATGTGAACATATTAGTACTGGTACTACTTTCTATTTGAACATATTAGTACTGGTCCTAGTTCCTGGTACTAGTTAGTGACCCACTGTGTGTGTGTGTGTGTGTGAGACAGAACAGTATTGGTACTAGTTCCTATATTAGTACTGGTTCCTGGTCCTAGTAGTGACCCCCTGTGTGTATTAATGGTACTAGTTCCTTGACCTAGTTCCTATATTAGTAGTGGTCCTAGTTCCTGGTACTAAGTACTAGTTGCTGGTACTAGCCATGGTACTAGTTCCTGGTACTACTTGCTGGTCCTAGTGCTAGTTCCTGGTCCTAGTTGCTGGTCCCATTTACCCCTGTGTGTTGCAGGCTCCCGCTACGGAATGCCCATCGACATGTGGTCGCTGGGCTGCATCCTGGCGGAGCTGCTGACCGGGTACCCCCTGCTGCCTGGGGAGGATGAGGCCGACCAGCTGGCCTGCATCATGGAGCTGCTGGGAATGCCCGCCCAGAAGCTGCTGGATGCCTCCAAGAGGGCCAAGAACTTTGTGTCGTCCAAGGGCTACCCGCGCTATTGCGTGGTGAGCACGCTCGCGGATGGCTCGGCCTCGCTCGGCGCTGGCCGCTCGCGGCGGGGTAAGGCCCGTGGCCCGCCCGCCAGCAAGGACTGGAGCGTTGCCCTGAGGGGCTGCGATGACCCCCTCTTCCTGGACTTCCTGAAGCAGTGCCTGGAATGGGACCCAGCCGCCCGCATGAGCCCCAGCCAGGCCCTGAGACACCCCTGGCTCCGGAGACGCCTCCCCCGGCCCCCCACCACCACCTCCTCCTCCACCACCTCCTCCTCCACCAAGAGGAGCACAGACAGCACCGTCACCTCTGTCTCCAAGCTGACCCCCTCCACCTCCACCCTCTCCTCCTCCTCTAAGACCATAGCTCCCTCCTCCTCCACCCTCTCCTCCTCCTCTAAGACCAGAACTAACCTAGCCGTCATCACAGACGCTAACGGCAACATTCAGCCCAGGACAGTCCTGCCCAAACTGGTGAGCTGAGGGCGGAGCCAACGGGAGGCGGAGCATCAGGGAGTGAGTGGAGGTGTGTTTACCTGTCGGGGGATATCCTACAAGAACAGCTTTCAGGCTGCTAGCCTGGTGAGCCTGTTAGCCTGTTAGCCTGGGCTATATGGAACCACCGTTAGCCTGTTAGGACACCACACTGCACTGTAGCTCAGTGTAACACACACACACACCCACAATTTAACTAAGATATATTTGGTGCTGATGAAGGGAACACTATTTTTATGTTTTCAGCAGCGATACACACACCATCTGAGATGAACTGTTGAGAAGCTAGCAGTGTTGTGCTAGCTTGAAGCTGCTCGTGTTGTGCCTGTTAACCGACTGTTAGCCAGTTAAGAAGGGAAAAGCCAACAAGTTACTGTTGGTTAGTTATTTTTACTACCTGTTTTTACTTTACCTGGTGGCTAATTGATCTGTTAGCTATAACTTTTAGCTACCAACTAACTAGCTTTTAGCCATCCCGTGACAGTTGGCCGATAGCCGATATGATTGGCAGTTAGACGTAAAGCACAACACTGCCTACCGAGCACAGGGCTCCGCCCACCGAGCACAGGGCTCCACCCACCTGAAGACCTCCTTTAGACATGCCCACCTGGTAGGCCATACCATCGCCTGATAGGACGAAACCATCAACAAGAGGTGAATGCTCTGCATCAGGTCCTAAGAGGATTCAGCCACCAATAGCTGGTGAACCCCTGGTGAACCAGATAGCTGGTGATCCCTGGTGAACCCAGGTAGCTTGTGGACCAGGTAGCTGGTGAACCCCTGGTGAACCCAGGTAGCTGGTGAACCCCAGGTAGCCGGTGAACCAGGTAGCTGGTGAACCCTGGTGAACCCAAGGTAGCTGGTGAACTCCTGGTGAACCAGGTAGCTGGTGAAGCCCAGGTAGCTGGTGAACCCTGATGCACCCAAGGTAGCTGGTGAAGCCCAGGTAGCTGGTGAACCCAGGTAGCTGGTCAACCCCAGGTAGCTGGTCAACCCCAGGTAGCTGGTCAACCCCAGGTAGCTGGTTAACCCCAGGTAGCAGCCTTTATTCAGGTCCTCAGCCTCAAACCTCCCAAAGAAATGTAGGACTTGTAGGACTTTGTGTTCGCTCTCGGCTAGCACCACGTATGATGTGAAAATAATGAGAATATGAAAACATGTCTGCTAGCAGAGTAACGTGATGGATGCCACGATGCCTATGATCTTACATTCCACTGGAGACTACATCTAATCCCAGCTCATCATCTAGCTCTAGATCATCAAGACCCAGTCCTAGCTAGGTCTGGGTCTACTGACCCCCAAGCCAGTAGACAGGTTAGACTACAGATAGGTAAAGAAATAAATGTATAGACAGGTAAAGATATAGACAGGTAAAGACAGATGGGTGAAGACAGACTGGTGAAGACAGACTGGTGGAGACAGACAGGAAAGACATAGACAGGTAAAGACAGACGGGTGAAGAAAGACAGGTGAAGACAGACCAGTGGAGACAGGCGAGTGAAGACAGACGGATGAATGCTGCAGGTGAAGAGGGGTCGAGGTAGACCACCTCTAGGTGGGCCGGGGGTCTCAGACCCTCCAGGGACCCCTGGTAGACTGACGAACACCACTGGTGTTAAGATGAAGAATAAAAACGACCCTCAGTTCTCCACATCCTGATTGGAGGTCAGGTGTGTGTGTTTGTTGTGTTTGTGTGCGAGCGAGTCTGCGAGAGATGACTCTGAAGTCTGTCATCTTTATCTCTAGAAATAGAACCATCAAAACAAACTGCCATGAGGACGCCTCAAACACAGTTGCTATGACGATGGGGTGGGACCTCCTGTTGAGAAGGATATCATGTGACCTGTGACCCCAGCCTATGACATCATGAATGCAGATTATTAAAATATTTAAGTTTGGATTCAGACCTTAGTATTTTTGTTTGTATATGAATGAATAAATATTCTGACAAATTTTAGCTATGTACAGGCTGTGACTTGTAATCATTATGTCACCAAAACACACACACACACACACACACACACACACACACACACACACACACACACACACACACACACACACACACACACACACACACACACACACACACACGCACACACCCCCCCCCCCCCCACACACACACACACACACACACACCCCTCAGATTACACCAATCTGTGATCGACAAACTGATTTGGTCTCCCTGGTAGCTAAGGGCTGTAACAGCAGCTTTAGCGACAGGATTAGCAAGATCTGGAGCTAATTATAGTAGATTTACAAACAGATACTCAGGAGAGCTCAACAACAATCATGCTAATGATATATCTAAATATATAAGATAGCTAATACACCGCATGGAAGCAATACTATGGTTTCATGTGTGTGTAGGCGGGGGGCGCCGCCGTCTGCTGGCAGCCTTTGGGAACTGCAGCAATCTACCGGCTTTCGATCTTTCACCTCCAGCGGAGGTTGAGAAACGTGGATATATAAACGTTACTCGTTTTTAATACATGTGAATTCAGTTACGTATTCATTCAACATAATGTATTCATAGCCTTTACCGGACCCATATTACTATATAGCACTGCTATATCATATATGTTTTATTTTTTGTGTGTTTTGTTTTTATTTTTAAATACTCACTGCGGCACGATAACGACATAATTTGTGTACAACTCATGTCAGTTAACTAGCCAGCAGGCAAAACTCACCAGTCATCTCCTTCATACTGGTCTTCACAAACACTCAGTCAAGGCCTGACCTGTACTGGTTTAACTTTCCCATCCCTCTGGACACTGGTCCTCTCTACCAAAGGGACGTGATGGCGGCTCTGTGGTCAACGTCAACGGTCAGTCATCGACGGTTTGACTTTCGTGCAGCGGTAACCATTTCCATGGTAACAGCGAGCTCCACCAATCAAAGACTTCGTGTTAAACATTAAGATTGTGTAGTGTAGTGTAGTGCTTTTAAATTACATCGCGAATACAATTTTAAAACTTTTCTTTAACTTGTGGCTTCTACAGAATGTTATGATATTTTAGTCCAGGAAAGGCCGCCGAGACAGGATCGCTTTTAACTCACTTTATTTGGTTAAGGTTATTGGTCTATTGTCTATCGTCTATGAAACAAAAGGAGAGGGATCGTATATAACACGCGTGGAGCGTCTCTAAGCTTTACATCTAATCGATACGCCGCCCAAGAGATTCTCCTTCTAAAATGGCGGAGTCCGAGTTAAATAGCCAGGTAGAGGTGGGCGTGTTCTGTGGCTTTAAAAGCCCGCCCCCTTTCATCTATGTATGATCAGCTTATGTTATGTTTACTCAGTATTGTGGCTATGGGAGAATATTATGGCTGAAATATGTTACAAGAAGCATATCGTTTCATTGTTTCACAATATCTTGGCTCATGGTAAGTATACCTTGGATGTTTACGACATTATGGCTTTTAATCAAATACCTCACTGAATAACAACCTGATTTTCACACGTTTTTTTCCACAAAGGGCATACATGTATGATACAGGACACATGGTTCGGCTTTTTTTTTTATTCATAGTGGGTTTAACAGTAATAGAATATTCTGATATATGATATAAAGTGACCAGACGTCCGAGATCAAAACTGGGAACATAATCCCCTTTTCGGGGATTATGTTCCCAGTTTTGATCTCGGGAAAACAGAGACTTTTAAAGTTTGACTAGCAATCTGAAATAGAAAACCTAATGTTGTGTCTTCAAAAACAAAACGGGGACCGGGGAGTCTTTTCTGTATTTAGCCAGGGACAGGCAACCAAAAACGAGGATGTCTGGTCACCCAATGATATGGGATGTAGGCTATGATAGGTATTTTGCAAATCACAAACTATAAATATGATAGAGAAGCAGAAACAGATAGGGGCAGTAAAGTCAGCTATTTTAATAAGTTGAAGAAACAGTATATTATTAGGATATATATATACACACACACTGTACATAGCCTATAAACAATATATGAATACATATCTATATAAACACATGAAAGTTTTTGTGAGCTTTTATAAGCTAAAACCCGAGGTCTGTTGCCAAACTCGCCTTTCTTGAACTGCAGAAAGGGAGCATGAGAAATAATAAATTCTGCAAAACAGTCCTCTTTTAAGTCCCGCCTCCGAGGCTCCAGTTCCCTCGGTCAAATGTCTATGGGAAATATCATGCGGTTTTTGAATGATCGTACAACAAACTCTGTAGGTGGCGAAGAAGTAAAAGCTGCGTCACGTTTTGAACTACACACTTTTTCCATCTAGTTTCGACTGGGTTTTTGGATTGTCGATGCCGTTAAAGTAGTAAGAGGTCTATGTGGTGCAGCCTTAACTTGTTAAACACTGACACAACCAATGACAACAAGTCAGAATGATGGTTGTCGATGCCAAACTGTGTCTCCTCCTAAAAAGTAATCCCCCGAGCCCTGTTTGCGATGGTCCACCGATTTGAGGCCAGCAGCCAATGAGGCGTCTACTCTTTGTTATGTCTATGCCCCTACGGGGTGTGTGTTAATCATAAAACATAATATAACATTAGAGTAATTGTTTTCTATTAAGTACCTTCAAATTCACCTTACAACTCTTTTCTTAATGAGCTCTGGCCTGTCTAACCTCTTTGATAATCAATAGCCTGTTGACAGTAGTTTCAATTAACCTTTGACCCCTGTGAACTCTATTCCAGTAGCATCCCTTCTGTCACCATGGAAACAGAATATGGGGGTGTTCCATCCGGCCTCCTGACACACACACACACACACACACACACACACACACACACACACACACACACACACACACACACACACACACACACACACACACACCAGAACCAGTAAAAAACAGATCAGAAGAAGTATAAACCAGATGATCAGAACCAGCTTAGGGCAGGGGAACAGAACCAGTTTAAAGCAGGTGAACAGAACCAGTTCAGAGCAAGTAAACAGAACCAGTTTGGAGCAGGTGACGTGGACCAGATCCCGGCTGACCTGGTTGAAGTTTTCATGACTCATGTTCCTCCAGAGCTCTGAACTGACTTCAGAGAAACCACGTCAACCCCGCGACCTCATGACCTACTAAACTGGATTAGGGTTCACCTCAGCGTGTGAGTGTGTGTGTGTGTGTGTGTGTGTGTGTGTGTGTGTGTGTGTGTGTGTGTGTGTGTGTGTGTGTGTGTGTGTGTGTGTGTGTTACACTGACTAGCCCTAACCAATACTTACTACCACAAACAAACCCTTAAAAATAAATAACTAAAACAAACTTAATGTAACTAGCACCAATTACCCCTAACTTACACCAACACTAACTTATCCTAAAAGTAATCAACAATTATCAACATTGACTAACCTGAAAAAACACATTAATCCTAAAAAACACATTAATCCTAGCGAACCCTGACCCAGGTCATTAAGGAGCAGGTAGGGGTTAGATAGTACAGAGACAGGTCATTAAGGAGCAGGTAGGGGTAAGACAGTAAAGAGACATCGGACCTCATTTCCAAGTGAGCCAGCCTTTGCTCCGGTGTAACAACCAATTCACTACAGCAGAACGTAAACAGAGAAGCGCACTCCAGGTAATATCAGGTCGCTGCCGTAGCCTGCTTCCAACTACAGGGATTATAAACTAAATGCAATGCGATGCAACATTATTCTATCAACACACACACATTTACATAGATAGTCGGGCGTTATAATTGGTTTGCCTCGGGTGTACTGTGCAGTGGGTAAAACAGTTTTTATTGGCAGGCTAGCAGTTTCCCTCGACTTGCGCTAGCCTAGCACAAGCGATTTCTGCAACTAGAAGGACTGAATGAAAAGTATTGAACAGTCTCCAATGATAAATAACACACTGGCTCACTTGGAAATTAGGTCCGATGTCCAAAATTCCAACTACCCCTTTAAGGAGCAGGAAGGGGTTAGACAGTCCAGAAACAGGTCATTAAGGAGCAGGGGTTTGACAGAAAAGAGACAGGTCATTAAGGAGCAGGGGTTTGACAGAAAAGAGACAGGTCATTAAGGAGCAGGTAGGGGTTAGACAGTACAGAGACAGGACATTAAGGAGCAGGTTTTCCTCCACAAGAAATGTAAAGGCTGTAAAATAAGTTGAATGAAAATTTTATCACACACACACACACACACACACATATATGTTCACAGATTTCTGTGATTTACCCTGAAAAATATATGACCTAGACAAACACAGGCACAGAGCACACACACATATACTGGCTTCCATGTGTGTGTGTGTGTGTGTGTGTGTTTGTGTGTGTGTGTGTGTGTGTGTGTGTGTGTGTGTGTGCTCCGACTCATATGATGACATGGGTTAGAAAAGGCCAAATACTTTGGAAGTTCAATACAGGAAGTATTTTATAAAGGAAGTTAAGGAAGTAGTTAATTTGAAACTTCAGCAGAGGAATTTTAGTAGATCATGTCTCGACATGATCTCGACATGATCCCCCCCCCCCCCCCCCCCACACACACACACACATTCATTTCCTTTACTGTAATTAACAGAAAATAGAGCAAACAGAGTGTGTGTGAGGGTGCCCTAGATTTGAGTGACAGGGGGCGGGACACGTGGTCTCTCCTTTGACAATAAAAAGAGCAGAGAGTTGAAGGTACTTCAGTGAAAGGGTTAGTGTACTCCAGTGAAAGGGTTAGTGTACTGCAGTGAACGGGTTAGTGTACTCCAGTGAAAGGGTTAGTGTACTCCAGTGAACCATTAATCCAGTGAAGGGGTTAGTGTACCGCAGTGAACGGGTGAATCCAGTGAACGGGTTAGTGTACTGCAGTGAACGGGTGTATCCGGTG